>NC_092710.1:291043044-291407693 GCF_047496885.1 Scyliorhinus torazame
TCCCCAAACCACAAGCAGCCACCCACACGAGAGTCCACAGAATGATAGCCCAAAGTGATATCACAGTCTCAAAAGTGCCGGAAAAATCTTGAGGGTGGGGCTGTGCTGGGGAGGACGGGGCAGCGAGAAATCTAGGTTCCAAGGGCAAAATTCAACCCAGAAGGAATTTGTCCGGATTATGAGTAATGAAAATGATGTTCAGTTGAGCAACAGTTTTTATTTCAGCAAGAAATTGAATAAACATTGGACTATTCGGGCTCTGGGAGAGGGGAGGGGAGGGCAACAATCCACGAGAAGTTGACTGCAGGCTGGCAGTGAAGATTATTTATTGGTGTAACCTGGGCAAGTGTGGACTGTGCCACTGAAGGGCAGTGGAAAAGTGGAGATCACTTTCTGTGTCAGATCAGTAAAGCTGCGGGGAAGGAAGTAGCAGCTGCTGAGAGTAAATGAAGATTGATAGTCCCCTAAAGGAAGGAGGGATGCAGGAAGGAGCAGCGAGGATGGGATGGCCAGACTCCTGGCAACCCTCAGCTGTCGCTTTCTTAAAGGACTGCAATGTTTCAAAGACCGGTTACATGAGAGGACTTCCTGATTATGGTCATGGCAGAGCTGAGGGTCAGTGTGAGGCCAATGGTAACTAAGTCAACAATTTATTCAAAGCAACTTGAAAAAGTAAATGAGAGGGAATGGAGGTAACAGGATTTAATGGAGGGCCTTGTGTATGCTCACCTGAAGCTGGAAGGGCTCTTTGAGTGACTTATGTGCCTCGCTGTGATATTTTGTTTTGTGACACTCCTGGAAAGCAACCTGGGACTTTTTATTCTGCTAAAGCCGATATAGAAATAAAGGTTGTTGCTGTAGCGAGGAGCAAAGTGTCCACAAATCGGAAAAGTCCACGCTTTGTTCTTGAGTTAGTGAGCCTTGGCTAAAAGGTGTTACACAGAGGTAGATCTTAACTTTGTGTGCCAGTGCAACAGTGGTGTTTTACATCTCTTTCGATTCTTATTCCCTGGCACCCACTCAATTGCAAATGTTAATGGAAAGAGAGATGAAAAGTGGGCTAATGTCCATTTTACACGGGCACACAAGGGCAAGAAACACCTCAATGAGTCTCTTTTCCTGATCACTGTGATCCCTGCTGTTCACTGCCAGGTGAGAACAGGTACTGGGCTCAGCTGTGGTACACACTCACATGCACACTCACACACCCACCCACACACTCATCGACTCACACTCACACCCACCCACTCACACACTCTAAAGTTAACCTGCTTTGTGTTATTCCCATCAAGAACGGTGCTGTTTGGTCAAATGAGATGATTTTTGATGTGCTGGGTGTCATAATATTCACCAGTATATCAGGGTGAGACACACACACACACACACACACTGATGGACATGCAGTGGGACCAATCAGCATACACAACACCGCAACACTGCAGCCAATCACCAGTGAGAGCACACGCACTATAAAGACAGGAGACAGGAGAGTTCCCGCTCATTCTAGTAGCAGCCAGCTCGGAGCACAGAGCTCACAGCCTGCAACACAGACATTCACCATGTGCTGAGTGCATCACCTGGTTAGGACTAGGCAAGGGTCAACAGTTAAAGCTGGTATTGCATTTACCCACAGTTCAAGTCTGTTAATATAGTTAACCTTATAATAAAATAGAGTTGCACCACTTCCAGTGTTGGTGACCTGTTTGTGATCCAGAACACCCAACACAACACTGGGTATTACTAGATTTAGACTTAGATTCATTGTCACGTGTACGAAAGTACAGTGAAAAGTATTGGGCTGGATTCTCTAAAAATGGGGCTATGTCCCCACGCTGGCGTAAAAACGCTGGTGTTTCACTCCCCAGTTTCCTGCAAAAAATAAAGAGCTATTCACTTACCTTGAAGGGGCTGGCAGGGACCCGGAGTAATTCACACAGCTTTGGCTGCAGAAACGGGCCCCGCACTTACGTTTCTGAGTCCGCGCATGCGCACGGCGGTGGTCTCCAGAGGCCCCGCCGAGCGCCATGGCAGACTCGTCGGACCGTGGACCAAGCCCAAGAAACAAGGCCCCCCTCGATCGGTCGGGTGCCGCTGCATCAGACCGGCCCGATCGCTGCCCCGGCCGCCCATAAGGGCCCCCTACCCCGGTGCTAGATCCCCCTGCCTGCAGCCGTCGCGTGAGAGTCATGACCGGCCATACGTGGTTAGAACCACGCTGTCGGGATATCGGAAGGCCAGGATCGGAGTATCGCTGGGAGGGCGCCTGGCAATGGCCACCCAGCTGTGTGGCGTGATTCACGGATGAGCGATTCTCCGGGGCCCGGCGAATCGCCGGAGGGTGCCGGTCGCAATCCAGTCGGGAACGTCGATTTTCCGCCCCCGCGCCAAACGAGATTTTGGCACGGGGCTGCGGAGAATCAGCCCATTGTTCTGCATACAGTCCAGGTAGATCGTTCCATAGGTGAGAAACTTCAACAAAAAAGGCCAATTAAGAGGCAATTTAGAGTGGCCAATCCACCTACCCTGCACACCTTTGGGATATGGGGGTAAGACCCACACAGTCACGGGGAAAATGAGCAAACTCCACACAGACAGTGACCCGGAGTTGGGATCGGACCCGGATCCTCAGCGCCGTGAGGCAGCAGTGCTAACCACTGCACCACCGTGCCACTCCTCCACACATGAAAAATATAGGACATATGATAAGTACACAATCTAAATACATAAACATTGGGTAAAGCATACAGAGTATAGTGCTACAACTGTATGGAAGGTGCGTAGAGGGACAAATTCAGTCCATAAGAGGGTCATTCAGGAGTCTGGTAACAGCGGGGAAGAAGCTATTTTTGAACCTGTTAATATGTGTTCTCAGACTTTTATATCTCCCGCCCGATGGAAGAGGTTGGAAGAGCGAATGACCCGGATGGGAGGGATCTTTTATTACCCGTGATCAAATCCCCTCATCTTGAAGACTTTGGCTAGGCGCAAAGGTGGACCACGCAGAAGGGCACTTGGGGGGGGGGTTTCTCCCAGGGGATTGGAGGCCCACGGGTGGTCACCCTGGCACTGCCAGCCTGGCACCCTGACATTGCCAACCAAGTGTCACCCTGGCATTGCCAGGCTGGCAGGAACATTGCCAGAATGCCAGGCTGGCAGTGCCAAGCTGTCCAGGTAGCATTGGGCCCTTATGAGGTGGGTAAGGGGGAGCTCGAGGACCCGCTAATCGGTATGTTGGAGGGTCACGTTGCGGAAATTGAGAGATCTATCTCTTCCGGCTTCTCAGTGCTGGAAAGGAAGGTAAGTGCGGCTTTGGCAGGGCCCTCCTCACCGAGGACGGAGAAAAGAACAGAGCCCATTTAATAGCGGGGTCGCAGTGCCGGGAAACACCCGGCTAAACAAGCCCACAACGGAACTCTGTTTTTTCCCCATTAAATCGCGCCCTGTGTCTCCTATTCACATCTACCCCGTCGCTCCCTGTAAGAACTTTGCATGTTTCAATGAGAAACATGGCATAATGCTAAAACAACTGAACAGAAATGAATGGCATACCCGTTGCCTGAATATCGTACTGAACTGATGACGGTGACGGTGATTGGTCGCAGCATGCTAACCTGAATGATGGGGCAGGAAAGAGGGGTTAGCGAGCATCAGGATCGGGGTGGGGGTGGGTGGGTTGGTGATGTGTGGGCGGGCATTGCCGAGTGCACCAAATGTGTGAACTCAAAAGTGGAAAACTAGGCAGAAATGCATTCACTACATCAATATTTCCAGAAGGGTGTTTCTGCACAGGTCTAGCTGCACAAAGTTGCAGGTTCACATTCAAAGTGGAGCGAGCTGTCAGGCAAATTCAATGTGTTGAAGTGGTTTCACAAATTAAAGCTCGTTTACCTGTCTTAATAAGTGTGCATTACCAACCATGAGAGATCTCTCTGAAGTGTTTAAAAAGGGAATTTAATACATGCTGAAAGGGAAAAAAACATGCAAGCTATTAGATAAAAATGGGATTAATCAGAAAGCCCTTTCTGTGTCATGTGGCTCACTGATTGTCTGGACGCGATTCTCCAGACTCATCCATGGCGGGACCAGTTGCGGGCGAGGACGGCAAAGTTTGCATTCCAGCAAAAACTCGATTCACTTTCAGCGGCACCGGCAAATCCCAGCTGTGAACGAGGACAGAAGATTTCGACCAATGTGTATCACTTATATCTGGGGCTGGATTCTCCATCGGCGGATCCTCCGTTTCGCCGGCAGCGCATACGCGCCCACTAATTTCCCAATGGGGTGGGGGGGTGCCCATAATGGGGAATCCCCATTGACCGGCTGCCGGAACAGAGAACTCCGCTACCAGCAGGGGGTGGGCAGAAGAATCCCGCCCCTGGTGTCTATTCTTCAATAAACAAAACTATGAAGAGCATCACTTTTGCAAACGGTTGGGCTTACAAGTTGGATTCATGTCTAATAACTGGTGGTTTAGCTGATTAACCAGGGGCTGGTTTAGCACACTGGGCTAAATCACTGGCTTTTAAAGCAGACCAAGGCAGGCCAGCAGCACGGTTCAATTCCTGTATCAGCCTCCCCGAACAGGCGCTGGAATGTGGCGACTAAGGACTTTTCACAGTAACTTCATTTGAAGCCTACTTGTGACAATAAGTGATTTTCATTTTTTCAACTGAGGTTCTAGGGTGGCACGGTGGCGCAGTGGTTAGCATTGCTACCTCACGGCACCGAGGACCTGGGTTCAATCCCAGCCCGGGGTCACTGTCCGTATGGAGTTTGCACATTCTCCCTGTGTCTGCGTGGGTCTCACCCCACAATCCAAAGATGTGAATGGTAGGTGGTTTGGCCACACTAAATTGTCCCTTAATTGGAAAAAACCCCAAGTTCTAGATTAACGAGCAATTTCCCACGTAATAGGAAGCCTGTGTAATTGAATGTAGCTGCTTCTCTTCAAGCAACAGTCTCAGGTGGTGAAAGTTAAGTGTCATGTCATTCACATAATGTCCTGTAAACAATTTTGCATGGACTTCCATCCTGTCTTTCTACACTCTTCCTTCTGTTACTAAGTTGCAGAGAGACACTGTCCAGGCTTCACACCATAGTAACCGTGCAGGATAACAGCTAGACCCATTCAGTGTCTCTTGTTACTGAAAGTAACCTTTAGGGCTGGATCCTGCAGCACAGCCAATTCATTGGAAATGTGATGGAGAACTGGAAGTTGCCCCAATGTATGGAATCAGTAAAATGCCCAGCTGTGCACTCTGGTTTAAAACAAAAGCCTGCTTTGAATTCAAGCCATTGAAGGAAGTGGGTTTCTAAAATATCTTGCACAGCCTCAAAGCCAGACTGTTCCCAGTTAAGCATCCGTGAACATTTATAAAATACATCTTTTAACTTTTTCTGTGCCAATTAATGGACGAGGGAGGAATGCCACTTCACGGAAAGAGTCAGCATTCTCCCTCCCGAGTAATTCCGCACTGGTGGAAAATGGCACAGAGTCTACTCTGGTTTAAGATTAATTTGCGCATCCCAAGCTAAGGGAGTCTCAGATAAATGTCTTCACCCAGGCATGCTTCTTTTTTTCAGACTTTGTTGGTGTTGCGACGGAGTAAATTTTGGGTCAGTTTGCCAGATATTGTAAATCCACCAGCCCTTGTTCTTGTACTTTCCCGATTCTCCGGTCCACCAGCTGTGTTTTCCAGCTCCCCCCCCCCACCCCCACCGGCAGCGGCATTCTCCTGTTCCTGCAGACAGCCAATGGGGTTTCCCATTGTGGCCAACCCACGCCGTCGGGAAACTCACGGGCGTGTGTGCGCTGCCGGCGGACCGGAGGATCCCGCCGACAGAATTCCGCTGCTGTCAGACTGTTGCATGGGAGCCAGCCACAGGTAACTCGCTAAAGTTGCCATTCTGTTTGTGTGACCTAAGACAGTGGCTGGCAACAGGATGTTCAATACTTAAGGGCATTGTGTATGAGGCTGATCTTTGTTGTTGTACACTTCTCCCTAAAAGCCATTGGGGTAGCAACCCAAATGTTCCTCCGCAACTATATTGAGGTGATATTCCTACTGGTCCACAATGGAATGGGTCATCTGCGTGCTGTTTTCTTCTTCTGCATTTCTATTGTAAATACACAAGTTCTACTTATAGTGGACCCGATCGAAAGCTGAGTTGGCACAATCTTCCATCAAAGGCAGAGTTCTAGTCATCTGGAATTCTGCAGCAACTTTTGCAACTCTGAACTTGCTGGATGACTTATAGTCCCATTTGCAGCTTGTTGTGTCATCTAAATTTCTAGTGCAATGGAGGCCTCGATATGGAGTGGTGTCTGTTGGGGATTGAGCCTAAATTGATGTGTGGAATGGGGCTTTGGCACGTGATAGATCCGAACAGGGATCAGGAGGAAGAGAACGAGAAAGGAGTATGTGGGGATAGATTGTACAATGAGGAGGGGGAGGAAGGGATCGATTTGTACAGCGATAGAGAGGAGGAGGATATGGGGAGGGATCTGTAAAGGCAAAGGAGGATGAGTTTGCAGTGGTGTCATGGAGATTTATACCTTGAAGAAAACTGGTGGGATGAATAATAGAGGAGAGGAATTGTGAACAGTGTTGTGGAGCAGGTCTCTGTGCTAAACCACGAACACAATCCAAACAGCAGAGATACTGGCTAATTTGTTGCTGTTACACACCAATAACCACATAAGAAATCAAGGCCGAACAAAGCAGGGTCTGAGGTATCAACTTGCATTTCTTAGGGCAGCCCGAATAAAGCTCAGTTTTGTAGCTAGTGTGTAAGGAGCCTGTCCATTCTCTAATCTTAAATAGAAGCTTTGTTTTAGCCGAGCTCCATAAGCCGTCTTCCAGCAACGCTCACCTGTCATATCTGCCACAGCTTTAATTCATAGCTGCAGCTCAAGGGGCTACGTTGATGGTATTGGGGAATCCCTCTTATAAGATTAGTGATCAAAGGAGCTTGCAGGTTGAATTAAGTATAGGAAAGAAGATAGGAAATGCCTCAACAGCATCATATTTGCTCCCAGTCGTTGACTGGTTGTACATGGGTTCAAATTCTAAATTTGCTACTCGATGAGCAGCTGCTTCTGTTGTTTCCATTGTTGTGGGTTACTGGGTACGTTGGGTACCGTTGCGGAATGGGCCAGAGGCCCACAGTTGTGTCAATGGAAATGCAAATGAACTGGTGCCCCTGAGGCGGGGGGGGGGGGGGGGGGGGGTCAGGCTGTTTATGACAAAAGAGTGCAGCTAACGGAAGCAGACCCGTTACTATCATACTGTTTACAGCACAGTTAAAGGACATTCAGCCTGTTGTGCCTCCCTTTGTAAGAGCTGTCCAATCTACTCCCACACTTTCCTCAGGATCCTCCAAATTAATCCTCTTCTAGTACATGCTCAATTGCCTTTTGTAAGCTCCTACGGAATCTGATTCCGTCGCCCTTCCAGGTAATGCATTCCAGAGCTTAACAACCCTTTCTCTGTGAAGGAATTTCTCCTCATTTCCCCTCTTGTCCTTTTGTCAATGATTTTAAATCTACAATGTCCAGAAATTTTGAGTAAGGTTTACTTTTAGAATTTGAAGAGGGCAGCACAGTGGCACAGTGGTTAGCACTGGGTCTACGGCGCTGAGGTCTCAGTTTCGAATCCCGGCCCCGGGTCACTGTCCGTGTGGAGTTTGCACATTCTCCCCGTGTCTGCGTGTTTCACCCCCACAACCCAAAAGATGTGCAGGTTAGGTGGATTGGCCATGCTAAATTGCTCCTTAATTGGGAAAAAATAATCGGGTACTCTAAATTTAAAAAAAAAAGAATTTGATAAAACGCAAACTAACATGCACCATCCAGTGGGTTATAGGACCAGACAGGTCTGGAAGACCAACGTTCAATCACTGAGCCTATTCAATCGCTGGGCCTGTCCAGTCACTGGGCATGTCCAGTCACTGGGCCTGTCCCGTCACTGGTCCTGTCCCGTCACAGGGCCTGTCCTGTCCCAAGGCCTGTCCCGTCACAGGGCCTGTCCCATCACAGGGCTTGTCCCGTCACAGGGCTTGTCCAGTAAACAGGACATGTCCAGTCACTGGGCCTGTCCAGTCGCTGCCCTGCCACTTGGTCTGTCCTGTCACAGGGTCTGTCCAGTAAACTGGGCCTGACCAGTCACTAGGCCTGTCCAGTAAACTGGGCCTGTCCAGTCACTGGGCATCTCCAGTCACTGGGCCTCTCCAGTAAACTGGGGCTGTCCAGTCACTGGGCCTGTCCAGTCGCTGCCCTGTCACTTGGTCTGTCCTCTCACAGGGCCTGTCCTGTCACAGGGTCTGTCCAGTAAACTGGGCCTGTCCAGTCACTAGGCCTGTCCAGTAAACTGGGCCTGTCCAGTCACTGGGCCTGTCCAGTAAACTGGGTCTGTTCAGTCACTGGGCCTGTCCAGTCACTGGGCCTGTCCAGTAAACTGGGCCTGTCCAGTCACTGGGCCTGTCCAGTAAACTGGGCCTGTCCAGTCACTGGGCCTGTCCAGTAAACTGGGCCTGTCCAGTCACTGGGCCTGTCCAGTCACTGGGCCTGTCCAGTCGCTGCCCTGTCACTTGGTCTGTCCTGTCACAGGGCCTGTCCAGTCACTGGGCTTGCAGTCACTGCCCTGTCACTTGGTCTGTCCCGTCACAGGGCCTGTCCTGTCACAGGGCCTGTCTCGTCACAGAGCCTGTCCCGTCACAGAGCCTGTCCCGTCACAGGGCCTGTCCAGTCACTAGGCCTGTCCAGTAAACTGGGCCTGTCCAGTAAACTGGGCCTGTCCAGTCACTGGGCATGTCCAGTCACTGGGCCTGTCCAGTCGCTGCCCTGTCACTTGGTCTGTCCTGTCACAGGGCCTGTCCAGTCACTGGGCCTTCAGTCACTGCCCTGTCACTGGGCCTGTCCAGTCACAGGGCCTGTCCCGTCACAGGGTCTGTCCAGTCACTAGGCCTGTCCAGTAAACTGGGCCTGTCCAGTCACTGGGCATGTCCAGTCACTGGGCCTGTCCAGTCGCTGCCCTGTCACTTGGTCAGTCCTGTCACAGGGCCTGTCCAGTCACTGGGCCTGCAGTCACTGCCCTGTCACTTGGTCTGTCCCGTCACAGAGCCTGTCCCGTCACAGGGCCTGTCCCGTCACAGGGCCTGTCCCGTCACAGGGCCTGTCTCGTCACAGGGCCTGTCCCGTCAGCTGGGCCTGTCCCGTCACAGGGCCTGTCCCGTCACAGGGCCTGTCCCATCAGCTGGGCCTGTTCCGTCACTGGGCCTTTTTAATCGCTGGGCCTGTCCCGTCACTGGGCCTTTTTAATCGCTGGGCCTGTCCCGTCACAGGGCCTTTTTAATCACAGGGCCTGCCCCGTCACTGGGCCCGTCCCGTCCCAGGGCCTGTCCGTCACTGGGCCTTTTTAATCACTGGGCCTGTCCCGTCACTGGGCCGGTCCAGCCACTGGCCCTTTTCAATCACTGGGCCGGACCAATCACTGGGCCTGTTCTGTCACTGGGCCTGACGCAGCTCATCTCACGGAGGAGACAGGGCACCTGTATTTGCCTCGGTTCCTCCACAACAGGAAGGAGGAGCAAACAAGTCAGGCTTGAAAATCTGATCCGTAGCAGGTCATTCTAGCAAGCAGAGCCTGGAAGTGGGGGCCTTGTGCAAAGATTCAGTTTGAGACCCCTACATTTTATTCAGCAGTTATATTGTCAAACTCACATGGGCACAATGGTGAAAAAGCACTCTTGCAAAAGGTAATGGGAAAATAATTGACACAATGATGAAGGGATTAGTTATTGGCATTGTACAAGTGTTTTTTTTCTGTATTAACTCCAGCCACTGACTGCCTCTAGTCAAGATCCTAACTCTACACTGGAGTGGGGAAAGATTCACTGGAATCCCTTGCACCCACATATATCCCGGTGCCCCAGCTCTTGTGATCGTGAAGCAGTGATGCCCATTCTAACCCCCTCCCCTCCCCCCTGAAGTGAGACTGTCCGTTGCAAAGTGCAGCCATTAAGGTTCCCATTCTTTAGTATTTCACCTTTCAGAATGAGTTTATCTTGAACAGGGCAGAGAAAACATCTGCACCAACACAGCTAGAAAGTGGTACAGAGAGTGGAAGAATTCGCACACAGCCTGGGTACATAGGCAGCAAGTTTCTTATATCCAAACAATTGCATGGACCAGAGCACAGCTGAGACACACGTGTTTACATTGTTTGTGATGTTTAGTTTTACACCCTGTTGAATTTTAAAATGAAACGGATTCTATCTTTGTACTAAAATGGGATATCCATTAATTGCATTTGACACAACCGGCAAATTGGAAACGGAGCCAGAACTTTCCTGTTTAACCTGTGGAAAAAGGTGTGTGGACGGGAGGTGGGAGTCACAGGGGTGCAATAGTTTAACGGTGTGCCTCTCGCTGTTTTGTGCTTGTTCTGCCTGGGCCTGACTGCTCAGATTGGCAATAAAGCATTGCCAAGCAAGTGCCAGGTAAATCCCCGAAATCAATTCAATCTACTCTTGCAGTATTCCCTGGCCAACGGCCAAGCCAAATATTTCTACTGGCTAAAACCTACACGTGCTTCACTCTGCTCCACCGTCGGCCGCCGGGGGGCCTGTGCGCCCACATGTTCCTCAGACAGTCCAAACTATCCATGCAGTCCAGGCAGCAGCACTCTCCAAGTTAAGAGTCTTGTTGTGATTCAAACAGGTCAGTGAACCTCGAGGGGCGGGGCGGGCGGGGGCGGGGGGTAGAAAGCTGTCTCTCATGTTGCTTTTGGAAATCCCTCGCTTGGAATTCTTGGCAGCTTCCCAGACTCTGTCTGCTCGGCTGCTCTCGGAAAAGGACAATTAGATAGACTTTATTATTTGGGTAGCCGAAGCGCAGACCAATTTGGAGCTTGTCAGAACAATAATGTCCAGTTCAATCTTATGCCTTTGCGACTGTTAACATTAAGAAGCTACTGAATCTCCAAGAACAAAATTTATCTTCACATTGACGTGTGTTAGCTAGATTTCAGCAGTAGGGCCACCAATGTGTACACATTGATGTGCTTGAGTGTGTTTATGGGCAGCACGGTAGCATAGTGGTTAGCACAATTGCTTCACACCTCCAGGGTCCCAGGTTCGATTCCTGGCTTGGGTCACAGTCTGTGCGGAGTCTGCACGTTCTCCCCTTGTGTGTGTGGGGGGGTTTGCTCCGGTTTCCTACCACAGTCCAAAGGTGTGCAGGTTAGGTGGATTGGCCATGATAAATTGCCCTTAGTGTCCAATATTGCCCTTAGCGTTGGGTGGGGTTACTGGGTTATGGGGACAGGGTGGAGGTGTGGGCTTGGGTAGGGTAGTGCAGACTCGATGGGCCGAATGGCCTCCTTCTGCATTGTAAAAAATTCTAAAATTCTATGACTTTATTTGTCTGTTGAAATAATAATGGATATGAAATATTGGAAGCATTTGTCAATTTGTTGCCATTTATCTAAACCGCTCAGATTTATCGCTTTACCTACTTTTCCTGTGTTTCTCTCACATACTCATCTCTCCCATTGACTGTTTATTTCTTTATCTAATAATACTCTCATCTGCCTATCAACACCCTATTTCACCACTTTTTCTACATCTCTCCTGCTTGTCCTCACTTCCCTCCTTCTCGCTCCCCTCCCCCATCTTGCCACGAATCAGAACCAAACACATGGATTTAAAAATGAAAGAAATTGTTGGGTCATAATCTGACAATACTGCTTTGTGCTTTATTATGTAATGTTGAAAATGCCTTGTTTACAACCAGCTAGGATGGGTCCTAGCCAGGGGTGGGGGGGCCGGGGGGGATTGAGTTGCTGCTGCTAAGGTCAAGGAGGAGCTGGAGCAAGTGGGAGGGGGGGGCGGTCGAGACGGGGGTATTTCGCTGTGGGGAACGGGCCGGGTGTGGGGTGCGGGCGCGTGGCTGGCCGAGGAGGGGTCATGGCTAGTCGGCGGGGGAGGGGGGTGGGTAGCCCCCCTGATCCGGCTGATAACCTGGAATGTGAGGGGACTGAATGGGCCGGTTAAGCGGGCCCGCGTGTTCGCGCACCTGAAGGGGCTCAAGGCGGATGTGGTTATGCTCCAGGAGACACACCTGAAGGTGGCAGACCAGGTAAGACTGAGGAAAGGGTGGGTAGGTCAGATGTTTCACTCGGGGCTAGATGCCAAAAATCGAGGGGTGCCGATCTTGGTGGGAAAGAAGATGTCATTCGAGGCGTCGAGCATTGTGGCAGATAATGGTGGTAGGTACATAATGGTAAGTGGTAAGTTGCAGGGAGAGAGGGTGGTACTGGTCAATGTGTATGCTCCGAACTGGGACGATGCGGGTTTTATGCGGCGTATGTTGGGTCGGATCCCAGACTTGGAAGTGGGGGCCTGATAATGGGGGGAGACTTAACACGGTGTTGGATCTGGCACTGGATCGCTCCAGGTCTAGGACGGGTAGGAAGCCGGCGGCGGCTAGAGTGTTGAGGGGTTTTATGGACCAAATGGGAGGGGTGGACCCTTGGAGATTTGCAAGGCCGGGGGCTAGGGAATTTTCATTCTTCTCACATGTCCATAAGGGGTGGCAGAGGAGCCGGGAGTGCAGGAGGCGAAAGAGGCTGGAATTCTGGCCTTTGCGTCCCTGGTAGCCCGGCGAAGGATTCTTCTTCAGTGGAAGGATGCGAGGCCCCCAAGCGTGGAATCCTGGATCAGCGATATGGCGGGGTTTATTAAATTGGAGAGGGTGAAATTCGCCTTGAGAGGGTCGGTACAAGGGTTCTTTAGGCGGTGGCAACCGTTCTTAGACTTTCTGGCAGAACGATAGACACTGGTCAATGGCAGCAGCAGCTCGGGGGGTGGGGGGTGGGGGGTGGGGGGGGGGGGGGGTTACTTTATTTTTGTTTATGTTATTTACACTGGAGGGTCTGAGGGGGTGTATACACCTGTTGTGTTAAGTCGGGGTGTTAATGTTAATTTATTATTTATGTACAGGGGGGGGGGAAGGGGTTTGGGGGGTTGCTTTTTTAGATTGTGTTTTGTACTTAACCCTGTTGGGTTCTTTTTTCTTTCTCATTTTGTTATTGATATTTTATGAAAACCTTTAATAAAAATTATTTTTAAAAAAGAAAGTGCCATGTTTACAAAACACGCCAGGCAATGACAGGCTCCTGGGGATTTGGCACGATTCCCCCCAAGAGCCAGAGTCAAATAAGAACCAGGGTAAAGATAAGTATGAAGTTCTAATCAGTTCACAGAGTTAGCCGATGCGTTTGGTATAAAATAGTTGAATAATTTAAAGAATAGAAAATACGCACTGATGTGAGGTAGAAAATGCAGCTGCGAGGGCAGCACGGTGGCGCAGTGAGTTAGCATTGCAGCCTCACGGCGCAGAGGTCCCAGGTTCGATCCCGGCTCTGGGTCACTGTCCGTGTGGAATTTGCACATTCTCCCCGTGTTTGCGTGGGTTTCGCCCCCACAACCCAAAACATGTGTTTTATATTTAAATTGTCCCTTAATTGGAAAAATATGAATTGGGTATTCTAAATTTATATTTAAAAAAAAAGAAAATGCATCTGCTAATTGGCCCAGAACAAGTCCCCACAATAGGTGACTTTAAAATGGTCGAGTCTTCTTATTTTTAGATGTTGCTGGAGGGGTATCTGTTGGTCAGGACACTGGGGAGAACTTCCCAGCTTGTCTGTAAAATAGTATCACGGGACCATTAGAGCCTACCTGATAGGCAGGCCTGGGCCCAGGTTCAGATTTCATCTGAAAGACAGCACCTCCGACAATGCAGCACTTCCCTGGTGGTGTACACAAGTATCTACCTAGACTATGATAGACTATGGAGTGGGACTTGAACCCACAGCCTTCTGACCCAGAGGTGAGAGTACGCTCTCATTGAGCCCACGCTGACACCTTAATAACTGAAGGATCTCAGTATTTAATGATCCAGCTCACAACCCCCGCCCCCCGAGCCCAGTTGACAATTGGTTGGCTGAATAAGGAGTTTCTGCTACCAAATCCTGTCCAGTCACCCATGCTGTAAAATGTATGTATGTGCATGACAGGTGTGTACAGGTTTGGAATTAGGGTTATTAAAAAATTCACCCAGGGAACACTGTGAATATAAACACAAAAATGCTGGGACCACTCAGCAGCTCAGGCAGCATCTGTGTAGCCAGTCAAGTGGGGTTGACGTTTCAGGTCACTGAAAAGCAATACAAATTGTCCCATGTTTACTATACGTTGCAAATTGTCGTAGTGCAGAAAGGAGCGCGTCACTTGTCTGAAGTAAAGTAAAAAATCAAACAGGCTAAGAGATGAGCCCTTAACCATGAATATGTGCAAAGGAAAATAGTAGCAGCCTGTTGCATATTGACTGTAACTAGTGCCGTGTTGGGTGTTCCGATGCACAAATGATCCAACACGGCTGTAGATGGTGCAACTCTGTTTTATTGTCTTAAACGACAACTACTAACTGCTGGCTTAGGTTCGTGCTTCACCAGCTAACCTGTGGACCCAGCCCTATCACTATTTTGATGAGGCACTCAGCACATGGTCTATTTCTGGGTGGCGCGCTGTGAGCTCTGTGCTCTGAGCTATCTCCTGGTAGAATCAGTGGGAACTGTGGTGTTCCCTGTTATATAGTGCGTGTGCTCTCACTGGTGATTGGCTGCGATGTGTGTGTGTTGGTTGGTCCAACTACCAGTCCATCAGTGTGTGTGATTGCACCATGATATGCTGATCTGGATATCATGACAACTAGGGAAGGAGATAGTCATACCGATTTACCTAGCCCACCATAACCTTCCATGATCACTAGTACAAGGAGGCCTAGCCGTAGCCATACTGAGAAGTTGGCATGTTATTGCTCAATTTTATGGAAGTATATTGTATGGAGCTCCTCCTTGCTGCCTTGGCTGAGCATCTGAAACACTGAGGATGACCATAGCCTCAAACAGGTGAGGATCAAAGTCAGTACAAAATAGTCTTGAATTTGAGGCCCAATCTAGGCCTCATCTGCATCTCGCTGAGATAGAGCTGTTCTCCAGTTGGCACTAAATGAATGAAGGGGGTTTAGGCTGTGGGGGCAATCTGCAGTGGAGGGTGGTGGCTGGGGGGGACAAGGAGAATCTGCAGTGGACCAGGGTGGTGGGGGGCACTGTATCTTGGGCCAGATGTCCTGGCCTCCCGCTCTCCTGGCACCACAAGAAAGGTTTTGCACGAGCTGCTGCTTCCCCACTCAGATCCCCATTCAAATCCACTCAAACTCTCCACTAACCTACTTTTGAAATGTTTCCCAGAAATGTTGGGAAAGGGTTGAGTTACAAACAGATAAGTAACACCCCACTTCCACCATTGCCCCCTCCTCCTCCCCCACCCCATACCTTGGGCTGGGCCGAAGAATCCCCAGGAACGGGCCACGCCGCCCCTACTCCGGCACGCGATTTTCCACAGAGCGGAGAATCGGCGCGGTGGGCGCGGCGCCATTTGCGGGCCATTCACCACGGCCGGCCCGCCAATTCTCCGTCCTGGATGGCCGTAAGAAAAGAGCCGAGTCCCGCCGGCGCCGTTCTAACCGGCTCTGAGCCGGCAGGACCTCGGCGTTGAAGGGTCGGGTGGCGGCCTGTGGGAACAGCTCTATGTCAGCTGTAGATGAGGCCAGCGGACCGGCCTCTGTGTCTGGCGGCCTCCTTTCCTACGCGCCGGCCCCTGTAGTCCTGCGCCATGTTGCGTCGGGGCCGGCGCGTTGAAGGAGGCCACTGCGCATGTCCTCGTTGGCGCCGGCGCAACTGTGCACGCGCGGATCCCGCGGCGCACAGTTCGCACCGGGATCGGCAGCTGGAGCGGCGCAAACCGCTTCAGCGCCGTGGGGGCCAGAATTAGTACTGGGGGCGGCCCGTTTGCGACGGCGTTAACGGCGACATGGGCACTCTGCCGCGGGATTGGAGAATCCCGCCCCACATTCTTTTTTTTCAATTTTAGAATGCCCAATTCATTTTTTCCAATTAAGGGGCAACTTAGCGCGGCCAGTCCGCCTACTCTGCACATCTTTGGGTTGTGGGGGCGAAACCCACGCAAACACGGGGAGAATGTGCAAACTCCACACGGACAGTGACCCGGAGCCGGGATGGAACCTGTGGCCTCGGTGCAGTGAGGCAGCAGTGCTATCCACTGTGCCACCGTGCTGCCCCCCCCATAACACATTCTTGACCATCAGGTAGGTGGGATGAAAGCAAACACCTACTTTTCAGGTCTACATCAATTTCCCACTTGTGCCTTGCCGGGCTTTGCAGCGGTGTCAGGCACAGTTGCACTAAGGAATTTGTAATCTCCAAGGAGCGAAACACATCTCCTTCCTCCCTTCTTCCCTTCCTGGTGCTGTGCATTTGTCTCAGGATAGAATCATTCTACATCCTCCCCTGGGAAGATACAACGTAACCTGGGCTACTCATAATATGGTTAGGTTTCCATCGTGTTTTCATGATAAAATAATGGAATCATAGAATTATACAGCACAGAAGAAGTCTATTCAGTCCATTTTTGAAAAGGCTGTTCAATGAGCCCCGCTCTCTTCCCATAATCGTATAAATTTTTCCCTTGAAACATTCCCAACCATTTCCTTTGGAAAATTAGGGTTGAATCTGCTTCCATTGCCTTTCAGGCAGCACCTTCCTGATCACAAAAGCCTCACCCGTTGCTTCCTGTTATTTTGCCCACCAGTTTCAGCCTGTGTCCTCTGGTTGTGAACCCTTCTTGCCATTTCTCCTTATCCAAACCCTTCATGCTTCTGAACATCCTTTCACTGATTTTCAAGAAGTCATTTGAAGCTTCATTGAGAGGTGGAGATTTGGCAAGCACAACAGAACAAAATCGTGTGTGTAAACTCAGGTGCCACAGCCACCACGGCGAGATGTTGGCAGATTTATCATCCAGCTGGGAACTTGGGCTGGCACAGACATGATGGGCTGAATGGCCTCGCTCTATGCTGTCAGCATTCTATGATTCAAGCCAAAAACAAATCTTGTCTGTAGTGGTCTTTACCTTTCATTATACAGACCCAGTTCCTCTCAGCCAAATACCCCACTGCAGAGTAAAAACTTCCAGGTACTTTCCAGTGGTCTATCACTGTGCTGGTGAATGGAGGTCAAGTGGGGATGTAGGTTGGGCTCCTGGGGGAAGGCTGAGAGGCAGGTGCTGTTTGCTGTTCTTTCTCCACGTGGTGAATTTGTCCTTTACCCTTTCTCTTCTGGAACATGGCTTCAGCTCCAGTTCAGACTGATCTGCATATCTCCACTCTCTAGGTTTGGATGAGTTTACATAGATAGAATTTACAGTGCAGAAGGAGGCCATTCAGTCCATCGAGTCTGCACCGGCCCTTGGAAAGAGCACCCTACCCAAGCTCACACCTCCAACCTATCTCTGTAACCCAGTAACTCCACTCAACCCTTCTGGACACGAAGGACAATTTATCATGGCCAATCCAACTAACCTGCACATCTTTGGACTGTGGGAGGAAACCGGAGCACCCGGAGGATACCCACGCAGATACCGGGAGAACGTGCAGACTCCGCACAGAAAGTGACCCAAGCTGGGAATCGAACCTGGGACCCTGGAGCTGTGAAGCAACTGTGCTAACCACTGTGCCGCCGTGCTGCCCCTCTGAGTTATACATGAGATCACTTTAAGGCAGTATCAAACCAACGCCTAGCTAAGAGGAATGCTGGAAAGCCCCCAATCTTGGTGCCAGATTTTAGCAAATTGACAAGCTTTCCTCCGCAACAGTCCCAAGAATGACTGATGAGTGTGAGAAATTAAAGATTTGCAGTGGCTGAAGGAAACCTGTGCTCTCAGCTGAGTGAGTGTGATGTACATTGTTCAGAGAACAGAAGGAGATTCATCCTGTACCTGGTCTACACTGTACTTGGTCCAGAAATGCCCAACATTGACAGTAGGTCCAAAATGTTTCGCTTTGTAAAAATTGGTACCTTCCAATTTGCCCTCCTCAGTACCATGAAAGCATTGGCTGATGTTTTGCTGAACTCCAGTTCCATATGGTCCATCCAGGTGCCCTTCAGTGCCCCCAAGATGACCATACTTCATTTTGAACCAAGATACTGAGTGTTGACAAGGTTATTCAGCCGTTTGGGACATCACAGTTGAGCTTGGTCTTCTTGTTGCTCAATGTCAATATGTGCACATCCAACAAGGGTTTTTGGAAAGCAGCCAAGAACTAATGTCTTTGTCGTCTACTTAGTTCCTTCCTAACTTGAGTCTGAGATCTACTGTAATGTCCATACTGTGACCCAAAATGAAATCCGGAGAAAAGGCTTTCCACTGATTCCATCTACTTGCACCTAAGGACACTGGCGCTCAAAACTAAAACAAATTGTTTTAAAAAGAAGGTAACCATTGGAGCATAGGATTGGCGAGTGCGGTGCACCAGGAAATGTTAATGGCCTGGCTCATCATGGCTGTAGCTAGCAGGAAGAGTTTGTGCCCTATCGTGCCATTATGTTGAGGCCTAAATGGAGGATGACTCATTTGATGTGGGCCACTCACTTGCACCACCTAATGGACAGTCACTGCGCTTCATTGCTGGAGAGCGCAGCAGAGATTGTGGGCGCAATTCTCCCATCGGGAGACTAAGTCCCGACGCCGAAGTGAAAACCGGAGTGTTTCACTCCGGCGTCGGAGGCCGATCCCAGCCCCCTATTCTCCCGCACCCGGGGGATAGGAGCGGCGCAGCGTCATTTACGCGCGCTGGGCCTTGGCGCCGTGTAAAAGCAGCGCCACGTAAATGATGTCACCCGCGCATGCGCGGTTGCTGTCCTCCCCCCGACCGCCCTGCAAGAAGCTGTCGGATGGATCTTGCAGGGCAGCGGAGGAAAGGAGGTCCTCCTTCAGACCCCAGCGTTCCCGCGCTGTTCCCGCCGGCAGCGAACAGGTGTGGATGACGCCGGCGGGAACCTGTCGTGTTGGGCAGGCCACTCGGCCCATCCGGGCCAGAGAATCGCCGCTCGCCCATTACCAACGGCAAGCGGCGATTTCTCTCAGCAGCCAGCTGTGATTCGCGCCGCGCCGGTTTGGGGGGGATCGCGTGCGGGCGTCGGGGCGGCGTGGCGGGACTCGCGCGGCGCCCGGGCGATTTTCCCACCCGGCGTGGGGGGGGGGGAGGATTCCGCCCTCTACATTGTGGTGAGACGAGCAGTTGGCAACTTGCAAACCCCTTTAAACCTCTCCTGACTTTTATTGCCACCGCCGTCTTTTAAACCTCTCCTGACTTTTATTGCCACTGCCGTCATGCTGCTATTGGCCACTTTACGTAGTTGCACAAAGTCAAGGTTCTTGACTGCCCTCTTCCTGTCTTTCCCCTTTCCTTCCCATTTCTGAGAAATATAGGGATGTCTTTTTCAAAGGAAAGGAAGTAAAGCTCTTCAAGTGCAACATTTTGGTGCCGCTGAAATAAAAAGGAGGGAACTTTTCAGATTCCTGGGTCCAGGGGTTGTTGGTGATTTCACTCGAGTTTAGAACCAGTAGAAATTGGAAGTCTGCAGGTGGCAGTCCAGAGATAATCATTGCACATCATCTGTTGTGAATGCAGCCAGCAGGAGGAGCTTCACACAGCAGAATGTTGCTGCCCTGGAAACACATTGGACCGTTTGAGTCACAAATTACAAATGCAAAATTATTTTACTCCCCTCAATTTTTTTCCCATCTCGAGAAGCCAATGACTCTTGGGATATAGTTCTCCAGGTGCTCCAGTAAATGCCATTCTTTATATAGGAATCTGACAATGTGTTCTACAATGTGTGCTCCATAGAGTGACACCCTCACACACAGGCCTTCCCAGTAAAGGATGACAATCTGGAGCAGGAACCTTTGCTGATTTTCCTTGGATACAGCTGAGACTGATTGTTTTCCTGGGTTGATTAAATTAACAGTAATGAGATTCAAGGGTGAAATTTTTCTCTGGCGACACTGAAGAAAACGTGTGTGTTTGTGTGTGCAGGGGAGGGGGTTTATATGTTTGTGTGCTGTGTGTGTGTGGGAGGGACAGGGTTTGTGTGGTGTGTGTGTTTGTGCTTGTGGTGCGTGTCTGTGGTGCATGTGTGTCTGTTGCAGGAGAGTTTGTGTGATGTGTTTGTGTGCTGTGTGTGTGTGGGTAGGGGGTGGCGTTGTGTGGTGTGTGTGTTGGGGGGAGATTTGTGGTGTGTTTGTGTACTGTGTGTGTGTGGGGGGGGGGGGGGGTTGTATGGTGCGTGTATTTGTGTGGGGGATGTGCGCTTGTTAGGTGAATTTGACATTCTGAATTCTCCCTCAGTGTACCCGAACAAGCGCCATAGTGTGGCGACTTGGGAATTTTCACTTCATTGCAGTGTTAATGTAAGCCTACTTGTGGCACTAATAAAGATTATTATTATGTGAGGGAGTTGTCTGTGTGTGTGTGTGTGTGGTGGGGGTGTTTGTGTGGGGCATACATGTTTGTATGGGGGGTTTGTGTGGAATGTGTTTGCATGTGTAGGGGGCGGGATTACATGGTGTGTGTTCACGTATGTGGGTGTGTTTTGTTTGTCATGAAAGATCAGGATTGGGGGTGGGGGTGAGATAAAGAACTCTCATCAAGTGTAGACTTACAGAGTGGCCTTTTCGCTCATGCAGCAGAATTCCTGTCCCCATTCCTTTCCTTCCCCATCTATTGTAGGGGAACCTTGTTGGTTAAATTTCACTTGTTCATGGGAAACCCAATGGTGGATTTGGTTTGGGTTTTGGGACATGGCACAGGAAGAGTCTAGTAATTGTAACAATTCTCTGTGGGCCATCATTCCCCTGAATCCTGAATCAGGTCACATAGGGCTGGCGTGGGTGGAGGGAACACATTATAGGTTGGCACGTTGAAAATAGGGTAGAAAAAGATTTTCAACTTTCATCGTTGGAGTTACTGATCCCTTCTCCCCGAGTGCCAGGGAGGATAATTGGTTGCATTTTGTTAGTTGAAACTGAAGCCCATCCTTTAATCAGTGGAGATGTGTGTCTACTGAGTTGGATTGAGGGGGTGAGGCACGGAAAAGGATTAACCATGGGGCTTGAATTTCTGCTTGCTTCTAAAGATGCACAGTTCCACTCATGCTTTATGTTTTGCCCCCTCTCCTCCCCTGAATTCACTGTCTCATATTGGAGTACAGTTTCACAGAGATCAAGTACTCTACTATGTCAATCACATGGACATTCTTTCTAAGAGCCTAGACACTGAGTGTTTGCAGCTTATTCAACCGTGACGCATTACAGTACTGTATTTGCTGTACATGTGCATGTAAAACACGGCGCTCTTCTCAACATCCATCCACACAATTTTCACTTGTTAACAAACAAGCCTGCTTGAGTTTTGCTTTGCTCTCACTCGCCAGCCCATTCAAACTAAGAACACAGAGGCCTATTGTAGCCACTACTCCTGCCCTTCTTGACACCTAACATGGATTGACGGATCAAATGGAAGGCCTTCCAAATGTGTTTTGCTGAATTAATAATCTTTATTGTCACAAGTAGGCTTACATTAACACTGCACTGAAGTTACTGTGATTATTACTAAAACCATCACCTTCATCGACAATAATACATTAAGAACCATCAGAGAGATGGACATATTTTGATGCGGAAGGATTAATCAATGATTAGAATAGATTGTGTAGATGTCCTTCTGTTTGGGTTGTGGGTTAAAACGATCAACCGCACAGCGATATTCTTTGGATTTAATTTTGAACAATTCATTTCCAATTCCTTTCATAAAGGTTGTGAATATTTAACAGGAAAAACATGGTAAAAATTAGTTACGTTGATTGACAAGAAATTATACCATCTATGACCCACGGACAATGCCAAAGGCCTGCCCAATGAACATTTTTGGGAAAAGAGTAAAGGGCTTATGTCGTGGATCCTATCACAAATTTCAAATCTACACTGAACTGTCGATCTGAATAATACATAAAAAGGACCATTTTAAAACCTATTTTAATTTTCTGCACGCACTGCTTTTGGGTGAAGCTCCTGGTACCAAGGAAATCAATTAGTTCCATCAGGTCAAACTGGACTGTATGGGTCCTGCTGTACTGTCAGAAGTACATTGACCCCACTGAGCCATTCAACACATTGTTCATTGCACGTGTATGTCAGGTCATTAATACAGAGCTGCTTCTGCTGATAACTCTCATAGCTTCCAGCTATTGCTGACTACACTCCCAAAGGATTTCATTGGCCATGAAGCACTGTGAAATGTCCCGATGCCATGAAAGGTGTATTGGAAACAACTCCTTCTTTCAACACATATGCCTTTAGCAAGATAGATCAATGGGCAACATTTCCTTAACTTATTCTTTAAATCTTTAAGCTCTTCTGTCTTTTGAAGCTTTTTGTTTAATCGCCTTCTCACCCATTTCTATATGTCCTCCCATCATATTTATTTTAGAAATGTGACTCTCCAGCTCCCCCAGTGGCACAGGGAGGAAATCCATAACAGGGGCAGGATGCTCCCTACATATGATCCTCACTCTTGGCTGAGTTTCTTTTGAACTCTGGTACAGGAATTGGATTAAGATCAGTCCGGGTTCCTGCATCTGGTCACTGTGTTATGAGGTCAATGGCAAGAGTGCACATATCTATTGAGCTGGTTGACCATTTTACATCTATCCAGGCCCAGCCCCAGTGGTCAAGCACATTGCCCGCTCTCTAAAGAGTAGACAGTCGGGCGAGGTACCTGTACCTCAATGTGAAGCACCACCAGTTGTTTCAGTCATCGTGGAAGAAAAAGGATAAGCCTGTCGGAAGTTCCCTAAGTGCTAAAGGGAGCAAAATGAGTACTTTTAATTTTAAAATGGGTGGAGCTGAACTACTTTTTGTTGTTTTAAAAACTGAAACTTCAACTCTTGACGCATATGCATGATTTCTAATGAAATTTCATCACAAGTGTTAGCCTCTCCGAGTCTGTTAACAAAAGTGGCTTTTTCAGAATTGAGGCTCAGGAAAGACTAACCATTACTCTTCCCTTTTATATATCTGTAAAAATACCCAAACCTATTGTGGTCACAGTTTGTGCGTGTTTTGTGCTTTTTATTAAAAAAAAGCTTCTCTGTCTCTCTTTAAACCTAGGTTCCTAAGGGGTAATATTTACGAGAGAACGTCTTTCACTGTTTGATGGGTTCAAAAAAACACATCTGAGCCGTGTTGAAACCGCGTGTGGTTTTTAAGCAGAATTTTGCTTTATGACAGCCAGGCTGCCAGCAACAACAAAAAAGAACATACCAGCAAATGTTGGCAATGTTAAGTCATCATTTACTGTAGAGCCAGCCCAATTTCCAGGAAGTGATTAGCGGAGATGTTGTGAATGATGTCTCAGAACTCTGTGTGTCTGTATGTATAGATGTGTGAGAAAGGTAAGCAGAGAAAGGGAGTCCCTGCTCACCGCCCGCTCCACGCCCCCCCTCCCACTCCACACACACACAAAACCATTCCCCCCCAACCTCACATCCTTTTTAAATACTCTTTCCTGCATACAGATGATCTCTCTTAGAGATAGCTGAACACCAGTGTGTGCTTTGGCAGCTGAAGCCTGCGTGACATCTGTCAGTTGGTGGTCGACACTGATAGCTATCAAAGGACCTACTGGGGGATCTCTCCAGATAACTGGGGCCATGCAGCGATTCAGAAAGCACTGCAGACTTGGTATAACTCAAAAAATAATAATGCCTTGTGAACGGTGGGTGATGAAGCTAGAGCTGGAGGCGGGTGGGGGTGGTGAGGGGGTGACAGAGAGAGAGAGAGAGTGAGTGCCTGTTTCCACACAGGCTGACAGACTGGATCTTTATGGCCGCATATGGGAGTGTGCTATCAGTGCTGCTGTTGGTTAGGGCAGGAACGGTGAAGGAAGTGAAGTGTCTGGTTTGTTTTGTAAGGAGAAGCAGGAATGCAGGTCCACGTTCCCAATAGTAAACAAATGGGGCATTGTGTCCCTTCATCACAGGATGTCCTTCCTACAGCGCAATGACTGAGGCAGATAGGAGGAAGAGACTGACATGGGCTCAACAAACAGTGAGTAAAACACTTCGAACTCTCCATGTCCCAGAAAGGCATCTCTACACTGAACTGTTTATCTGATCAGGTTAGCACTCCTCAGCCCATCAGCAACCCCCCCCCCCCCCCCCCACCCCCTCCCTGTTTTCCCTTCCTGGAAATGAGTACTTTATAATTACAGTTCTTTAAATAGTGTGCATTCTGTTTCTTGTGTTGTAATAGCCTCTTGTAGCTCCACAGTTAACCCATTTTAGTCAGGAGACCAGACAAGCCAGGGTTATGTGTGTGTGTGTGTTTAATGGATAAGTGACTCAAGACTATTTGCAAGACTAATTTGTGTGTGGACCGATTTCAAAATCTTGTAGCTTTCTTCCTGTTTCCAACTAATTTCTGGTAATTTTTACAAGATGCATCTATTTAGTATGTGCTGGCACCGACAGAGTTAAGACCAGGAAATGGATTGGTAGGAAAAGACGTTGCGGGAGTTTGCTTTGACTGTTTTGAGTTTTGTTTCTCAGTCAGGAAAGGAATAGTCTAATTGCAGGAACTGTTCACGTACCTGGTTGCTTGGCATGTCGATTTATTTATGTGAAAGGGGGAGATTGCACCTGGAGAAGCCGCCTGCTCAGTTGTCCTTCCAAACATAACTCAAGTGTTGCCTTTTAAATTAACTTGCTATTGGCTGCTATACTGTTGATGTGTGTCCAGGTACAAATCCCGCCCCACAGCTAGCAGGTCTCGACAGCAAGCTCTGGGCGAGTGAATCATCAAATTAAGTTATTAATAGGAAACTTGAAAGAGGGAGGAGAAAGGAAGAGTCTCTTTGGTTTGTACTTACTGAAAGTTTTGCTGCAACAATCAACCCTTCAGTATTCACAAGAGGCATGAGCTCGGCACCTGTTAGAGGAGCAGTGCAGTCCGATATCTGCAAGTGTGTTTGTCTTCCAACACAAAGCTGACAGTACCAGTGAGTACTAATGGTAAAGAATTGCTGACAACATTGGCTGTGTCTTTAACTTAAGTATGTTTTTTATATTCCTTCTCTTTCTTTTTATCCTTCCTTTTCCATTTTCTATTATGTGTTTCTCATTCTATACCTGCATCAGTCAGTCTATCCCTCTGTACGTTTCCATGTATCTATTTCTGTCATTCATTTTCAGCCCTGCCTCTTCATAATTTATTTGAAATAGCTATTTTGCTGCTTTCCTCAAAAGTCCACCATTTGATCTCTCCTCGTCGGCACATTTTACCCCAGGATATTGGAATAAATGCTCACTAAGAAATTTAAAATTTATCTTGGGAAATGGAAAGACTATTTAAATCTGATCATTCGAGTGCATTATTTACTCTTTGACATTGTCGAGCTTTAGTCCCCCCCTTTAAAAGAAGAATTGGTCATTTTGCTTTTGTTAATTTTTGTGCATTTTTGTTGAAAATGTGGGATACAGTGATGTCCGATGTTGGATTGTTGAGGTTTTTGGGACAAATTTGGCGGCTGCATTGATGCTGCCAAGACCCAGCACTGCTGTCTACCCAAAGGATGAGGAGACGTCACGGCGGGTTGTTTTTAGGATGTTGTTTGCTCCTCTGGATTGTGCTGGGAAAGTTCGAGCTTCCCCATTTGGAAAGAGCAGCAGGTTCCGCTCCGGCCTCATACTGTTCCATATTTAACTCTCCGACGCAGACAACAGCTCCTTCCTCTTCCTCTGCTTGTTTGTGACACTTTCTGAAGCAGCTTTCCCAAGGCACCCCAGCAGACAACCATCTCCCCCTCCCCATCCTCAATCACCTCCACCCCCCCTCCTCCGACCAACACCCCTCCTCCCCCACACCCCCAGGCGCTTGGCCATGACCTAAAGTCCACTTGGAATCATGAAGAAAGACTTCCTGTCATACAGGCTGTAAATGTGTTTTCCAAAGTATAACTGGTGAGGATGGAGGGGCAGGGCGAGTGTTGTACAGGGAGAGAGGAGATGAGGTGCTGGAGGCAGCAAGATATGCATTTATTTATTTTATATTTGAAGTTTTCCCACCCTCTCAGCCGTACCATCAATATTCCTTTAGTGGCTTTGTTCCAGACTAGATTACAGTACGTGAGACAACCAAACATGTTAGTTACAGACTGCTTTGATGATTACTCAAGTACTTTCAACAGCTAGGCCTATGGCAAAAGTGCTCCAGTCTGCTCTATTACTCATATACTGTCTCTGAGAAAACCACAGAATGTGGACAATCGAAATTTTAAAAATAGTTTTTTTTCTCTTCTCCGCCTCCCCCCCAACCCCCTCCACATTTGCCCAATCTAGGCTCCCACGGAAAGTAGTTTAGATTGTCGCCTCCCTGAAGCCTGAGAAAGGAAGAGAGTGGAAGAGTACCTGCAAGCTCGTGAGTGTGTGGGGCAGGATGAAAATGGACGTGGAGGATGTGGACATGACCCAGTGGACGGAGGCTGAGTTTGAAGAGAACCGTACATACATTGTGAATGATCAGTCCTGGGAACCCACCACAGACCGTGAACCAACGCAAGCTCAAGCATCACTGCCCCGAAACCTGAAGTTCAAGTACGCACGTGACTCAAACGAGGTAAGTGATCCTTTTCTTCAAAAGTTTCAGAGCTTCTGTTAACAGTGGTTGCAGGCCATTGTTAAATGCTGCCGTGTTTCTAGTCGCCGCTCTGATATATTTCCACATTCAATTGCCCCCTTAACCGTCAGACTCTAAAGTCTGGAGTCAAGCATGAAGAAAATAGTCTAGTGGAAAGCATTGTCAGAAATTGTAGGAAATTCAAATGTATCCATGAGTACATCCAGCAAAAACATGACAATGTTCTTGTATTTCACTGTAAGCTGAGGAAATCAAAGTGCACTTGAGAGTTTTCCAAATTATTTTGAAAAGGTACCAGATCGCTTCTGCAAGAATATCTCATCCATTTCAAGTGTCACCGTGTTAATTCATTGATATGTTTACACAATGCATTTTTTAAAAACAGTGCACTCTCATAGTTTGTGGGTGGTCAGTAAGTGCTTTGTTTCATTAATCTATGACAGGCAGCTAATGTAATATTCCATGGAATATATATATATATATATATAGGTGTATAAAATTAATGGAACTATTTGAGAAAGACCTCTGCTGTCCATTGCATAGGACAAGTATTTCAATGCATAGACAAAAAACTGTAGAGTGGAAGTGCCAATTGTGTTTGTCCTTGCATCTCTGTGTGTACGTACGTGTTTGAAAGCAGGTCCCACGGGTGCAGCTGTAGATTTAGTTCTAAGTCTCAGCCGTACAGAGTGTAACAGTGTGTGTGTCTGTGTGTGTCAAGCAGTGTATAATTCTATGTGGAACAGTACCTGTGAATGAAATAGTAGATAATACTGTATGCATAACAGTAAGCAAAATATGTGTACCAAATAATGTATCCGCTTCTAACCACAACAAAACATAAAACTCTTGACAAAATCAGGGATGAGGTGCTCCATCTATGAGGAGAAAGTGAAGATACTGGTCGTTATCTGCTGTAATAAGGAAGGCTGAGGAAATGTAATGGCTTTTTTAAAATTACAAACATCTTTGATAGGGTAAATAGGAAAAGACTATTTCCTCTGGCCGGGAAGTAAAGGCAACAAGAGACGATCAGCTTAAAATAGCCACTGAGAGTCTGGGTTTGGCATGGTTAGGTAAAGAGAACTGTTGCGTAGAATGCTGTGCTTTAGTTAGGGCAAAGGCTATTGCAGCTTTTGAAAGGGAGGATAATGCAAAGTTATGGGAAGAGAGGAGGGGATAGATCAGTCACAGATTGCTCTAGCAAGAGCTAGGATGGACAGAGTGGGCTGAATAGCCTGCTTCTGTTCTGACACGCATTATGGCTTGAGCAGCAAGTAAAGCGTGTGTGTAGCGATTCAATATGTAACTGGAGTACAGGGAGAAATGATCACTACTATTAATGGCACGTTTCCCAGTTGGTCATAGAAGGCTGAACAACATCCTTGATTCCCACAGTTTACATGAACCGTTGTTCAGCTCTTTCAGCACTTGCAGGATGTGTAAAGACAGCCGAGACATTTAACTGTAGTGATTTATCAGGGAAAGCAATGGGTCAGAGCTGCAGTGTGCTCTCCGACCAGCTTTTTAATCAGGTTCATAAGTTTACACTCAAAACAGATCACCGCTGAAGTGGGTGTGTGCACGTTGTGGGTTCGACTCAAACTCATTTGACTACTTATGACACCTTTTTGAAACTGCATGCAAAGCGGTTTATTTGAAATGGGATTTAGTTGATTTAACTTATTCTTTATTTTGTATTTGACTGTTGCTTAACTGTTACATATTTGCCTTCTGGCATTGAGTGCTTTTTTTAAACAAAAGTAACTTAAGCAGTTATTGTGCCTTAAAGCATATTGCTGCCTGGAATGAGATTGATTAATTGCTGTATTGCCCCATGCATTTGAGAAACAGTAAAGATGAGGTAGACACCCTCTGCCAACTTCAAATCGAATTTAGAATTAAGAATTTGTGAATTTAGAACGGGCTCCAGTTTTATTCTGGCCCCATTTTATATGCTGCAAATATTTTGGCATCTTACCATTAAGATACATGCGTTTGGAGAAGAGAAACCAACCTCTTCAATGTGAGAATTTTATGCCCCGATTTCTTTCTCTCTCTTTCTCCGTCCCTCAGTCGACACTCTGCATGTTAGAGGAAGAAAAAGGGGTGAAAGTTGAAGTGAAAGGAGCAGTTTTGTACACTTACTTTTCTTTTCTCTGACCCCACTGCCCAAGGGTATACTGACGTTGTCCTGGGGCAAGAACCTGATTTTAATTAAGATTAATCAGCTCCTCAAGGAAAAATACCTGAAACTTCAAGATACGGGCAGAATACAGTTGGTGTGGATGGTGCGAGAGATTGTTAGCACTACTGTCTCACAGCGCCAGGGACCGAGGTTCAATTCCGATCTCGAGTGAAGTTTGCACATTCTCCCCGTGTCTGCGTGGGTTTCCTCCGGGTGCTCTGGTTTCCTCCCACAGTCCAAAGATGTGCAGGTTAGGTGGATTGGCCATGCTAAATTTTCTCTTAGTGCCTAAAACTGTGCAGGTTAGGGGTATAGGGCAAGGGAGTGGGTCTAGGTAGGCTGCTCTTTCAGAGGGTAGGTGCAGACTTGATTGGCCAAATGGCCTTCTTCGGCACTGTGGGGATTTTGTTCTATGCTATGCGTGGTTCCACATAGAATGCCTGCTACTTCTGACCACACCTGAAATAAAGTAAGCGAGGCAAACTTGAGGGTGCAGGGTATATTCTCACTAATGCTTTATTTGACACCCAGTAGAAATACGCTACTGTCACAGTCTGGTCTTTTAAAAAGAGATTTGACGTGTGTGGAGCTATCCGGGATGGGGAAAGGAAATAGGGAGAAGAAGCAGTATCACTGGGCTAGGGGAGGGTGGGGTGAGGGACAAACAAGGTAGTTCCCCTGTTGGTTTAAAGGGGAAGGGAAACCAGCAAAGTGTTGTTTATCCTAGGCCTGTCCTTTCACACAGTGTTACGGTTCCAAAATTGGGCATTATAACTGACATTTTCTAGCAAGTCATAGGGAGAATTTCAACTCCCTTTCTCTTTCCTCCCACCCCTCTCAAAAGTGTGGGCGGAGCGGCTGCTCTTTATAAAAAGAGAATAAAAAAGCACTGAGGTTTCTGATCTCCGAATAACACCAGTGTAATTTGAAAGAGCCTTTTCAAACAGCCTGCAATTTTTAAGAAAATGTACCTACATATCACTAACTTGTACACTGTAATCAACATTTACTCTGCAGACATTTAATTAATAACTTGGAAGTTGTTCCCTATGTAAATAATTAAAGTGAATTGAGTTAATGAAGACTTGGCTGAGCTGTTTTCTGTCTGCGAGACAGACATAGGCTGACCTACCCCTGCTGACATAGATAGATGCTCCACGCTGGTCGAGGGGTCAGGGTTACCATAAACCACCAAGAGGAATGGCTTCTGCAGGAGGAAATATGAAGCATGAAAGTGTCAAAGCTTTCTACCTGTTATCCCTGGCATGTTTACACTTGGCAGACACCCGGCCTGCTTCACCATGATTCATTGGAACCTTGGTCAGCGGGCGTTGGATTTTTCTGGGACTGCAGTGAGGACAGGCTGAATGCGGAGCCGAAAAAACCTGGCTCATTTGATTTTAACCAGGCACCTTTTAGTGCTGCCCCACAGGACCGTACTTCGAACTGATGTTTAGAAAAAGGAGGCGGGAAAGCTGCAATTCGAGTTGGTGGGGGCTGGGGCGGTGGGGGGAGGGGGTAGGGGGTGGAATTATGCACTGGGTTCAATTTACCGACTGAGCTGCAGCGGTTACCGGGGATGAGTTTGGACAATTCTCTATTGGATAAAGAATTGAAAACTGTCCTGCTGACTCACCATGCAAATGCCTGCTATGTTACTGAATCCTAAGAGCCAGGAAGATCCCAGGTGTGACGCTGTTTTCGGCTGATTTTGGCTAGGGGGGACAATTCACCTTGATGCTCCTCATTGTGTCACGACTACTTCCCCAGTGAGAGAGAGCAGGGAAGAATTAAATTAGATCGGCCACTTCTGGTGACTGCTAATGGGTTGCCACTGTTGGAGAGGAGATAGTCACATTCAGCTGTGAAAGTTCTCCATGCTTGGAGAGCTGGCTGACGGTCACCAGCCAGATGCATTCATGAAAAGCAAACACCCAAGTGTCGTGTCAGAAGGCTGTTGGAGCACCAAAGTGGCTCAACACAAGGAGGCACATTATAATAATCTTTATTGTCACAAGTAGGCTTACATTGACACTGCAATGAAGTTACTGTGTAAAGCCCCTCGTCGCCACATTCCGGCGCCTGTTCGGGTACACTGAGGGAGAATTCAGAACGTCCAATTCATCTCACAGCACGTCTTTCAGGACTTGTGGGAGGAAACCAGAGCACCCGGAGGAAACCCACGTAGACACGGGGAGAATGTGCAGACTCAGCACAGACAGTGACCCAAGCCAGAAATCGAACCTGGGACCCTGGCGCTGTGATGCAACAGTGCTAACCATGAGCAGAAGCAGGAGCGTTCCAAATTATTTTTCCAATCCAGGCAGAATGGCACTGAGGGAGAGGGAGGGAGAGGGACCACCCATTCTGCTGCAAAACAAGTTGCCAGTGCAGCAGAGTTGGGTAACCTCGTGGCTTTTTGTTCATAATGATGATTGCTGCACTTCAGTGGTCGAAGTCTAAATTGAGTTTATCTCTACGAGACCCGCTCCTCGCAGTTGGGTTTCAGGCTCTGTTTCTGAAGTGATTTTTAGAACCAGCTTTTTTCACAACTATCTCTTGCCGATACAGCTGCCATCTCCCGAAATGTAGCACAAAGAACGTGGCAAAAAGTAAAACATGATGCTGCCAAAACTGTTTTTAAATGATTTTTCGCATTACTTCACTAAAAGAGGGAGACTTTGCTGTTCCATCTGCTTCCATGACATTACCAAGCTGTGTGCTTTTGTAAAGAAGGAAGGTTGACTAAGCATTTTGGACAGAATTTGGGCAGATTGTGTCAGGATGAGTTGTGATGATGATGATGCACAGATGTAGAGGCGAGAACCCACAATGTGGAAGTAAAACCTCAGCTGGCTGGCTAATTTCAGTAACGCTCAACACTAAGACATAGTCTGGGATGTGTCACAAGTTGGAAACGAAAGTGCGCAACAATGATGTAAAAACCTCTTGAGGTGAGTAGAGGCAAGAAGCAGTATTGCCTCTGCATACAGGCCTCCTGGTGTTCATGACCCTGAGCAAGTGCTCTCGTTTATACGGGCAACTGGGGATCAGAGTGGCCTAGCCCCTGCTTAAGCAAGTGTAAATGCCACAAAATCTGTTCCCTGCTCCTGTCACCACCTCCTCTCTTCCACCACCTCCTCTCTTCCACCACCTCCTCTCTTCCACCACCTCCTCTCTTCCAATCCTTCAAGTAGGTGCCACACTTTTTGCAGGTGCCATCATTTTGTGTTTTTTGTTAAGTAGCCTCCAGAAGAAGGAAAAGGCAGGACCAAGTTACACGCGGTACATTGCGCACACTCTGAAAACAAGTGAATGTGTGTTCAATGTGGACAGTTTGCATTCCTAACTCCTCTTTAGGCTGTTGAGGCACAGACCCCCAATGCTGACTCAATCGCCCATTCCTCTCAAGCGAATTTAAGACAGAGAGCGCCAGCAGGACATTTGGACTCATTCATCCCGATGCTCCGCAGAACCACACGTGCCCAGTGTGCTGCTCTGACTGTGGGACTTCTCATACTGGTCAAGAAATACCCTTGTATGGGTGCATACTCCAGTACACCCTTGAAATTCATTTTTGGGATCTCTGGCAAAGGTAACATTTATCGACCATCCCTAGTTGCCGAGAGAAGGTGGGAATCAGTCTTCCTCGTGAACATAATGAAAAATGGTGCCTCTCGTAATGTTCTTGTCGGATGGCTAATCTTTATTACAAGAACACTTGTCACTAAAGCTATAAACAATTTCTTAACATTAACTGTGGGTCAATTGTATACAAAACAATAGATGAATAGCAATATGAACATGCACAAGCAACCTCTCTCCTAGCTCCCTTGTCAGTCTGAGGTCACCTGACTCTTAACATCCACTTATATACTAATGAGACTCCTAGTGGCCAGTTGGTTAATTACAACGCAACCATGATATCATTACACCTATGTTTGTGTTTTTTTGATTTAAATCTTACTCCCTGGGAATACCCGAACAGGCGCCGGTGTATGGCTACGAGGGGATTTTCACAGTCACTTCATTGCAGTGTAAGCCTACTTGTGACACTAATAAAGATTATTATAAAGATGATTATAGAATACCAATGGTTCAGATTAAAAGCTGGCTTTCCAATACGTGAGTCACCATAAAATGCGCAGTGAATGCAATTATCTTTGATCAAGTTGTGTCCATTCGCTGTTTCCCACTTTGTTGTATTTTGACACTTCCCTTATTTCCTCACACTTGCCTGCAGTCACTTGAGTTATCTGTGCTGTCTCAGTCAATAATGATAATCTTTATTATTGTCACAAGTCTGCTTACATTAACACTGCAATGAAGTTACTGTGAAAATAATGTTTAAGTTATCATAAAAATCTGAGGTGGGCCAGAAATGCTAGGCGTACATCTTACGTTCTCGGTTAGATCATCAGGGTTCTCATCTACAAACTGAAGTGCCACTTTCATCCTGGAGAGGCACATTCCACCAATCTTGCTCAATGTGCTGAAGGATGAAGTTAGAGTTGGAATGGACAGGTTAAGCATTACTGTCATAAGTTTATTTTGTCTTTAAAAAATCGGTAGAGAAGTTAAACCCTGACGAAGCAGCAGAGGTACTGCATTTGGTGCAGTGCTGGTGCTGTGATCGGCCGAGGCAGTTCCATGCACCGCTAACACCCGTACCTCAAAGATCCCAATGTGGACCAGGTGTACTGGCACTTGGGGGGACTCCCAGGCAATCGGGAGTGCTTGGGTCGTCGGGCTCTGGACAGGGTGGTACCCTGGCGCCCCGATGCCATGTTGGCACTGCCAGCCTGACACCCTGTAAGTGCCACCGAGGCACCCTGGCAGTGCCACCTGGGTGGCAATGCCAAGGTGCCCAGGTAGTATCTTGCCCATGCCGGAAATCGGGGCTGCCCTCTCCTTATGAGGTAAGGTGCGGGGGCCCTGAAAACCCCCACATTGATAAGTTGGGGGTTTGGAGGGGTCTGGAGGCTGTGGTGGGGGGTTCAAAGATCAGGGCACCAATTTATAATGACCACACCTGGAATATTGTGTGCAGTTTTGATCTCCTTATCTGAAGAAGGGTGTTCTTGCTATAGAAGGGGTGTAGTGAAGTTTTACCAGGACTGGGGTTTAGAAGAATGAGGGGGGATCTCATAGAAACCTATAAAATTCTAACAGGTCTAGACAGGATAGATGCAGGAAGGATGCTCCCGATGACAGGAGAGTCCAGAACCAGGGATCACAGTCTAACCCAATTAGGACAGAGATGAGGAGAAATTTCTTCCCCGAGAGAGTGGTGAGCCTGTGGAATTCTCTACCACAGAAAGCAGTTGAAGCCCAAATGTATGTTTTCAAAAAGAAGTTAGACATAGCACTTGGGGGCTAAAGGGATCAAAGGATATGGGGGGAAAGTGGGAACAGATGACTGAGTTGGATGATCAGCCATGATCATATTGAATGGCGGAGCAGGCTCGAAGGGCTGAATGGCCTGCTCCTATTTTCTACATTTCTAAGTCTGCAGAGTGCGCTTTTAGCAACTTGCAATCTGCACATTCTAAGAATTAGTGAAGTTTGTGAAGGGCAGTAATAATCTCGGAGGCAAAGCTTTGATAAAATGCAGCTTTTAATAAACTCGGAGCGGAGCTTGCCAATCTGTTCAAAGTAACTGTCTGTGGTCTTGAATCATGTTTGCTGGCACCTCCATGCAGAAACAAAAATATACTTGAGTGGCAGAACAGACTGAAGGGACAGAGTGGCCTACACCTATTTCTATTGCTCCCCCCACCCCCAGTCATCCTTTCTCTTGTGCTAACTCTTTAGTGTTGGAGGGGAATTCTTTCACAGTTCAGAGAAATATTATACGATGGCAAGATTTAGGTAATGCATTTCAAAATGAAAATGTACATTGCTGTCATACAACATAAAATCCATGCTGGGATAATTTGCGTAGGGGAGCATAATTCCCTAACTTGTTGAAGATGTTAAAGAAAAATAAACCAGCATCAAAAAAAAAAATCAAGGCTTTGTTTATTTTAATCAGATGGTGAACTGTTTGAGCCAGTGCCTTCTCACTCATTGATTTATTGCATGTGCCTCACAGGTGCTTGGAGTTATGAGCGCAGAGTACATTCCCAAGGGGACACGCTTTGGACCACTTGTGGGCGAGATCTACACCAATTACACCGTCCCAAAAAATGCAAACAGAAAATACTTTTGGAGGGTAAGTCGGAAAAAAAATTCTGCTGATGCAAATGTAAGTTTGCGAAATGAATACGGCTGAAAAACGTTGTCACTTCCTGTTTAACGGCGGTGCTTGTATGTGTGCGAGAGCAGCAGTGAAGTTCCTGTGAAACACCCATATATGTACTCAGTAGGAGTTAACACAGTAAAATGAGCTGAGTAAGTGTCTGTGTTTCAGAGGTTAGGAATGCTGAGGGTGATATCTTGTTTTGTGATGAACTGATTTCAACTCTTCTTGGCCCCCGTGTTGAAACATAGGGAAAAGGAAGCAATCCAGCTCTTGCTCGGAGGCAAATCGAGTTCGCATTTTGACCGAGAACTAATTAGAACCAGTCGATGCAAAAAATCCTTGTTTTTCCTTCACTCCTCACTCACTCACAACTATCAGAGAGGACAGGGTGACTTAGAAAGGTCAACGAGCACGTGAAGTGTGTTGAGCCACTGCTCAGTTGTTGGTGTGTGTGATTCTCTGTAGTTCTGGTTCGTTGAACTCAGTATTTCCAGCAAACTTATTGCCAGGAGTTATTCAACACAGAACATCAAGGGCCGGAGGCACTGGGCAGCTCTAGAGGCAGCTGTATAGGCCTCAGGCACATTTGCAAAGACCTCTGCCTTCCTCACCCCAACAATGGGGAAAGTATGGCGGCCCAGCTATACAGCAGAGAGCCTGGACAGAGAAAACGAAACGTGTGCTGCTGATGTTGTCGACCGCTGCCATGGACCCAGCCCACAGTACTGCAGGGTTATCACTACAGAGCCTCAGGCCCAAGCCCTACATTCTAAAATAGTTTGCCTAATCCCTCCGTAACATAAAAGATCCATCAAACAGATTGGGGATTTCAGTTACTGTCCCCTTGCTCCAATGGAACTGTAATTTCATCAATGCCACGAACATCCATTTTGTTTACCATTTGTTTTAGTCCTTTTTCCACCTGTTGGTATTCAGAAATTAGGTTTGACACAATTTTCTTGCCTATGCATCATAAATCTCAACAAAAAACAACACCCGTATGTTCTTTGTTCCATTCTAGCACCTGCCTGTCCATCATCCCCATCACAGACACTCAACACACTTGCTCGCGCACACTTATTGGCTGAAATCTTCTGTCCTCATTTTGCGGCTGGGACTTTCCGGTGCCGCGGAAAGTGAATGGAGTTTTGGTTGGAACGCCAACTTTTCCATTCTCACTCGCAACGGCTCCCGTCATGGAGAAGGCCAGGGAATCCTGCCCACTCTCTCACACACTTTCACACATGTTTATGTCAGCATCTACTACAGCTGACTGCGCTATCCATCATTGCAATTCCAAACCTGGGATTAATATAGTGCTATGAACCCAAACTGGTCTATTGCACACGCTTTTTCCTTTCATTCTTTCCCGGGGTGTGAGTGTTGTTGGCTCGGCCACCATTTAATAATAATAATAATCTTTATTATTGTCACAAGTAGGCTTACATTAACACTGCAATGAAGTTACTGTGAAAATCCACTAGTCGCCACATTCCGGCGCCTGTTCGGGTACACTGAGGGAGAATTCAGAATGTCCACTTCACCTAACAGCACATCTTTCGGGACTTGTGGGAGGAAACTGGAGCACCCGGAGGAAACCCACGCAGACACGGGGAGAACGTGCAGACTCTGCACAGACGGTGATCCGAGCCGGGAATCAAACCTGGGACCCTGGTGCTGTGAAGCAACAGTGCTAACCACTGTGCGATCTTGCCGGCCACATTTATTACCCACTTGCTCTTGAGAAGGTGGTGGTGAGCTGGTACACCAATAGTGCGAATAAAGTTGCAGAATTTTGACCCAGTGACAGTGAAGGAATTAACTGAGTGGTGGCTTGCTAGGGCCAAGCCACGTTGCTTTGGTCCAGAGCCACATGTAGGATGTTAAGGATGGCAGATTTCCATCCCATAAGGACATTAGTGAACCGGATGGATTTTCACGACAATGTCTTCACGGTCAGTATTAGACTTTTAATTCCTGATTTTTATTGAATTATTTTATTGAATTCAATAACCAGATTTGAACCCAGATCCCCTGGGTCTCTGGATTGTTAGTTCAATGACAATACCACTGCCCCACCACTGCCTTTGTCCTTCTAGATGGTAGAGGTCACATGGGTTTGGAGATACTGTTGAAAGAAGTTTAACAGGTTGCTGCAGTGCATCTTGTACGCACTGCTGCCGCTGGTGGCCAGAGGCGGAGGGAGTGAATGTTTAAAGTGGTGGATGTGGTGCTAATCAAAAGGGCTTTGCCCTGGATGGGATTGAGCTTCTTGAATGTTGTTGGAACTGCTTTCATCCAGGCAAGTGTAGAGTATTCCACCGGACTCCTGACTTCTTCCTTGTGGATTGTTGACAAGCTTTGGGGAGTCAGGAGGTGAGTTACTCACCTCAGACTTCCAAGCCTTGGACCTGCTCTTTTTATCTGACCTGCAGTATTTATATGGCTGGTCCAGTTCTGTTTCTGGTCAATGGTGACCCCCAGGATGTTGATAGTGGAGGGATTCAGTGATGGTAAAGCCATCAAATCTCAAGGGGAGGTGATTATTGCCTGGCACCAGTATGCTGCAAACGTTGCCACTTATTAACCCAAGCCGTAATGTGCTCTAGGTTTTGATGTGTTAATGCATATGCTGCTTTTTGTGGATAAGTCATACCTGGGAAACTTTCCGCATTGCTGGGTAGATGTCAGCGTTGTATCTCTACTGGAACATCTTGGCTAAGTGCATGGTTCTTTCTGGGGCACATGTCTTCAGTATTATTGCTGGAATATTTTCAGGGCTCATAGCCTTTGCAGTACAGTGCAGTGGTTGTTCCTTGATAACACGTACAGTGAATCAAATTGACTGAAGACTCGCATCTGTGATGCTGGGGACTCAGGAGAAGGCAGACTTGGATCATCCACTCGTCACCTCTGGCTGAACATAGTTGCAAATCCTTCAGCCTTGCCTTTTGCATTGATGTTCTGGGCTCCCCCATTATTGATTATGGCAACAATTGTGGAACCTCCTCCTCCTCCAGTTAGTTGTTTAATTGTCCCCCACCATTCACAACTGGATAAGGCAGCACTGCAGAGCTTTAACCTGGTAGATTGGTTGTGGGCTCGCTTAGCTCTGTCTATCGCATGTTGCTTCCACTATTTGGCACGCAAGTAGTCCTTTGTTCTAGGTATACCTGAACTGCTACTGGCATGCCCCCCTGAACTTTTCATTGAACCAGGGTTGATTATAATAAAAGCCAAAAATTAGGAATGCTGAAAATCTCAAGTAAAACCAGAAAGCCCAGCAGGTCTGGCAGCATCTGTGAGTGTTTTCGAGTCCAACATGACTTTTCTCCGAAACTCCAGAACGCTGGTTCCCGAGGAGATTCATATTGGACTCAAAACATTATTTCTCTCTCCACAGATGCTGCCACACCTGCTGAATTTTTCCAGCACTTTCTGTTTTGGCCCCTTAGCTTTATGGTAATGGCAGAGTGGGGGATAGCAAGGGCCATGAGGTTACAGATTTTGGTTGAGCACAATTTTGCTGCTGTTGGTGGCCCACAGCACCCCATGGTTGCCCAGTTTTGAGTTGCTAGATCTGTTCTGAATCTATCCCATTTAGCACGGTAGTCATGCCACACAACACGATGGAGGCTTTCTTCAATGAGAAAATGAGACTCTGTATCCATAAGGACCGTGTGGTGGTCACTCCTACCAAAACTGTCACCAACATGTGCATCAGCAGTGATTGGCTGGTGAGGACAAGGTCAACTATGTTTCTCCCTCTTATTGGTTCCCTTACCACCTGACACAGGCCCAGTATAGCAGCTATGTCCAGCATGGACAGGGTGGATAGGGATCAGCTGTTTCCCTTGGTTGAAGGGTCAGTTACGAGGGCAAGTTCAAGGTGAAGAGCAGAAGGTTTCAGGGGACTTTGAGCAGAAACCTTTTTACTCAGAGGGTGGTGATGATCTGGAATGCACTGCCTAGGAGGGTGGTAGAGGTGGGTTGCCTCACAATCTTTAAACAGTACCTGGATGTGTGCTTGGCACGTCATAACACTCAAGGCTGTGGTCCAAGTTTGGCAAATGGGATTAGGTAGACAGGTCAGGTGCTTTTCATGCATTGGTGCCGACTCAATGGGCTGAAGGGCCTCTTCTGTACTGTATTATTCTATGATTCTGTGACCCAGCCAGCTCAGTCTGTGGTGCTACTACCGAGCCACTCTGGGTGATGGACTTTTTAGTACCCGCACCCACCCAGAGCACATCCTCAGTGCAGCTTTTAATTGATGTTCAACATGGAGGAGTACTGACTCATCAGCTGAGAGGAGGAGTAAGTGGTAATTAGTGGGAGGTTTCCTCCTGATCCCATGCTATGAAGTATTGGTATGAAGCATTATGACCACCACAACAGTTAATAAGACGAGAAGAAATGACCTCACTCCAAGAGCTGTCGCTCTTTGAAATGTCCGACCCTAAAATGCTGTGCATGCTTAATCACTGAATATATTCAAGGCAGAGGTCGATAGTTTTTTCTGGGTACCAAGGAAATGAAAGGATATGAGGGTAATGCGGCAAAATGGAGTTGGGAAGAAGCGCAGCCATGATTATATTAAATGGAGGGGTAGGCTTGAAGGAGCAAACAACCTACTTCTGCTACTATATCAATTTTATTGGCTTTTAATGTTTTGTGAATCCAACATGATAACAAACAGAAGTATATTTTCATCCATTTTCAGTTCTAAAAGTGCTTGGAATTTACTGTGGTTGAAGATGGCTGATGTCCTTTTTTCTGGTCGTGATTGGGTGCCACCCTTGCTACAATTGGCATCACTCATTGTTATCGGAGCCATTACTGTCTAAAGGCAAAGGCAGTTTCTACCCCAAAACTTCCAGGCTTTGTTTACTTCCTTCCCCCTACTCTCCTGAACCTGGAACTTAACCAGCAGGAAGCACAGGCACATAGAGTTTTACAGCATGGAAAGGGGCCCTTCGGCCCATCAAGTCCGCACTGACCATCAAGCGCCTAACTATTCTAATCCCATTTTCCAGCACTGATCACCATACTATAGAAAGGAATTGATTGCACTGGAGAAGACACAGAGAAGATTCACCAGGCTGTTGCCTGTGCTGGATCTTTTCAGCTATCAAGAGAGACTAGATAGGCTGGGGTAATTTTTCCTGGAGCAGAGAAAGTTGAGGGGGGGGGGGAGGAACTTGATTGAGGTGTATAAAATTATGAAGGACATAGGTAGGAAGGTACTTAGTGGAAGGGTCAATGACCAGGGGGTATAGATTTAAGGTCATTGGCAGAGATGTGAGGAAAAACGTTTTCACCTACGGCCAATCCACCTACCCTACACATCTTTGGGTTGTGGGGATGAGACCCACGCAGACATGAGAAGAATGTGCAAATTCCATGCGGACAGTGACCCAGAGCCGGGATCGAACCTGGGTCCTCGGTGCCTTGATGCAGCAGTGCTGTCCACTGTTTGTTTGGAGGGTTTGGGGCAAGGAGGACTTAGATATGGCATAATGGTGAGGTTTTCTTGCCGTTCATGCTGGTGAGATCCTACATTCCCGCTGACGGCGCACCCCACGACAGGTTTTTCGGCAGCAGTTGTGCATTCAGCAGGAAACCCCATTGACAACGGCCACTGGCAAGCCACTTCCTACCACTGCAGAGCCAGCTATGGAGGGGGAGGGAAATTCCACCCTATTGTAAGAGATTTTAGACAAGAGAGCTGCAGATGCTTTTTTACAAGTGAGGTTGTGGAACACACTTTTTTAAATTCATTCATGGGACATGGGCATCGCAGGCTGTGCCAGCATATATTGCCCATGCCTATTTTCCCTTATCATAGAATTTACAGTGCAGAAGGAGGCCATTCGGCCCATCGAGTCTGCACCGGCTCTTGGAAAGAGCACCCCACCCAAGGTCCACACCTCCACCCTATCCCCATAACCCTGTAACCCCACCCAACAATTTTGGACACTATGGGCAATTGAGCATGGCCAATCCACCTAACCCGCACATCTTTGGACTGTGGGAGGAAACCGGAGCACCCGGAGGAAACCCACGCACACACGGGGAGGATGTGCAGACTCCGCACAGACAGTGACCCTTGAGGGGGCAGTTAAGAGACAACCACATTATTGTGGATCTGGAGTCACATGCAGGCCAGACCAGGTAAGGATGGCAGATTTCCTTCCCTAAAGGACATTAGTGAACCAGATGGGAATTTAAGACAATCGACAATGGTTTGACATTCATCATTCGACTTTTAATTCCACATTTGTTTGGTGAATTCAAATTTCACCATCTGCAGAGGCAAGAATTGAACCTGAGTCCCCAGTTCATTATTCTGGATTTCTGGTTTACTAGTCCAGTGATAATACCACTATGCTACCAACTTCCCAAAATCCAGAGCTAGCAATTTCTATGTAATTCCATATTGGAAAGTTGGAGTTGATGTGGGGTCGATTTGGGGTTGGCGTGTTTGGCACACAATTTAGCAGGGTTTACAAATAAGCTTTCATCTGTAATATGATACTGTCTTGTACTTCTAAAGGCAGCTTTGAGAGCCTGGCAGAGAGTTCCAGGTTAGTGCTAGACTCCGCAGCCTCACATTATAAAACAATAGCTGATGTAAATGTTTGCCACAGAACTTAGCTGTTATTCTCTTTGAAGAAATAAGATGCAGTCATTTATGAAGTTTGTAGTGCTCTCTAAATGAACTAATTAACTATAATTTAACTTCATTCAAACCATTTATAGACTATGTTGTGCTTTTTAAAAAATCTCTAATCATTTGGGTCTTGGCGTTTGACCTTGATTCTAAAATTGCGATATGCATAACAGCAGGTCGGTCAAGATTGCAAAATACATTACTAATTACCAGAAATAGGTTTAGCCAAAAGATGTAAATGTTACTTTATGTTTTTCTTCTCTCTTCTTCCTGTGTCATCACACGGTGGAAATAAGATTTGAACTAGGGCTGCACTGATGACATCGGAGCTGATGTCTCAGTTACACTTCTGAAAACTGTACAGTAAATGATGAGATGGAAAATCAATCATAAGTTAATCACGATCTCAAACACACACAAAGTGCCTCGTAATGGAAGCAGCAGAGTCGTTCATTCCTGGAAGTTTGAGAAAGCTCTTCACACCAAACAAAAACCTGAAAACCTACTTGTTCACACACCACCCTTCCTGCCATTCCAGTTTCTCATAATAAACACACCACAAGATGTAAAGTGGGTTACTTCAAAAAACCCTATGTGTGGTTCTACCCCCCTCCATCCTCTGCACCCGCCCCCCCCCCCCCAACACTTGCCTACCCCCATTGATTTTACTATATGTTTATATGTAAACAAGATAAATATGAAAAAACATCTAGTATTTCAAAAGATGACAGGTATGATCTGTAAGAGTAAACCAAGGGATAATTGCAGCAGGAAAGAGCATTCTTCTAAGATCAGAGCTTTGATCTGCTTCCAAACAGCTGCCAGTCCTGTTGTGGCAGGTGATCGCTGTGCAAGTTCCCTCCCCAGATCAGCATTCAAATCAAACGTCTTGCACCGAAACTGAAAGAGATTTGCATAGCCGTAGCACTCAGAGGGGGTGGCAGGAAAATGGAGGCTTCAGATTCAGTTTGAGTAGCCTTTGACGTCAGAGCCTCAGGTGACTCAACACAGTGTGTGTACATATAAGCACTGTCAGAGTGGGGACAGTGGTGATAGCATCCACCTGTCCCTTCATGCTCGTTGCACATGAGAGTGTGCGCAGGGCCATGCAGCAGCAAAGGGTTTGTCGCCAAATTAACAGCAAAATACACCGTTAAAAATCATATGAGAAAAATATATAGAACAAAACTTAGCACAAGCAAATGCAGAAGCTAACAGTTAGGGAATTCTTGTCTATTATGACAGCAGATTGAAATCCATTTGTGATTATTTTTCTGAGGGAGCTTGAAAGATTATTGCCCCACTTTAACTGATTAAATGTGTCCACGTTGCCAGAGGTTGGGAGAGTTCTAAGTTGTATTTTTAACTTTAAATTTCTCTCTTTTTCTCTATCCCTCATAGGTGTATTCAAATGGTGATTTGCATCACTTTATTGACGGGTTCGATGAGAGCAAAAGTAATTGGATGCGATACGTGAACCCAGCCCATTCGAAGCAGGAACAGTGCCTGGCAGCTTGTCAGAATGAGATGGACGTCTATTTCTACACAGTGAAACCCATCCCGGCTAATGAAGAATTGCTGGTCTGGTACAGCAGAGAGTTTGCAGAACGCCTCCACTACCCAACCTCAGGTGATCTTATGATGATTAAGCTAAGTAAGTGCATTGAACTGAATACTGCACTGATTGTTATTTCATTCCTAGCTTTTCCACTTATCAAAGGATCATGGATTTGTTTGGCATGAAACACTTACAGAATGGGTGGCACAGTGGTTAACACTGCTGCCTCACGACACCGAGGACCTGGCTTCGATCCTGGCCCCGGGTCACTGCCGTGTGGAGTTTGCACATTCTCCCCGTGTCTGCGTAGGTCAGACTAACCCTCACAGCACAAAGATGTGCAGAGTAGGTGGATTGGCCACACTAAATTGCCCCTTAATTGGTAAGAAAATTAATTGGGTACTTTAAATTTTTAAAAAAGAAACACAAAGTAATTTGAATGGCATTCCTATGGCGATAGAGTTCAGAATATTTTTCTTTAAATTTAAAGTACCAAATTAATTTTTTTTCCAATTAAGGGGCAATTTCGTCTGTCCACTCCATCTACCCTGCACATCTTTTGCTTGTGGGGGTGAGACCCAAGCAGACATGGGGAGAATGTGCAAACTCCACACGGACAGTGACCTGGGTCCAGGATCAAACCCGGGTCCTCGGCGCCGTGAGGCAGCTGTGGTAACCAATGCACCACCGTGTCACCCCCAAGTTCAGAATGTTATTATTGCACCAGCAGCACATGCCAATGGGCCTGTGGAGTTCAGGTACTTTTAAGTGTGGCATGGCACAAGGGTTGCTTTATTGTGTAATGCATTTAATGAAGCCACACACAGGAGGCAGAGTTGAAGGGGCACGATGTCTTGGAGCATTGTAGCATGGGAGGAGGTTACAGAGGTAGGGGGGAGTTTGGGATCATGAAGGGACTTGAACATGAGGATTTTATAATCGAGGCATTGTCGAACCGGATACCAATGTTGGACGACAAACGCAGGGTATACAGCACTTGCTACAGTTAGACCATGGGCAACAGAGATTTGGATGAACTCCAGTTGAAAGAGGGTGGAAGGTGGAGACCGGTGCGGAGAATATTGGAATGGTGGGGTTGGAGGTAACAGGTACACATGAGTTTGGAGTAGGGAGTAGAAGGGAGATGGTCTGATGGTTTTATTATCATCACACTGTGCTTTGGGAGTGTATATAAGGAGGAGAGATTTTTTTTTCAAATTAAAGCGCAAGTTTGTTATTAATTCCTTTTTTTTAAAAAAAAAGGATAGGGGGCAGCATGGTGGCGCAGTGGTTAGCACTGCTGCCTCACGGCGCCGAGGTCCCAGGTTCGATCCCGACTCTGGGTCACTGTCGGTGTGGAGTTTGCACATTCTCCCCGTCATTGCGTGGGTTTCGCCCCCACAACCCAAAGATGTGCAAGGTAGGTTGCAAGGTGCAAGGTAATGGGAATAGAAGGATACGGACCCAGGAAGTGTAGAAGATTGTAGTTTAGTCGGGCAGTATGGTCGGCACGGGCTTGGAGGGCCGAAGGGCCTGTTCCTGTGCTGTACATTTCTTTGTTCTTTTTGTTTGTTTAGGTTGATTGGCTATGCTAAAATTGCCCCTTAATTGGAAAAAATGAATTGGGTACTCTAAATTTTTTTTAAAAAAAAGGATATTATGGCGTTCAACTGAATACGAGAAACCATGTCCATCTCCGGCACTTATCGAAAAATATCAGCAATGTTGTGCTGCCATTTGGCAGCTACAGCAGCCTAGAGTAATACCCCAAAGGTGGTGAGTTCAGATCCCATGAGGACAAACAACCTTTTTCAACAGAAAATCTGGCAAGCTGTGAGTTAACACCAGGGGAAAGAAAAGACCATGAAAGTGCACAGATTGTTACTAATGTCCCTCAGGGAAGGAAAACGAAGTATGATTCCAGTTCCACGCTGCACAGCTGACCCTTTGAGGCAACTAGAGATGGTTAAGCGATGCTGTCTTGCTGAATTGTTGAAAATACACTGATGTTTGGGCGGCCAACATATACTTGGAAAGTGTACGGTTGAGCTCTGGTGTAGTGTTAGTAGCTGTGCCTGCAAGTGTACCATAGAGAGAGTTTTAAAATTGCTGGCATGGCCTGTGGCTGTTGCAGTTGGATTTTTTTTTGTCTTAAAATATCCCAGGTTTAAAGCAGTGTCTCTTGCTGAGGTCATGATCCACAAATACTGGCGGCCTTCTGACATCTTGCATTGGTAACCATTCTTTTGGTGTAAACATGAACACTATAATTCCCAAGAGGCTATCCCACTGCAGAGGGCATCACATCTGTGTTGACAGTTGTTCTTCCCAAGGACTAACATTTCCTATTGTTTGATAGTGATGAGAAATCTTCCACCTCCCCTCAATCACCCATCCTAATTCCATTCTAAAAGTCTCTCTGCTTCCCTCCCTGAGTTTCGGCTAACTCCATCCAGAACTGGAGTCGTGCTGAAGGGATTCCAATTTCACACAGATCAATGCCATGTGGTGCACTTACTCAGTGAATCAGCAGGGAAATCACTGCAGATGTTAACCTTCTGCAACTTTCACCAGCATAAAGTATACAGTCTGACAAAATAACTCATGAAGGCAGTTAATGGCACAGCATTTGCAAATGTTTCAGATGCACTGAGTGCCTGAGTCAGCTACAGGCCATGTTTCAAGAGCACATCTTACCTTCTTGACCAAACTTCAACCAGTCAAATAAATAATTCCACTAATTCTTATTTTTTTAATTTTACGATAAGAGATAATGAATCAAAAAGCAACATGAATGTAAAATGGGAGGGTTTAAGAGGAACTATCTGTTACTGCATGAATATCCCCCCCAGCTAGGAGGAGCGAGTTTTGAAGTGAATGCAATTCCGAGGAAGAGGAGTGAAAGAATAAATTAATAAATGGGGTTTTGAAAAAATTCAGGACGGCACGTGGTGCAGTGGTTAGCACTGCTTCCTACTGCGCTGGACCCGGGTTTTATCCCTGCCCTGGATTACTGTCCATGCGGAGTTTGCACATTCTCCTGTGTCGGCGTGGGTCTTACCCCCACAACCCAAAGATGTGCAGGGTCTGTGGATTGACCATGCTAAATCGCCCCTTTATTGGGGGGAAAAAATGAATTTATTTTTAAAAAATTCAAGAAAAATAGTTCTTCAAGCTCACAATTTTGCAGCCACAGAGCATATTTTATTTTTATTCTTGTTTTTGCTTCAATAATTTGCTTCTTTTTATTGCTATTTGGTGAGGTGGGTGGACGGGTAACTTATTTCAAGGACCTGTTGATTGAAATGTGCAATCAACCAAAATTCAGAAGTGCCCTTAAAATACAAATGTAACACTCCTGTTAAGTGTAATAACTAAATGTACACAAATTGAAATTACTAGAAAATCTGGAGAAATAGAAAGTGTGCTATTGGATTGATAAGGCTAAGAAATAATCCCATTTCATGTATTGGCAATAATAGGATACATTTACACCCCCTTAAAGAACCATAAGAATGAGATATATGTTGATTAAAGAGAGACTTGTTGGCCCATATCATAATAGTGAGGATTGAGGTATTAAACAGTTACCTGTTTTACTGCAGGCCTGTGGGAGGTGAACAGGAGCTTCATAGAATTTCTACAGTGCAGAAGGTGGCCATTCAGCCCATCAAGTCTACACCCACCTTCGATGAGCACTCTACCCACCTTCACCCCGCTCTATCCCAATTACCCCATAGCCTAATCTACACATCCCAAGACACTTAAGGGCAATTTAGTATTGTCAATCCACCTACCCTGCACATCTTTGGACTGTGGGAGGAAACCGGAGCACCTGGAGGAAACCCACGCAGGCGAGAATGCACAAACTCCACACAGACAGTGACCCAAGGCCGGAATTGAACCCGGGTCCCTGGCGCTGTGAGGCAGCAGTGCTAAACACTAAGCCACCATGCTGTTAGCCCTGCACAGCCATACCCTACCACTACCATTCTTTGACATAGCTAGCCAGAACGTCACTGTGCCAGGTGTTTACTCATTCCTTTGGAGCATAGCTGTTTGAGCTTGCAGGGGCCCCGAAGAATTGCCTGCTGCTCAACAACCTGGTTACCATAGCATCAATTCAGCCAGAGGGATCCACATGGGCAAGGGGGTAGGGATGGGGGGTGGGGGGGAGGTGAGGGGGCTGATGCGAGAAATCAGCCTAGATTTATCGATGACTTACGTATGAAGGGGGAACAAGGCTTTAATTTCTATCAGGATCGTCTTACAATAAGTTGTGGTAAATATTTATTTTTCTTTTGACTGACTTTCAATTTTCTTTCTATTCCAAATCTCCAGAGTGCGTTAACCTGCCTAGAAAGGAGGATCTGCAGGCAAAATGGCAGCACAGATCAAGAGGCCAGCCTGATGGTAAGAAAAAGTTTTAAATATTTAAAGGAAGGGAAAAATACTAAAATGACCTCAGGATAAATTTATAGACTTCCATTAATAGGTGCACTCTTTCTGAGTATATGAAGCCTCTCTCCAGTGTTGCATCCTTCACTGCCTACCTATCTAATTTCTAACAGGGAGTGAGGGTAATTGTAATGAATGCCTCATTTTTTAGTTTGTATGGAGACTTGTTCTATTTAAAATGTAATCATTTTTTAACTGTTTCATACCCCAATTCTCACTATTATAATATGTACCAGCGAATGTCTCTTTAGTCAACATATATCTCATTCTCAAGGTTATTTATATATATATATATAATTTACAGTGCAGAAGGAGACCATTCGGCCCATAGAGTCTGCACCGGCTCTTGGAAAGAGCACCCTACCCAAGCCCACACCTCCACCCTATTCCCACAACCCAGCAACCCCACCCAACACTCAGGGCAATTTTGGACACTAAGGGCAATTTAGCATGGCCAGTCCACCTAACCTGCACATCTTTGGACTTTGGGAGGAAACCGGAGCACCCGGAGGAAACCCACGCAGAGAACGTGCAGACTCCGCACAGACAGTGACCCAAGCTGGGAATTGAACCTGGGACCATGGAGCTGTGAAGCAATTGTGCTAACCACTATGCTACCGTGCTGCTCTAGGAGGTATAAGCTAACCTATTATTGTCAATCCATGAAATGGGACTATTTCCTAGCTTTTTCAATCCGGTAACACACTTCTCTCTCGCTCTCCAAGTCATTTTAGTTTATGTACATTTAGTTGCAACACTTAACAGGAGTGTGGCACTTGTATTTTAAGAGAATTCCTGGATTTTGGTTCAATACACATTTCAGTTGAATTTGACTGTGGTCACAAATTCAGTCACGGAATCTTTACAGTGCAGAAGGAGGCTGTTTGCCCATCCAGTTTGCACTGGCTCACTGATAGAGCATTCTACCTAATCCCACTACCCTGTTATCCCCGTAACATTTCACATTCTTTCTCTTCAGACAGCAATTTAATTCCCTACCTCTATCGAACCTGCCGCCACCACTCGTTCTGGACTCCAACCACTCTCTGGGTGAAAACATTTTTCCTTACATCACTTCTAATCCTTTTGCCCATTATTTTAAATCTGTGCCCTCCAATTCTTGATGTTCTCCTGAGGGGACAATTTCTCACTGTTTACCCTGTGAATGCAAGTATTTACCTAATAAATGACTTTAAAGTAATAGGAGTGCTATGAAGTAGTGATGCACTGGCACCGATGCCTGGGTACCAATGCCACAATTACCCTCACTGCCAGAGTGCCAGGCAGGCAGTGCCAAGATGCCTGGGTGCCAGGTTGTCTGTGCCAGGGGTCGAGCCCGTGGTGCCTTGCCGATAAGGGGGGGCTTGAGGACCCAGGAAGAGGTAAGTTGTGGGGTCCGGAGGCCATGGTGGGATCCCTGACGGGGGGGTCAAAAGATCGGGGCTGCCTTTAAAAAGGGTGTCCAGATACGTGAGTCACCTTCATGCACTGACGAGCACAGGAAATGTTGTAAGGGTGGCCTTGGCAGGGCTTTCCCCGCTGAGACCAAAAGAAACGGCAAAGTGCCATTGACTAACAGGATGCAGGCGAGAAACATCACGCTCAACTTGCCCAAAACAGGACTCTGTTTTTGTCCCTTTGAATGGCGCCCAATGATGCCGAGCCTCACAGAAGTATGGAGCAGAGGGCCATAAGCTTGACCAAAGAGGTTTCTAGGAGTTTCCCCGGTCTCACTGAAAGCGGATGGAGTTTTGGCTAGGACGCCAAATTCTCCGTTCTCACTTGCAGCAGGGTGGCAATGGGCAAGTTCGGAGAATCCCGGCCACAATCCTTTCGGGAAAACTGGGTTGAGGGGGCAGTTTTAAATACCATTATTGTCTTCATAATAATCTGCCATTGGCAGAATAGGCACACACGCAAATCGATAAGAAATATGTTCAGCTACTCAAAGAATTCGTTTTCAGACCAATTTCACTGAAAGTTTGTCTGTTTTTGCCTTAACTTTATCTACATAGCATCGCAAAGTAACTAATCTGATGTGATTCTGCTTTCACTGAATGTAAAACTGTTGGAGCGTATTGCTTTGGCAATGTGCTAATGAAAAACAGTTTGTGCTTTAGGGGTTTATCAATAAAGTTACGAAATATCAGTTAGTGGGAGATTTTTCAAGCAAACACTTGTTTGTCGACGAACTGTTTTAAAGCTGTGATTAGTTTCCAACTTTGGAGACGATATTTAAGAGATGTTTATAAGGGAGCAGCACGGTGGCGCACTGGTTAGCACTGCTGCCTCGCGGCGCCACAGAGCCGGGTTCAATTCTGGTCCCAGGTCACTGTCCGTGAAGTTTGCACATTCTCCCCGTGTCTGCGTGGGTCTCCCCCCCACAACCCAAACATGTGCAGGGTAGGTGGATTAGCCACACTAAATTGCCCCTTAACTGTAAAAAAAGGAATTGGGTACTCAAAATTTAAGAAGCAACGTTAATAATGTTTGATTTCCAGTTATCCAATTCCTCTGAACTCATCTACCCTCACCACCCAACTCCACCTACCCCCACTTTCTGGCTTTGTATTACCAGACAATGTAAGGGATTGGTCAAGATGTGTTAGGTTGAATCTAGAGATAGCAAAGTGATATATGTCTTTGTTTTTCTTTAAATGAAACATTGGAAACTTTTATTTCCTGCTTCCCCCCCTGGATAAAAGTGGCAAAGATATGGCAATTACACTCTGTAACCTTAGGAGCATCTACATGGGGGGATCTACCTGTGGTGTAAAACCCTTGAGAAAGCCTGTGCTTAACTGCACAGATAAGAGGATTGCAGCAGTCCCTGTTTACGAGTTACTTGTACTTTTATTACTGTCCCAGTCGGTGCTTGTCTGTTAAACAAGCTGGAGTAATCTACTCGACTAGCATCTAATCTCCTGTGGCTGCTCTACTTCTGAATATGTGCCCTTTTATTTTGCTCTTCAGAACTGAGTGTGGGGCCCACCCTGGCATTCTTTAATTTAGTATGAAAAGTGATTCAGCAGAATTAAGAGACAAAATACGACGTGTGTAGCAGCTGTACTTCCGTGTCGGAGGCATTCCCCGCCCACAGATGCAGACCAACTTATACTTTCTATAATTGTCCATTTAACTCTTTGCATACGGCATTTGTCTTAACCATGCAGGCTTCTGATTTCCCCTAAATCGCACCAAAAGGAAAGTTACCTAATGATCTGGGAAGGGAAGAGAGAGATGATAGTTAATGGGCAGGGCTGGGAGATTGGGAGTAAAAATGAGCCATACTTAATATTGAAGCCCAACAGTCATTTAGATTGATGCTGTGGTTGAAACGAGGAGCATTCTAAAAGGCTACACTGACCAGCAGAAAAGTCTGTTTCACAGAATGTGGAGGAGGGATCTTCTGAGAATATTCCCAACCTCTGGTCTCTCACTTCTGTGTTGAGATACAGGGTATTGTCTCGAAAGCTGCAGCATTTCTCCGTATTCTCCCATTTACTGTGGGCTTTCTGCCTTGATAAAGAAGTGAAGTGGAACGGCAAGATAACTGAATTCTGCCCATCACTTATCGAAGGGATGCTCTATTTTACACCTGATTTCTCAAAATATAACTGCATTTAAGGACAGTTGCAGAAAGCTCCCATCTGGCTGGCGTGGTGTTTCAGGTGACGAGAAGCATGCCATGACTCTTTCACCCTCTGATTCCATTTTGCGATAGAGAGATGTTTTTAAAATATCTGTGCCCTTTCCCCTCCCCCCAACTCAGTTGGCCCGCCGTGGGGTTCACCGACAGTTTATTTTCCGGTGCAATGACTGAGAAAAGTTCAATGACTACTTGAACTTCCTGCCTGCCAAGCCCTATTTGAGAGATAAATATCTCCCTGATAACCTTCTATTTATTTTTGTCTCACAGCCCGAGGAAGCCAGATCGTGCTATCTGTGCTTACTATCAGCACCTTGCCTATAGTGTCCACTCACTGCTGTTTGTTTAGCGCTGGCAGAGCAGAGAGGCATTGATTGTTAGAGCACAGCAGTCGTCCATCATTATGCCTGAAATTTAAGCACATTCATCCCTGGCTTCCAAAATCACTTTGTCTGGCAGCTCGGGGATGTCAAGTTAAATGGCAGCTGGGGCATGCATCCTTACTTAAAACAGGTGATTGTGACAGGTTTGGTATTGATGGAAATGGACTGCGAGGACTGTAAACACTGTACAGAAAGAAAACATTGAGGGAATGAACTACTTGTTTTCCATCCCGATATTGGAATTTACCCAACACAACACAAAAAATTAGTTGGAGCTGGATGCTCAAGGCACCCTCACCCCGTGGCGGGTTTTCCTGCGGCAGAGGCGCCTTGCCATTGGCCGCTGGTGGTATTTACATGACTCGGCCATCCTGCCGTTGGGGTGCCCTCGTTGAGGGTCGGCTTTGAAGATCCCTCTGACAGGATAGGGTGGGAAATCACCCCGCTCCCCCACCCCAGCACAGAAGGAGGCTATTCTGCTCATCATAACCGAGTTAGCCCTCTGAAAAAGCAAATCAGCCTGTCCCAATCCCCCGCCCTTTCCCTGTATCCACTGATTGCAGAGCACTTTGCACTGTCTTGAAGGTGTGGTGAGGCCGCAAATTAATATTGCTATCCTTTACTTCTTCCTTTTTATGAATAACTTGAATATGCCACCCCTCCCCCACCCCCACAACGTTCAAGCGCTAATGTATTCCTGATCAGTTTTGATCTATGTTAAGCAGGTAGATTTGTTGGCACAAAATGACCTGATCCTGTCAGCATGACTCAGTGCAAGAACTGGCGGTCACGTTTTCAAAAATTTCCACAACAGGTTTTAAGTGCATCATCTAGGTTAATCTCTTCAACTCTGTGAAGTTCCGAGGGAGTGCTGCATTGGTAGAGGTGCCAGCTTGTTGTATGGGGCCCCACCTGTCATATCAGGCAGGTCAGCTGGACATTTCAATCCCATGACAATGTTTAAGGAAGGACAGGGCCAACCAACAGCCACAAAAACAGATTAAGGCAACAGTCCCCTCTGCTCCGAGATGATCTCTCATGTAAAATTAACACCTTTGCCTACATTAGTGAGCGCAGGACAGAAAAGTTCAGTGCTTAGAGGCACAGCAGATGGAAATTCAACTCAGCACACACCCTCCTCAACACTGCCTATCTGCTTTGATCCTGCTTCCCCCATATCATTTTACATTCATCTTGTTCCTATACTTTTCCAAGTTATTTTTAAATGACCCTACAGTGTGTATTAAAAAAAAGATTATTTTAATCTCCCCCTTCATTCCTGGCGATAATCATTACTGAGAATCCCCATAATGCCAATTTGTCAACTAGCGAAATAATCCTTCGCTATTTACTCTGTCCAAACCTTTCCTAATGTTCAAAGGTCCTTCGCCTCCTCAGTTCCAGTTTTCAAAGCCTTTCTTGATCAATATAATTTGTTGTTTGTGGAGTAATTTTTGTGGATCTTTGCTCCTCCCTGACAGTTTGGTCTTATCTACACCGGGGAAGCAGAATGCGGATTGGGTGATCGCTTTGATCAGCCCTCGAGCAAGACCCTGAGCTTCCAGTCACCCGTCAGTTTAATTCTCTGCTCGCTTCCCACTCTGCCCGACTACCCTTGGCTCTGACACCGTTCCAGTGAAGCTCAGCGGAAGCGCGAAGAACAGCACCTCATCTTTCACTTCAGCATTGAGTTCAACAGTTCACATAATAACAAGCCCTGTCATTTTTTCGTTTGGATGGCAGCTGTGGGTGATGATTCTGCTCTTGCCATTTACAATTCCTTTAAACCCATTTTTGGCCTCTTTACCTAGCCCATTACCGCCTTCTTTTTACCCTTGCACCATCATCTCTTTGGCCATTTTATCACTCCTGCCCTCCAATCTCTTTCATTCTTTCCTCCCCTCTCCCTTTCTCTGCCTCTTCTTTTCTCTCGTACACTCATTCACATATTGTCAGTTTATATGCACGTGGCTTTATATTTTGGCAGATAATTTACCAAACTCGTTAATGTAACAAAAGATCCAGTTACTTCGGGGCGGAGGTGTGGTTGATAATAAAATGTTAAATTTTGTTAATGGCCTCTGCTATAAACCTTAACCTCCTCCCCACTGACAAACTGTAACAGGAATTTGTTGGGGTCCATTGTGCCCACATTATGTTGTAGTAATATTGTTATTATTAGTACTTCAGTATATACCCCATTGCATATCTTCTGGGCATTAAAAAAAAACCTCTCAAAACTGGACTGTACTTTTATTTAAAAGACCCTAGGGCAATGTGAAGGCTGAAGTAGTGGACCAGATTTTCACAGATCTGCCCGACTCTGGAGGCCTTTAAAATGGTTGATTCCAAGATTCCTACCGGCATTTATGGCATGGGCAATTTTCACCAGCATGGGATAAGGGTAGTGAGCCGGCAGAAATGGCCGGACCCATTTTTCAAGATTACCTCATTATAAATGCTTGGCTGAGCTCCAAGACTCATTGAGCAGAGGGTGGGGAGGAAATTAGTTAACACAGGCATAAGGGGAGTGCTTTCGTGGGTTGATTGTTATTTTTATGAAGTTATAGTAAGTTATCCATTCTTTGATCTATTTTTTCAATGTCTGCATGTTTATTTGGATAGGAATAAGAGGGTTAAAGCCTCTGTTATTGAAACTATGAATGGCAATGTCTGATTGATGCTTTTATAAGGTTATAAAAGCAGCAGTTGGGCAGCACGGTGGCGTAGTGGGTTAGCCCTGCTGCCTCACGGCGCCAAGGTCCCAAGTTCGATCCCGGCTCTGGGTCACTGTCTGTGTGGAGTTTGCACATTCTCCCCGTGTTTGCAGGGTTTCGCCCCCACAACCCAAAGATGTGCATGGTAGGTGAATTGGCCATGCTAAATTGACCCTTAATTGGAAAAAATTAATTGGGTATTCTAAATGTAACAATAAAGAAAGAAAGAAAATAAAATCAGTTTTTCAAAACAGATTTCAGAATTATTTTTTTTCATGAGCATTTCAAGATTTGCCAATGTTATTGTATGGCTCATTTGTCTATAGTGCATACTGGGTGTGTGGGCATAATAATATAATAATCGCTTATTGTCACAAGTAGGCTTCAATGAAGCTACTGTGAAAAGCCCCTAGTCACCACATTCCAGCGCCTGGTCGGGGAGGCCGGTACGGGAATGGAACCTGCGCTGCTGGCCTTGTTCTGCATTACAAGCCAGATGTTTAGCCCACTGTGCTAATCCAGCCCTTAAAAGCCTGTGCAAATGTTTCTGTCCGGGCATGGAAGATGCGGAGAGGCACGGAGGTGACATTGGGGCACGGAGGCAGCAGGGGTATGGAGGTGGCTTAGGGGCATGGTGTCACATGGGTACATGAAGGTCACAGAGGTGGCAGGGAGAGTGAGTGGAGGGGTGAGGGGGTGTGAGGGTGACGGCCAGAAGCTCTAACATACAAATAGAACTAAGTCAGAGAGAACCAAAGTGGGCCTTCTAAACAGCCTGCTGCTCCTATTTCTTACGTTATGTTCCAAAATGTTTCCAGGGTTGGTGGACCCGACATGATCCTGCCCCGCCCTCTCTCCCCAGAGCTGAAACAGCGCATGCAGCAGGGGCCATTTATATGGAGATGGATCTGGCGAGCTTCCTGTTTCGTTAGTGAAAATCTTTTTGAATGGATTGGATTTGTTTATTGTCATGTGCACTGAGGTACAGTGAAAAGTATTTTTCTGCGAGCTGCTCAAACAGATCATTTTGTACATGAAAAGAAAAGAAAAAGAAAATACACAAAAGGACAACACAAGGTCAACAATGTAAATACATAGACACTGGCATCGGGTGAAGCATACAAGAGTGTAGTATTCATCAGGTCAGTCCATAAGAGGGTCGTTAGGAGTCTGGTGACAGTGGGGAAGAAGCTGTTTTTGAATCTGTTCGTGCGTGTGCTCAGACTTCTGTATGTCCTGCCTGATGGAAGAAGTTGGAAGAGTGAGTAAGCCGGGTGGGAGGGGTCTTTGATTGTGCTGCCCGCTTTCCCCAGGCAGTGGGAGGTGTAGATAGAGTCAATGGATGAGAGGCAGAGTTCCTGTGATGGACTGGGCTGTGTTCACTTTAGTGAATGGTTGTAGACTGGCTGGGCTGTGCTGTTGTTTTCCTGGTGATATCTGGACCTGTCGATTTAGATTACTGCTCGGGTCAATGGTCGTCAGTCTTTGGAAAGTAGTTCATTCCGGAACAAATGGTGAATTGACACCCTGTGGCTTGGCACGGGGTTAGCTGTCTTTAAAGCATGTACACAGTGAGGGCATTTATGTCCGGCTTCCAGCACAGTGAAAGTAATGACATTGCACAACATTCGTTAAAAAAAATCACCACTTCCTGATAATGCAATTTGTTAAGTCAAAGTGCTGCTCGACTTGCAATTCCTTTAATAGATACTTTATCTTCTTCTCATTTGGTTAAACGCAGTGAAACAAATGTGAAATGCTGAGCAATGTTGTTCATTTTCTGATTTTTTTCCCCCCCTCTCGCCCTCCTCCTGCTACAGAACAAAGACTTAAGGAAAAAAGATATGTGAGTGAGCTAAACGGCACAGCGAAGGTTGACAGCGTGACTCACAAAAATCACGGTGGTGAGGAAAATACGATGAAGGAAAATAGCCAAGTACAGACAATCCAACCATTGATGGCCCCAGGAAAAGAGATGGAGGACATCAACAAAAAGCACAGCCCAGACCGAACCTTCTTCCCGCGTGTTGTGTACCCAGTCAGACCTCACATTGCGGATGACTACCGGAAACCCAACCCTACTTACGGAATCGAGAGGCGCGGTTACGTCAAACAGTCTCCGATCCTGTCTTCAGAAACCTCCAGTCCATCGTCCAGAAGCAGCCCAGACCAAAGCTTCAAAAGCTCAACGCCACACAGCAGCCCGGACTCCCATATTTCCTCTTTGACGCCTTCAACTCAGGAACACAAACAAGCCTTTCCATACTTGGGTGGACCCTACAACCGTGAAGGATTGAACTCTCTTGCAGCCTATCCTGCGCCTAGTCATCTGGCTCCAACCTTCTTGCATTCCTACAATCCTGTTAACACTCAGTATTCCAGGTTCTTGTTACCTCACTACCCAGTTGGCTGCAATGGTTTGAATAACTTCACTGGCTTCAGTGGCATGAACAGCTTCAGCCTTCTTCCCAAAATGTACCCATTTTACAGCAGCCTTTTAGGAAATGGTGGCCTCTCCCAGCACATGTTCAACCAGACGGCGCTTCCCAATGCCTTACCCGGCGAAGGTTCCCGAAGGCTTCTCCACCCCGAGCAGCAGAAAGACTTTCTTATACCAACGCGGAACAGTGCCTTTTCGATCACTGGCTCTGCCGCCAGTCTGAAGGACAGGCCTTCAAGCCCCGGCAATGGTTCCCCGACGGCCGGTACAGCCGCCTCCTATTCTGAACACTTAATGCAACCCAAACCTACCTCAGCTGGCCTGATCAGCAGCAGCAACAGCAGTGAAGAAGCCATGAATCTCATCAAACCAAAGCGAAACCTTACTGGTTACAAAACACTCCCCTACCCTCTAAAGAAGCAGAATGGGAAGATCAAGTATGAGTGCAATGTCTGCTACAAGACCTTCGGACAGCTATCAAATCTCAAGGTATTTGTTGTTTAAGAATTATTTTGCCCCCCAAAAAACCTTTGAGTAAAGAATATGGTGCTGTTTTTTATTTTAAAATAAAATGGCACACTAACTACAGTGTTTTGGCAACTTTTTACCCCCTCAACCAATATCACAAAAAAAAATACAATTTTCTAATTTTGTCATTGAAGTATGTGTGAGTTTGCTGTACACAATTTGATTGCTGCATCTCCTCCTACAATTACTTCAAATTACTTCATTAGTTGTGAAGCTCTTCAGGATGTCCAGAGATGAAAAGACACTTTCTAAATTCAATTCTTTTTCTCTCTACCTTTGTTTTACTTTCTTTCCCCTTCCAATCGTGATTTTAAGGCATACAACAGTGGAACTACAGATAATGTTTGGGGGGAGTGGGGTGGGGTGGGGGGGGGGGGAGAGTTAGGCCCAAAATGGGCACTTAGAAAATCAACAGGCAAACTTTAACCGTGCCAGTTTTTAAAGTTTCCATTGAGTTGGAAAATGATGCCAATATTTTCAATTTCGAACAGAGTTAAAGTGACAATGAGATGAGGAAACTGGCCTCCCACAATGCGTTTGAGTTCTCATTCTGTGAACAGTGGTAGAAAGATTGGTTGCAGTGCAAAATCACCTCACGATTTGCCCCGAGCCAAATCACCCCCTTGATGTTTTTTGAATAGATTCTATCTGACTACATACTTGCAAAAATAGATCATTTTCTTAAATCTGGAAGTGCTAAATGTGCTTTGTGGTGAAAGGAGCTGTAAATGGTGAAAGGAGTTGTAAATGGAGAACTTGTTCTTCCTTTCCAGGTCCACTTGAGAGTACACAGTGGGGAAAGACCCTTTAAGTGTCAGACCTGCAATAAAGGCTTCACACAACTGGCACACCTACAGAAGCACTATCTAGTTCATACAGGAGAAAAACCACATGAATGTCAGGTAAGGAAAGGATTTTATTCCTGTACTTTAAAAAATAAACACTTTTAGAGACATAGAAAATAGGAGCAGGGTCACGGCGCTGAGGACCCGGGTTCGATCCCGACCCCGGTCACTGTCCGTGTGGAGTTTGCACATTCTCCCCGTGTCTGCGTGGGTCTCACCCCCACAACCCAAAGATGTCCGAGGTAGATGGGTTGGCCACATTAAATTGCCCCATAATTGGGAAAAAAATGAATTGGATACTTTAAATTTATTTTTAAAAAAAAGAAAATAGGAACACGTGTAGGTTATTTGGCCCCTCGGGCCTGTTTCATCATTCAATATGATCATGGCTGATGCTCCATCTCAACACCATACTCCTGTCCTCTCCCGTATCCTTAGTGTCAAGAAATCTATCAGTTTCCTTCTTGAATATATTCAGTGACTTGGCCTCCACAGCCTTTTGTGGTAGAGAACTCCCCAGGTTCACCACCCTCCCAGTGGGTCCATCTTAAAGTCCTTATGTCCTGAGACTGTGAACCCTTGGTCTAGACCATCTATCGAGACGAAACATCATTCCTGCATCAAGTCTGTCCAGCCCTGTCAGAAGTTTATATGTTTCAATGAGGCCCCCTCTCATTCTTCCAAACCCCAGTGAATACAGACCTAGGCGATCCAATCTCTCCTCATACAACAACCCTGTCACCCCCAGGAATGAACCTGGTGAACCTTCACTGCATTCCCTCTATGGCAAATATATCCTTTCATTGGTAAGGAGACCAAAACTGCACACAACACTCCAGCTGTGGTCTCACCAATTCCCTGTACAACTGCAGTAAGAAATATTTGCTCCTGTTCACAAATTCTCCTGCAATGAAGGCCAACATACTATTTGTATTCTTAACTGCTTGCTGTACCTGCATGCTTGCTTTCAGTGACCGGTGTACAGGGACACCAGGTCCATTTGTACATCAACATTTCCCAATCATTATTTAAGTTCTACTCTGCCATTCTGTTTTTCCAACCAAAGTTTTTTGTCATCAGCTAAGTTGGAAATATTACATTTGGTTCCATAATTCAAATCATTGGTGTATATTGTGAACAGCTGGGGCCAAAGCTGTGATTCCCACATACCCCACTAGTCACTGCCTGCCTCTCCAAAAAAGACCCATTTATTCCTACTCTCCGTTACCTGTCTGCTAACCAATTCCTAATCCATGCCAATGTATTACCTCCAAACCCATGCACTTTAATTTTGCACACTAATCTCTTACATGGGATTTTATCAAAAGCTTTCTGAAAATCAAAATATACCACGTCCACTGGTTCACCCTTATCTATTCTGCTAGTTACGTTCTCCAAAAGATTTAGTAGGCTTGTCAAACATTGAGGTCCCTTTCATAAATCCATGTTGACTTTGTGTAATCCTGTTGATGATTTCTATTGTAAGAGACTCTAGCATTTTCCCTATTACTGATGATAGGCTAACCAGTCTGTAATTTCCTGCTTATCTCTCCCTCCTTTTTTAAATAGTGGGGTTACATTTGCCCCCCTCCAATCTGCTGGGACTGTTCTAGAATCTACAACATTTTGGAAGATGGCACTATTTTTATGGCCACCTCTTTTAGCACTTCAATGACTAAAATATTAATTTTCTGAAATGTTTAGGACTGATGTGGAGTAAGTCAACTCCCATCTTTCTAGAGCTCCACTAATGCAGTGTGCCTGTCGCAAAATAAATGCGATGTTGGGGAATTGCTGAAGTTTATTTTAAGTTCACACCACTGATAGGTCATTGACGCACCAGATGTGATGGTGTCTTTGTTGCACTTAACACGTCTTGAAATCCTGTCATGCTTAATCTGTTGCCTTGCACTTTCAGTCACTTTCACAATGCACTGATGTTGCTATTCGTACTGTTTCTGACAATAAGGTCTGTGACTCTTTAAGGGCACTAAAGGGTCATCCCACTCTCTTTTGAGTGTTCTTCTGTTTTTAGTAATAATTAGAGAGCAAGTCACCCACAGAAGGTCATCATTTCAGATAGAACCTGTGAACAGTGATTAAAACTGAAGGCTTTTGCAGTTCAGGATTGAATCATTGTACTCAATAGATTTTGCTTCTGATCCACTTTGTATCTCATCTCGCCCCTGATGAAGATATGATTCAGCAATAAAGGGCATGTAGTAAGTAGCCGTGGGTTGTGCCCACGGGGAAGCAACATAATGAATAAGAACAGTAGTTTTTCAATTAAGCCAATATTCTTTTTTTTTTAAGGGGCAATTTAGCGTGGCCAATCCACCTAACCTGCACATCTTTTGGGTTGTGGGGGCAAAACCCACGCAGACACGGGGAGAATGTGCGAACTCCACACGGACAGTGACCCAGAGCCGGGATCGAACCTGGGACCTCGGCGCCATGAGGCAGCAGGGCTAACCCACTGCGCCACCGTGCTGCCCAATTAAGCCAATATTCTGAGGCATAATGGGACTAATGATCTTTCATAAATCAGTTGCCACAGGGAACAATTAGGGACGCGATTCAGCGGACTTGAGTTAAAGTCTGCTAAATGGCATGTTTAGCGCGTGTTTCTCGGTGGCTGCAGCGCCAAGAAACACCCAGCTATTCAACAGTACATTGCCGAGTTTTCTTTTGGCCTCAGGGCGAGGCTCGCCAGCAGGAAAGGCTCCGCGCAGATCAGTGTGCCATTTTGATCAGCTGCCCAGATTTTCTGAACCACCTCCGCGCTCCCACCATGGCATCTGGAGCCACGAATAATAATAATAATCTTTATTGTCACAAGTAGGCTTACATTACCACTGTAATGAAGTTACTGTGAAAATCCCCTAGTCGCCAAATTCCGGCGCCTGTCCGGGTACACGGAGGGAGAATTCAGAATGTCCAAATTACCTAACAGCACATCTTTCGGGACTTGTGGGATGAAACCGGAGCACCCGGAGGAAACCCACACAGACACAGGGAGAATGTGCAGACTCCGCACAGACAGTGACCCCAAGCCGGGAATCAAACCCGGGACCCTGGCTCTGTGAAACAGTGCCGTCCCTTCCTCTTCTGGGGTCCTTGAGCCCCTCCCCCTCACCCCACCACTTATGTGCAAGGCCGCCACGGGCCTGAACCCTGGCACAGGTAACCTGACACCTTGACATTTCTGATCTGGCACCCTGACAGTGCCTCAACAATCATTCATTTTCAGTGAGTTTAATCTGTAAAGTGACAGTCGCTGATAATCATATTTAATATAAAGCTGAGTTTTATTTATTCAGAGGGAATGAGTTTGACTTGCCAACTGAGAATTTTCCTTTCTTTTCTCATTCTTCCTGCACAGGTTTGCCACAAACGATTCAGCAGCACGAGCAACCTGAAGACCCACCTACGGTTACACTCGGGTGAGAAACCTTACCAGTGCAAGCTGTGCCCGGCAAAGTTCACCCAGTTTGTCCATCTCAAGTTGCACAAGCGCCTGCACACTAGGGAGCGCCCTCACAAATGCTTCCAGTGCCACAAGACCTACATTCACCATTGCAGTCTGAAGGCTCACCTCAAAGGAAATTGCCCAGTTGCCCCCGGCGCCGGGCGGTCCCTGGAGGACCTGAACCGCTTCAATGATGAGATTAATAAATTCGATATCAGCGACAGTGCAGACAAACTTGATGACTTGGGGCACACCGACGAGGTGGAGTCGGTTGTGGAGAAGCAGATCTTCAGCATGCTGAGGAGGGAGGTGGAAGAGGCAAGTTTAAAGAACCCTTTCCAAAGGAGCCTGGGGAACAGCCTCCTGTCCTCCGGATGCAATTTGTACGAGAGTTTGGAGATTCCAGTCCTGAAAATGTCCCACGGGAGCCCACTACCTCTCGTGCCCATAAGAGTCAAGCAAGAAACAGTTGAACCCATTGACCCTTGAGACTAGAAAGATGCAATGCGTTTGTGACTTAGGGAGCCAATGGTGCCTGTGGCATTCGGATGTACATCGATATCTGCAGTGCTGCAGGATAGACTGACTGATTTTCCCTCAGAGCTGTCCCTGCCATGGCAGGGAATCTCTCCATTCAACTCAGGGCATCTTAAAGTATTTGGCAGAACTATGACAAGCCTACCAAAAAAGCTTAAAGACAGTAATTTTAAGCGGAATTATTTTTTCAGAATAGTCAATAATTTATTACGCAATTTAGTTTGTCAAGCAATACCTGAAAATGATGTTTACAATGACCGTGTTAATCATTGTAATCAAATATCGAAATGTTTTATTTTTATCTTCTCTGTTGCCATTCTTTGTAGATACTTAAAAACTGCATTTTTATTCCTATAATGTTAACAGGATCCTAATGGGGAAAGAAAAAGACCTGTCACTTAAATTGGGACATTTGAAATAGTTTTGCAAAAATACTGTTGCAATATTGTTTATTGCCAAAGCAGGACGTTTTATAAATTAAGTCATGTGACTTATTGTAATCTTTTATCTCACTTTTCCTTACCTTCTCTTTTTCCCTTCACTCCCTCTATCTGTTCTTTCTCTCTTCCCCACTCTCTACCTCCCCACCCTTCCCATCTCTCTCTCTCCCTCTCTCTCTCTCTCTCTCTCATTCTGTCTATTCTACAGTATTTCTGTTTTCAGTGAATTGTAGATGAGATTGTAAAGCTGAACAACAGCTACCTCATTGTCCAGTAGTGCAGGGAGCAAGAAGAAAGTAAACTGGATAGGATTTGTTATGTCTTGCTTACTGATAATGTAGCAGCGATATTTGTCTATTTTTAAAAAAAAAAATTTTTTTTAAACAACTCTAAATCATGGACCGAATATTAAAATCAAAGGCGGTCTTGACTTTTTTTCCAAACAAGGATATACTGGCCAGGGCGTCCTCACAGCTGTAACCAGCACAGTTTGGGAGAGGTTTAAGGGGCTGGGCTGGGCTTATATTTTTTTTGTGTTGGCCGGTTTAATGCAAACCGAAGCATCACTACTCTTATCACTGGATACACTTTATTCTTTTTTAACTGTAATGCTTCTGTGTTGTGTTTGGTTTTGATTTTGTTCACCAGGAACTCTGTGCAACAGCTGCACAGTACCTGGTGTTGACTGGACTCTGCTGTGGACTCAGTTCCAGTGAATGTAGCAGAAACCTGTCTGGAAACTTTGCTGACAGTGATATTAATTTTTGTTTTTTAATTTTGTTTGTATTTTATATTAATTTAAATTTCCTCTTTGACCAAAGCGACCAGGTGTTTTGGAGCCTTTGGGCTTTTGCTTATTTCTGTTAGAAAAACTTCATCTTATGTTTACATTCTGGTTTACAATGTTATTTATGTGCAACATGTCAAAGTGTAAATTAAAATATAAATGCTCACTTAACTCGTGATGTTTCTACCTTGCTTTTAGAAAAAGATTCTGGTGTAGGTGGGAGATTCTGAGGTAACTTTGTGTTGTAGGTTTTTGGTTAACTCCTCATCTTATGGTGCCCCTTCTGCCCATTTTAAGTCATTGAACTACCATGTAATTCACCGGCTCTAAAAGACTCTCTGAGAGACACAGTTAGTTGCTATATAGATTCAGGTCTCTTTTCCCGAAGATCCTGACTTGAGATGCAGTCCTGTCCCACGTCAGACCCAAACTTCCTCTGACTGCTTACATTTTCACAAAAGATCTTCCTCCACCAGTCCCTTTCATGGCACGGTGGCACAGTGGTTGCCACTGCTGCCTCACAGCACCAGGGTCCCAGGTTTGACTCCAGCCTTGGGCGACTGTGTGGAATTTGCAGGTTCGCCTCGTGTCTGCGTGGGTTTTCTCCGGGTGCCCTGCTTTCCTCCCACAGCCCAAAGATGTGCAGGTTAGGCGGATTGGCCGTGCGTAAATTACCCCTTGGTTTCTCGGGATGTGAAGGTTAGGTGGGGTTACGGGGATGGGGCGGGGGTTATGGGCCTAAGTACGATGCTCTTTCGGAGGGTTGGTGCAGACTCGATGGGCCGAATGGCCTCCTTCTGCACTGTAGGGATTCTATGATTCATATAGCCCACAAAGAGCGTGGCCAGGGCCGAAGGCCACCAAAGCAGAACACCTTTACAATGCACATCAGGTGACGTCACCATATTCACGGGTGATGTCAGCATATATTTGGTGACATCAAGATGTGATCACACTCACGAATTGCACGTCATGGGCAGACAACGAGGAGGAGAGTGTTTGGGAAGAAAGTATTAAAATAAATGTTCTTCCAATTTGTTGGATTTGCTGCAGACGGGGAAAAGAAAGAACACAAAAATCTGGTACTGGACACTGGCGAAACCGGCTAAAAGCTTGTGCAAACATCGATCTGAAACTGGACATCTATACACCCTACCCACCTAATCTTTTCTCACACACTCTCTTTGCTTCTCTTATTTTCTTTCTCAGTCCTCACATTTTCTGTATTCTGTTTAATTCTACACATCGTACATTCCCTCTCCCGCCCAATATGACCTCCCTTAGTGCTGTATGATTCTGATCCGCTAGTTCCTTCTGCACAAGGTGTCCTTGGGTAGCTTATCCAGAAGGATTCTTCACACCTTGAGCTGGGTAGCACAGGCTGATCAGCCATGGTGGGGGCTGGGAGCTGGGCCAAGTCCACTGGCTAGATCGCTTGCTCCCCCTGTTCTCCAGTTCCCAGGAATTTCACAGGCTAGGATCAATTAATTTAGCTGAGCATTGGAACCAAGCTACCAATTAAACCTAGAGTCTTCCTGGTTCTTATGCTTCGACAACACATTGGGCGATGCCTTCATCCCACCAAGTCATTGGGGGAATTTATATCCTCTTTATTTCACAATACTGTGTCCATTAAATCATAATGAATGGGTGGAAGTTATCCATGGATAATTGCTCATTGCTCCAGATTGCATGAGACAAATTCCAGCACGACCTCAGCTTCCGCTTACACCTTTACTCCTGAGCTCTGTAGATATCAAACTTATATTCCCATTCCCTCCTTCTATTTGTCTTCAGTCTCCCACGGGGGTTCAGATCACTGGCTCACAAGATCTGCAGTTTTGGGAGTGTCCCTGTAGATGAGGCACTCATTTCAGACTCACAGCCTCGCTATCTGTTGTTGCTGTTATCTTCCCAGGGGCTCTGAAGTAAAAAAAAACTTAGCATTATTCAAAGACGAGGAAAGGAGTTCTTCCTGGTGTCCTGGACATTGTTTACCCAGCAAACAAGACCATCATTAAGAGAACCATTTGGTCGTGACCGGGAGCTCAGGGAAGGGGGCAGAATTTTAAAATTTGCTGATGACATGAAACTTGGGAGTGCAGTAAACATTGAGGAAGATAGTGATAGACTTCAAAAGGACCCAGGCAGGCTGGTGGAAATGGTGGATGTAGAGCAGATAAATTTAATCCAAAGGATGTCGGAAGTGATGCATTTCAGTAGAAAGACCCCATGGAGCAGCACGGTAGCACAGTGGTTAGCACTGCCACCTCACAGCACCAGGGATCCGAGTTTGATTCCAGACTTGGGCGACTAAATGGAGTTTGCTCCGGGTGCTCCGGTTTCTTCCCATAGTACAAAGATGTGCAGGTTGGGTGGGTTTATGGAGATAGGGCAGGGGAGTGGGGCTCGGTGAGGTGCTCTTTCAGAGGGTCAGTGCAGACTCTTTAAAATTTTTTTTTTAAATTTAGAGTACCCAATTCCTTTTTTTTCCAATTAAGGGCCAATTTAGCGTGGCCAATTTAGCATGGCCAATCCACCTACCTTGCACATCTTGCCAGCAGAGTGATCAACAGACAAAACATCAAAAAAACTATTATATTACTGAATAAACTAATACTACTGACTATTTGTTCACATGTAAGTGTCTGTACATATGAGAATGTGTGTTAAAATGATCCACGATGAAGAAAGAGGAATTTTCCAAATAGCTGTTTCATTATTTGTACTTCGAAGTAGATTAACACCACAATGGATATTTCTGAGCTCAGCAATGAGACAATTTTCTCGCCCCCACAATCCCCCCACCCGGCCTTCCAACCACAGCACATTTGTTTTCATCAGTCTGTGGAGCAAACTGTGATAAAATGCCCAGCAGGGGCTGATGGGACAGACGTACCATTCATGCTACTGGACGAGAGCTAGGGGGTGTCCATGCTGCTTGATAAGAGGAGTGTTTACATCGACAAAGATGGTTACAGACCCAGGGGAACAGTACATCATGGTCAATGGTGTCCTGGAAGGGGCACCAGTGGTCTTTGTTTTTTTAAAATAAATTTAGAGTACCCAATTAATTTTTTCCAATTAAAGGGCAATTTAGTGTGGCCAATCCTGCACATTTTTGAGTTGTGGGGGCGAAACCCACGCAAACACGGGGAGAATGTGCAAACTCCACACGGACAGTGACCCAGAGCCGGTATCAAACCTGGGACCTCGGCGCCGTGAGGCAGCAGGGCCAACCCACTCCGCCACCGTGCTGCCCCCCCAGTGGTCTTTGTTAATGTATATGCTCCCAACTGGGACAACACGGAATTCAGAAAGAAGACCATGTCAGAAATCCCTGACATAGACCCACAATGACTCATCATAGCATTAATACTGAATCAGTAGAATCAAATTTGATTAATTGTTATTTTTTAATAATGATTCTTTAAGAATTCTAAAAAAAGTTTGCTGAAATAATTGTAATGCAATGCTTGCCCACTCTATTGTTTAAAACTGCAATGACAATATGAATGAATTATTTGCGCTTTTACCTATCCTATCACATTTATTATATCGTTTATCTTATTGTGATATATCTCACTTGATCTTTCAATTTATCAAAAGCGCGGACTGATAGTAATCGACTATTTCCTGATAGAACTGATAGGTAAAAGAAGGCTATTTAGTGTAAATATTAAGTCCCAGCTTTTAAAAAATAAATTTCGAATACCCAATTATTTTTTCCAATTAAGGGGCAATTTAGCGTGTTCAATCCACCTACCCTGCACATCTTTGGGTTGTGGGGGTGAAATCCTCGCAAACACGGGGAGAATGTGCAAACTCCACACGGACAGTGACCCAGAGCCCCAGTTTTAATACCCATTTGAAAATGAGCATTTCAGCTCTCATAGCCTCAGGTCATGATAAAACACATAGCTTCAAAGGAGACACAAAAAGCCTGACACACGCATAAACTAATTGGAGATAAAAACAACATTTTCACTAAGCAAGATGAAAAAGCTATTGTTCTAATAAACATATTTCCAAAGACAGTTTGACATTAAGAAATGAGCTGTACCAGTAATCAGATCAAGGACGAAGCAGGCACCATAGCAACATGAAGGCACCATTGTTCATAATGTGGATAAAGCAAAGTCAGCAGAAAACCAGTAGAAACCAGTCTTGATAATAGCACAGAGTCACATTCCATAACATACACAAATATTCAAACATGAAACATTCAGAACTTATGTTGCACATAAAGGATTAACCATCGAATCAAATATATTTGATTCTAACCCAAACCAAGTAGGACGACAGAGGTGTAGATAGATGGCTCAAGATTGATAAGATTTCCTTTAAACATGATGGTCTGTACGGCCATCTTTATTCTGGGTTCATCCTATACTTTGACCTAACTATTCGCTATCTCTATTTTCATATTTTCACTTTTCCACTCTAACTCTTGAAGTAAATGCAAGCTGTTTTGCCGTAAGCAAGAAACCATTTCTGTATTATTTTGAAAGTTAAATTGTTTACAAGTTACTTCTCTTTTAGGGCAGCACGGTAGCCTTGTGGATAGCACAATTGCTTCACAGCTCCAGGGTCCCAGGTTCGATTCCGGCTTGGGTCACTGTCTGTGCGGAGTCTGCACGTCCTCCCTGTGTGTGCGTGAGTTTCCTCCGGGTGCTCCGGTTTCCTCCCACAGTCCAAAGATGTGCAGGTTAGGTGGATTGGCCATGATAAATTGCCCTTAGTGTCCAAAATTGCCCTTAGTGTTGGGTGGGGTTACTGGGTTATGGGGATAGGGTGGAGGTGTTGACTTTGGGTAGGGTGCTCTTTCCAAGAGCCGGTGCAGACTCGATGGGCCGAATGGCCTCCTTCTGCACTGTAAATTCTATGATAATCTATGATAGTCCTTTTGTGAGCCGGACTTTATTGAGAATAGATTTAAGTTTCTCCTAATTGTAATCCAATAGAGGCAATAAAGATTCTTGTTTGCAACAAAAAAGAAATGACTCATCATGGGTGGGGGAGATACTTTAACTGCATACAGGACCCAGACTTGATTAAAGATCTTAAAGTAAGGGAGCACTTAGGAGGCAGTGATCATAATATGGTCGAATTCAATCTCCAATTTGAAAGAAAGAAGGTAGAATCAGATGTAAAGGTATTACAGTTAAATAAAGGTAACTACAGGGGCATGAGGGAGGAACTGACGAAAATCAACTGGGAGCAGAGCCTAGTGGGAAAGACAGTAGAACAGCAATGGCAGGAGTTTCTGGGAGTAATTGAGGACACAGTACAGAGGTTCATCCCAAAGAAAAGAAAGGTTATCAGAGGGGGGATTAGGCAGCCATGGCTGACAAAGGAAGTTAGGGAATGCATCAAAGCAAAAGAGAAAGCCTTTAATGTGGCAAAGAGTAGTGGGAAGTCAGAAGATTGGGAAGACTACAAAAACAAACAGAGGATAACAAAGAGAGAAATAAGGAAAGAGAGGATCACATTGAAGGTAGGCTAGCCAGTAACATTAGGAATGATAGTAAAAGTTTCTTTAAATACATTAAAAACAAACGGGAGGCAAAAGTTGACATTGGGCCGCTCCAAAATGACGCTGGTAATTTTGTGATGGGAGATAAGGAAATAGCTGAGGAACTGAATAAGTACTTTGCGTCAGTCTTCACAGTAGAAGACATGAGTAATATCCCAACAATTCCGGAGAGTCAGGGGACAGAGTTGAATATGGTAGCCATCACAAAGGAGAAAGTGCTAGAGAAGCTAAGAGGTCTAAACATTGATAAATCTCCGGGCCCAGATGGACTACATCCTAGAGTTCTAAAGGAGATAGCTGAAGAAATAGTGGAGGCGTTAGTTATGATCTTTCAAAAGTCACTGGAGTCAGGGAAAGCCCCAGAGGATTGGAAAATCGCTGTTGTAACCCCCCTGTTCAAGAAGGGAACAAGGAAAAAGATGGAAAATTATAGGCCAATTAGCCTAACCTCGGTTGTTGGCAAGATTCGAGAATCCATTGTTAAGGATGAGATTTCTAAATTCTTGGAAGTGCAGGGTCGGATTAGGACAAGTCAGCATGGATTTAGTAAGGGGAGGTCGTGCCTGACAAACCTGTTAGAGTTCTTTGAAGAGATAACAAATAGGTTAGACCAAGGAGAGCCAATGGATGTTATCTATCTTGACTTCCAAAAGGCCTTTGATAAGGTGCCTCACGGGAGACTGCTGAGTAAAATAAGGGCCCATGGTATTCGAGGCAAGGTACTAACATGGATTGACGATTGGCTGTCAGGCAGAAGGCAGAGAGTTGGGATAAAAGGTTCTTTTTCGGAATGGCAACCGGTGATGAGTGGTGTCCCGCAGGGTTCAGTGTTGGGGCCACAGCTGTTCTCTTTATATATTAACGATCTAGATGACGGGACTGGGGGCATTCTGGCTAAGTTTGCCGATGATACAAAGATAGGTGGAGGGGCAGGTAGTATGGAGGAGGTGGAGAGGCTGCAGAAAGATTTAGACAATTTAGGAGAGTGGTCCAAGAAATGGCTGATGAAATTCAACGTGGGCAAGTGCGAGGTCTTGCACTTTGGAAAAAAGAATAGAGGCATGGCCTATTTTCTAAACGGTGACAAAATTCATAATGCTGAAGTGCAAAGGGACTTGGGAGTCCTAGTCCAGGATTCTCTAAAGGTAAACTTGCAGGTTGAGTCCGTAATTAAGAAAGCAAATGCAATGTTGTCATTCATCTCAAGAGGCTTGGAATATGAAAGCAGGGATGTACTTCTGAAGCTTTATAAAGCATTAGTTAGGCCCCATTTAGAATACTGTGAGCAATTTTGGGCCCCACACCTCAGGAAGGACATACTGGCGCTGGAGCGGGTCCAGCGGAGATTCACACGGATGATCCCAGGAATGGTAGGCCTATCATACGATGAATGTCTGAGGATCCTGGGATTATATTCATTGGAGTTTAGGAGGTTGAGGGGAGATCTAATAGAAACTTACAAGATAATGAATGGCTTAGATAGGGTGGATGTAGGGAAGTTGTTTCCATTAGCAGGGGAAACTAGGACCCGGGGGCACAGCCTTAGAATAAAAGGGAGTCACTTTAGAACAGAGATGAGGAGAAATTTCTTCAGCCAGAGAGTGGTGGAATTCATTGCCACAGAGGGCGGTGGAGGCCGGGACGTTGAGTGTCTATAAGACAGAAGTTGATAAATTCTTGATTTCTCGAGGAATTAAGGGCTATGGAGAGAGAGCGGGTAAATGGAGTTGAAATCAGCCATAATTGAATGGTGGAGTGGACTCGATGGGCCGAATGGCCTTACTTCCGCTCCTATGTCTTATGGTCTTATGGACCCATGGACAGACAGATCAAACCCTTAATCGGGGAAAAAGTCAACACGGCGAGGGATCTAGGCATGTTCATGGAACAGATGGGGGCAGTGGACCCATGGAAGTTCACACGCCCATGGAAGAAGGAGTTCTCCTTCTTCTCCCAGGCACACAGGTTTTACACCAGGATTGACGTCTTTGTGATGGGAAAAGTGGTGCTTCCATGGGTAATAAGAGCGGAATACGCTATAATCGTAATCTCCGACCACACTCCATACTACATGAATGTGAGGTTGGAGATGGGCCGGGCCTAATGCCCTCTCCCATGGAGGTTGGACACAACCCTCCTTGCCGATAAGGCATTTTGCGAAACAATATCACAGGCCATAGACGGGTACGTTACTAATAACCGGAATGGTCTCATCCTGCACATTCTAGGAGGCGTTGAAGGCTGTAATCAAAGGAGAGATTATCGCGTACAAAGCGCACAGAGACAGGAAGGACCGGGTGGCGAGGCAACAGCTAGTCAACTCCATACCGGAAGTAGACCGGCAATACTCCGCGGCCCTGACCATAGATCTGGTGGAGAGAAAAAAGCTACAAATGGACTTTCCACGAGGAAAGCAGTGCACCAGCTCCGCCAGGCACGGGGGGAGCTTCTACCAGCATGGAGACAAAACCGGACGCCTGGTAATAGTAATAAACGCTTATTGTCACAAGTAGGCTTCAGTGAAGTTACTGTGAAAAGCCCCTAGTCGCCACATTCCGGCGCCTGTTCGGGGAGGCCGGTTTGGGAATTGAACCTGCGCTGCTGCCTTGTTCTGCATTCCAAGCCAGCTTTGCCCACTGTGCTAAACCAGCACTGACTCACCAGCGGAGAAAGCCGGCAGCCACGAGGGAGATAGAGCAGGTTAGGGACAACAATGGCAGGCTGGGATCCAAGCCGGGAAAGGTTAATTAGGCCTCCTACTGGGGGCTATACGCCTCTGAGCTCTCCCGAGGGGAACTCGAAGACGAAGCAGTTCCTCGATGGATTGTACATGCCAGTCATGGGAGAAGTTAGAGGACGGAGCCTGGAAGCACAATTAGGACTGGGGAAAGTCATGGAGAGTATGAACTCCATGCAGGTGGTTAGGCGCCGGGGCCAGATGGATTCCTGGCAGATTTCTACAAAACATTTGTGCCAGCACACCGGTGCCCCACAAGGCTGTGTCCTCAGCCCCCCACTATACTCCTTGTACACCTATGACTGTGTGGCCAAATTCCCCTCCAACTCGATTTTCAAATTTGCTGATGACACCACCGTAGTGGGTCGGATTTCAAACAATGACGAGACAGAGTATAGGAATGAGATAGAGAATCTGGTGAACTGGTGCGACGACAATAATCTCTCCTTCAATGTCAACAAAACGAAGGAGATTGTCATCGACTTCAGGAAGCGTAGTGGAGAACATGCCCCTGTCTACATCAATGGGAACGAAGTAGAAAGGGTCGAGAGCTTCAAGTTTTTAGGTGTACAGATCACCAACAGCCTGTCCTGGTCCCCCAATGCCGACACGATAGTTAAGAAAGCCCACCAACGACTCTACTTTCTAAGGAAATTTGGCATGTCAGCTACGACCCTCACCAACTTCTACAGATGCACCATAGAAAGCATTCTTTCTGGTTGTATCACAGCTTGGTATGGAGCCTGCTCTGCCCAAGACCGCAGGAAACTACAAAAGGTTGTGAATGTAGCCCAGTCCATCACGCAAACCAGCCTCCCATCCATTGACTCTATCTATAATTCCCGCTGCCTCGGAAAGGCAACCAGCATAATTAAGGACCCCACACACCCCGGACATGCTCTCTTCCACCTTCTCCCGTCAGGAAAAAGATACCAAAGTTTGAGATCACGTACCAACCGACTCAAGAACAGCTTCTTCCCTACTGCCATCAGACTTCTGAATGGACCTACCTCGTACTAAGTTGATCCTTTCTCTACACCTTGCTATAACTGTAACATTACATTCTGCAGTCTCTCCTTCCTTCCCTATGTATGGTTTGCATTGTTTGTACAGCATGAAAGAAACAACACTTTTCACTGTATACTGATACATGTGACAATAATAAATCAAATCAAATCAAATCAGCACTGTGGGAGATGTTCGCAGACTCGCTGGTAAGGGGCTCCCTGCCACCAACACTGACGCAAGGCTACCCAAAAAAGACAAAGACTCATCTGAGTGCGGGTCCTACAGACCCATCTCGCTACTCAATGTAAATGTGAAAATCCTGGCAAAAGCCCTGGCTAGGCAGCTGGAGAGATGTGTACCAGAGAAACAATCAGGCTTTGTCAAGGGCAGGCAACTAGCACCGAATGGCAGGCACCTGCTGAACATTATAATGACCCCATGTGGGAGAGAACACAAGAACTGACCATCTCCCTGGACGCAAAAAAGACCTTCGACAGGCAAATAGAAGCACCTTATGGTGGTACGGGAGCGGTTTGGGCTTGGATCAGCGTCACCTCCTGGTGAAGCTACTGTACAGCGCTCCCATGGCGAGCGTGCAGACTAACACCACCAGCTCTAAATACGTCCAGCTGCACAGAGTCACGAGGCAGGGATGTCCGCTATCCTCGCTGTTGTTTGGCCTGGCTGTTGAGCACTGGCGATCGCCTTCAAAACAGGGAAAAGCTGGAGAGGTATCCAGAGGGGGGGACAGAGAACATAAGAGTTTCACTCTATGCGGATGACGTACTCCTCTACATCTCGGAGCCCCAAGCAGTATGGAGGGGATCATGAACCTCTTAAAGGAGTTTGGGGCCTTCTTGGGCTACAAATGCAACCTGAGCAAAAGCAAAGTCTTCCCGGTGAACCCGCGAGGGAGAGGGACAGAGCTGGAGGGATTACCATCCAAACAAACCCAAAATAAATGTTGCTACCTGGGAATCCAAATTGCTCACAACTGGACACGGATTCACAAATGGAACCTGATGAGTCTGGTGGAGGAAGTTAAAAGGGACCTGCAGAGGTGGGTGCAGACGATCAAAATGAATGTACTGCCCAGATCCCTGTTCAGATCCCTCCCGATTTACATTACCAAGGGCTTCTTCAACATAGTTTGTACAGGGAAGGGGAAGAACCCAAAAGGTTTCACAAAGGAAAAGAAGTGTGGGAGACCTGGCCATTCAAAACCTACACTGGGCGGCCACAGCAAAAAGAATGAGGGGATGGGTGAAGGAACTGGGAGCGGAATGGGTGAGGATGGAGGAAAGCTGCTTCATAGGGATGTCCCCCTGAGCCCTAGTCACAACCACAAACTACCTAAAGAGCACAAAATGAGGTACATACAAGTCAAGAACTTCCTCCATAAGGAAACGATTTTGCACCTCCAGACTCCAGGACACTCACTCGTTGAGGAACTGTTGGACGCAGGCGACCTAGGGAAAGGCAACTGTGGGGGCCTGTACTGACGACTGCTGGAAGAGGTATGCTCTCCCCTGGACGAGTCAAGGAGAAAATGGGAGAAAGATCTAGGCATGGAAGTAGGAAGGGGACTCTGGATTGGGCACTACCTCCACATGTGCAGGATCGTGCCTAACGCAGCTAAAGGCGGTGCACCTGGCCAGAACCCGAATGAACAGGTTCTTCCCGGAGGTGGAGGACAAATGCGAACCATGCCAGGGAGTCCCAGCCAACCATGCCCACATGTTCTGTGCCTGCCCCAGACTTGTCAGGTTCTGGACAACCTTCCTTGAGGCAATGCCCAAGGTTGTAGGGGTGAGTGTGGAGCATGCCCAAAGGCGGTGGTCTTCGGGCGTTTGGGGTGAGTGGGGTGGGAGGCACAGAAGAGCCATGGTCACAAAGGAAATGGAAGGGGGGGGTGGGAAGGGGAGCGAGGGGGCTGGGAGGGGGTTGCAAAAGCCCACTAAAAAGACGGCAGGACACAAGTGACATAGCCGCAGGAGACGTGCCGAGGACAAGCAGGAAAAGGCAGAGGGAGCAACAACACACCGGGCAAGACACGCTAGGGCCAACACTGGACAGTCCAACTAAGGCAGAGTGGCCAAAGGGGGCCCACAACCACGGTGGGGGTGGGGGGTGGGGGAGGAAGGGGGAGAACAAGTAATGATCCTTCTCTGTGTATCGTGTTTGCTTTTTTCTTCTTGTTCTTCTTTGACTTAACCCTCACTTGTAAATTTTCGTTTTTCTTCAGTTGCTTTGCTCTAGACTATGTGTGGTGAGGAAACTTGTAAATTTAAAGTACCAACTGGAATGTGTAACGTAAAAATGTGAAAAGCAATAAAAACATTTAACAAAAATAAACGGCCAGCAAACCAAGAGTTTCAATGGAAGAATCCCTAACAAACCAGAATCAGAAAGGCTGCTATTTCTGCTGCCCCTTTTCAGTGCTAGCTGGTTAACCATTTCATGTTTGCCAGCCCTCGTTAAGCACCTGAAGCCTTTGCTTCATACACCTCATGCCATTGAACAATACCATATCATATCAAGGGAGCTGAGCACATGGAGAAGCTCACCCACAATCAAAATGCACCTTCGTAAATCACTGCTGCTCTGTTGCTCCTCCTCCCGATAGTCAGCCTCTCCTGAAAGTGAGGGGCTGAGGGGCTGGGGGCGGGGGGGGGGGGGGGGGGGTGCTGATCTCATATGGGGATATAGGCCTGGCCCACCCCACACCGGCTCAGCCCCCGCCAACCTAAAAATCTGGGCCACAGTTCCAGTGATCGAGAAGCAATTTGTACGGATAGAAGTTGTCGAGGTGCCATCTGAGCTGACAACAACGCACAATGGGATTGACCTCAGTTTTGTGTGATGGTGACAGTGAATCAATGGCCCATTTTACACAAGAAAATGGCCCCTCCCAATCACATTACTGCATAGATGTTTGAAGGCTCATAGGCTCTTCTTTTAGTAGCAAAATAAAGCAACAAACGGATTCAATGCCAAGCTCGCAAGAGTGAAAAGAAGAGGTGATCAGGAAGAGAGGTAGAAGTTGTAAGCCACAAAAAAAAAACACCATCATAGCTCCCATTAAGAATTGCAGCCAGTCGGGGGCAGCACGGAGGCGCAGTGAGTTAGTCCTGCTGCCTCACGGCGCCACGGTCCCAGGTTCGATCCCGGCTCTGGGTCACTGTCCGTGTGGAGTTTGCACATTCTCCCCGTGTTTGCGTGGGTTTCACACCCACAACCCCAAAGATGTGCAGGGAGGGTGGATTGGCTACGCTAAATTGCCCCTTAATTTGGATACAAATGAATTGGGTACTTTAAATTTTAAAAAAAGAATTGCAGCCAGTATCACTGCTTTCAGGAAAAACATTCTGGAAACTATGTCAGCAAACAGCATTAGTTCAGAAAAAAGGTCCTTCCTTTTGTCTTGAAATTGCTTGTGAGCCAAGAGCAGCTGGTTCTTTGCCCGCTTGATACAGCCAGAGTCCACTGTCAAACCCCCCCCACCCCCACTCTCTTCCACAACTGGTTTCATGCACAGACATCTGACTGAGAGTCGCTTCGTAAAGCCAAGGCCTGGCCTGGAACCGTCATGTGTGACTCAGTTCCTCACTGGTTTCTGCATTTCTGCCACGCTGTAACATGTAGCTGGGACGTGCAGACAAGCAGCTTGGGATGACTCTCCCCTGTTTACTTTTCCTGCTCCCGGAAGCACCTGCCCCTCACTCAGTGACGTTCATGATCAGGAAACAGCAAACACAAGTTAACATCCTACAATTCCATAGTATTTAGTCTTGGAATTCCACTGCACTTACATGCTCAGGTTGGTCGGAATCGGCCGGACTTGTAAAAATCTTCGACGCCTGGGACCATTTCCAACTCTGTTGGTGTACGTACACTCCCGCAGCACACCACCCCCCAACCCAGCACAAAATTGAAAATGACAGGAGATGGACAATTAATTAATTTGATGATCAGCTATGATCATAATGAATGGTGGAGCAAGGTCAAACGGCCGAATGGTCTACTCCTGCTTTTATTTTCTATGTATGTTTCTATGTATGCTCTTGAGGTCACGGTGGAGGACCCACAGGCCTATATTGTTCCTGGAGAACAGAGGGAGCTGGGTAGGCCAGCTACCATGACAAAGGCAGGCATGGCTGGACGTAGCAAAGGAGTTTGGTGTACGAAGGAAGACCTGGATTCAGTGGTTGAAGAGATTCAATGACCTGCTAAGTTCTGTGAGTGATGTTTTTTTTTGTGGCTCACAGAAGGTGAGTGCATGAATCCACAGGCAGCCACACTTAAAGAGTTGGAAAGCACAGTAGCCTGGTGCTCTGCTATGCTTCATGAATAAGGAGACCTCGCAATACTGAAACCTATGTGTGCTGGACCCCTGTGACCGATTGAATCATTCATACCATGGTCACTCATGGAAGACATAAGAATGGGAGCATGATATGAATGATGCAGGTACAGGTGGGAAACACTTCATTCATGACCTTCCTGTTCTTCACCTTGCAGGAGAAGAGAGCACATGATGCCTGGGTGAGGGGACACGACAAGTGTAGGGTGGCCTTTGTCTCAGTCTTAACGCCAATGAAAGATTGGCAGGGGAGATGGGAGTGCATCAGACACTGACAGCCTAAAGTCTAAACCATGCCATTGGCTCCGAGCGGCAAGCTCAACTTTGCTTTTGTCTCCATTGGCTCTGATTTGAAAGGTGGCTGGAACTGTGCAGAGGTTTCTTGCTACTGAGAAACGTGAACTTCAGCATCTGGTGCCTCTTCTAATCCACAGGGCCAATGACAGAGGACGCACAGGAGGTGGCAGATGTGAAGGTGGATGATGCGCCAGAGGGTAAGCAGCACTCTTAGTATGGATTATCATCACAGTCCAGAACAGATACAGGCATCTCTGTGGGTCATCAGCCCCTTATAGAATGGCTGTCACAAGGTTAGGGTATAGAGGAGGCGGTGGCGTAGTGGTATTGTCACTGGACTAGTAAAAAAGGTGACCCAGAATAATGTTCTGGGGACCCAGGTTCAAATCCTGCCACTGCAGATGGTGGAATTTGACTTTAATAAAAATCTGGAATTAAAAAGTCTAATGATTGTCATAAAAACCCATCTGGTTCACTAATGTCCTTTAGGGAAGGAAATCTGCCATCCTTACCTGGCCTGGCCTACATGTGACTCCAGACCCACAGTAATTGCCCCTCAAGGGCAATTAGGGATGGGCACTAAATGCTGGCGCAGCTTGTAACGCCATGAGCAAATTACAAAAAACACGGGGCGCGGTTCTCTGCTCCCGCGCCATTTCAGAGAATTGCCTGGGTCGACAAATTTTCCCGCGACACCGGTCTGACGCCCTCCCGCGATTCACGTAAGCGGCCAGATCGGCCCAATCGCGTTTTGTGCGGTCCAGTAAATCGCCCGAGACAGCCAAAATGGCGATTGGCGATTCACCGGTACCCCCGCGATTCTCAGTGCGGGATGGGCCGAGCGGCCTGCCCAAAACGGCGGGTTCCCCCCGGCGCCGTCCACACCTGGTCGCTGCCAGCGGGAACAGCGCGGGAACACTGGGGGGGGGCGGCCTGCAGGGGGGGGGGGATCCTGCACCGGGGGTGGGCCTCAAATGGGGTCTGGCGGGTGACGCCAGTTATGCGGCGCCGGCCGCGTCATGTATGCGGCACCGCCTTTACGCGGCGCCAAGGCCTGGCGCGCGTAAATGATGCGGCGCCGCTCCTAGCCCATTTTCGGGCCCTGAATCGGGCGGGATAGGGGCCGTTTCGTGCCGTTGTGAATCTCGACGGCGTTCACGACGGCGCAAACACTCTGTCTCCATTTCAGAGAATCGCGCCCAAGGTCTGGAGCAGGTCACATGTGAGCAGGTGACAGGGACAGGCAAAGCAAATAGCAGTTGCCCTCAAAGGGTGGTGGACTGCAGCTGCATGCTGAGCTGAGTGGGGGTATTAGAGTCTCGAGTGGTATTCACAAAGTGGCTAATTGTGGAGCAGCAATGGGGGATGTCTGCTCATTTGGCAGAGTTCCCTTGGGCAGAGGTTCCCTACTTTGGAGAGGAAAGAGAGATGCTCGTTCCCAAGGGCAGTGGTGTCAAAGGTTGGTATTTTAAGAGGTGTGTTGTCGGTAGATTAAAAGGAGAGAGGGACAAAACAGATGAGAAAAATTGATTTAAAATGTTAGTTGACATGAAGACTCGGAGGGGAAGTTGGGTGGTCAGTTTACTGTGGACAGTGGGTGTGCCTCAGGAACCAAGATGAGCTCAGGGAGGTTTTGAGGGTAGGTGAAAAACTAGAGAAAGACAGGAGTTCACGGGGTGGTAGAGTGACTTCAGAGGACATTTGTGGCTTAGTGGAACGGAGGGACGAGACTGATTGCATGGCTTTGATCTCAGTAGTAAAGAAACCCATGAAGTTAAAAAATATATATTTTATTCAATAAATTTTCCATTTTACAACATACACACACAAAAAAAAATCAACTTTATATACAATTTTTGTAAAAATACCCCCACCAACCAGTCCCATATTTCCCTCTTTTATTCAAACCGCCCCCCCCACTCCAACCCCCCAACTTGCTGCCGACAATCACTTTCTTTTTGAAGAAAATAAATAGCCTCCACCTCGAATAAAACTCTTCCTCTGACCCCCTCTGAATGGCGTACGTGATTTTTTCCCAGGTACTCCTGTTTCCCCAACCAAGTCATCGCTGATGCCTGCTACCCATCCTCCGGACTATCAGAGAGGTCCTCTTCCCCTCCTGCAACCCAGACTCATCTGATACCCCAAACACTGCCACCCAAGGGCACAGCATCATCATTACCCCCAAAACCCCCAACATAATCTAGAAAAAGGAAGCGCAGAGCTCTACCAACTTAGGGCAGAACCAAAGCATATGCGAGTGGTTCCCTTGAACAACGTTTGCATCTATCCTCCATGCCGGAAAGAACCCACTCATGTGTGCCCTAATCATGTGTGCTCTGCGCACCACTTTGAACTGAATCAGTCTTGCACGTGAGGAGATGGCATTTGCCCTGTGCAAAGCCTCATTTCACAGCCCTGCCTCCCCCCCCCTCAAATGTGCAGCCCATCTCTTACTCTCATTTTCTTTTTATCTCCTCCAGCGAATCCTTCTCCCTCTCCACCAACTGCCCATCGATATCAGAAATCCTCCCTTCCCCTATCTCATCCAAAGACACTACCATATCCATTAGAGAAGGGGCGGCAACCGAGGAAACATAGAAAGTTCCTTCCGAACAAAGTTCAGAATCTGTAGATATCTGAACTCAATCCCACCCCCCCGGAAGCTGGAACCTTTCCACCAGTTCCTCAAGCCCCCCCCAAACCTACCCTCCACAAACAAATCCCTAAACCTCTCTACCCCAACTTGTCCCCAGACCCTGCAAGACAAGTCCATTCCTGCATGAATAAATCTGTGGTCCCCACATATCGGCGCCATTGGTGACATAGACTCCATCTTAAAATGTTGTCTAAACTGGTTCCATTCTCTCAGAGAAACTGTAACAACTGGGCTGGTGGGGTACCTGGCCAGCGAGAACAAAAGCAGGGCAGTCACAAGTGCCCTCAAACTTATTCAAGAAGCCTTCTCCATCCGTCCCCAAACCAACGCCTTGTCCACGACCCATCCCTGTATTTTCTCAATATACGTCGCCCAATAGTTATTCATCAGATTAGGTAAGGCCAGCCCCCCTGACTGTCTATCTCTCTGTAAAAACACCCTCCAAACTGAGGAGTCTTACCTGCCCAAACAAAGGTCGAGACCAGCTTGTTAATCCTATTGAAAAAAGATTTAGGCAGAAAGATTGGAAGACTCCTAAATACATATGAGAACCTTGGAAGGACATTCATTTTCATCATCTGGATCCTCTCCGCCAATGATAATGGGAGATCATCCCATCTTTTCAAATCCACCTTCACCCAATCTACCAGACTTGTGCAGCAAGGCCCAATCATGCACTACCGTATTCCTAAGTACCGAAAACTAGACCTGGCCAGCCAAAACGGCAATTTCGGCAGATCAACTCCCTTCCCAGAGGGTTCACACCGGAAACACCTCACGATAACATGAAAAGGGACCAAGCTTACATAGTACCCTCCGTTACCCTTTCCCACATTAGAGAGAGTTTATGATATACAAACTGGAAGTCGTCTGTATAAAGGGACACCCGATGCCCTATATCTCCCCTCTCTATACCTATGCACCCAGCTGACAACCTCGGTGCATTAACCAACAGTGGTTAGCACTGCTGCCTCACAGCCAGGGACCTGGGTTCATTTCCAGCCTTGGGTGACTGTGGGGGAGTTTGCGCTTTCTCCCGTGTCTGCGTGGGGTTTCCTCCGGGTGCTCTGGTTCCCTCCCACAGTCCAAAGATGTTCAGGTTTGGCATTTTGGCCTCAATAAAATTGTTCCTTAGTGTCCAGGGATGTACAGGTAGATGGGGTTATGGGAGATAGGGCAGGGGAATGGGCATAGGTAGGGTGCTCTTTAAGAGGATCAGTGCAGTTTTGAAGGGCCGAATGGCCTCCTCCTGCACTGGAGAGATTCTTTGTTTCCATGAATTACCATAGCAAAACGTAGCGGGAAAAGTAGACATCCCTGCCATGTACCTCTATACAGCCGAAACTACCTCTAGCTTAGTGTGTTGGTGTGTATGCTCCCTGTCGGGGCCCTGTACAGCAGTCTAATCTATGAGATGAACTTGAGTCCGAGCCAAATCACCCCAGTATCTCAAAAATATACTCCCAATACACCCGGTTGAACGCCTTTGCCACGTCCATGGAGATTATTACATTTGGTTCAGTCCCCCATCGAGGGCGACATCAGCACATTCAGGAATAAGGGGTGTCATGGTAACACAAGTGCATAGCACTGTGGCTTCACAGCGCCAGGGTCCCAGGTTTGATTCCCCGCTGGGTCACTGTCTGTGCGGAGTCTGCACGTTCTCCCCGCGTCTGCGTGGGTTTCCTCCGGGTGCTCCGGTTTCCTCCCACAGATCAAAAGGTGAGGAGGGGTTATTGGGTTACGGGGATATGGTGAAGTGAGGGCTTAAGTGGGTTGGTGCAGACTCGATGGGCCGAATGGCCTCCTTCTGCACTGTATGTTCTATGTTCTATGTTGGCTGGCAATTGCCGGCCCTTGGCAGACCCTGCCTGTTCCTCAAAATAACCTCTGGCAGGCACCCCTCCAAAGGAGTTGCCAGCACCTTCGGCACAGCTTTGCACGGTGTTCAACAAAGATATGTGTCGATATGACCCACACTCCTCGGATCTTTATCCTTCTTCAGATTAAGGAAATGGAAGCCAGTGCCAGAACCCCGCCCGCCCCCCCCCCCCCCCCCCCCCCCCCCCCCCACAACAAAGAACAAAGAAGAACAAAGAACAATACAGCACAGAAACAGGCCTTTCGGCCCTCCAAGCCTGTACCGTTCATGATACTACCCTTGGCCAAAACCCTCAGCATTTCCTAGTGCCGCATCATGAATCGTTTAACATGTTCAGCAGATGCAGACCCAGTTCCGCCGCAAATATTTTGTAAAATTCCACTGGGAATCCATCCTGGCCTGGTGCTTTCCTGACTGCATAGAACAATGAACTTCATAATTACCGTCCAGCCCGAGTGATGCCTCTAGCCCCTACACTCTTTCCGTCTCCATCACCAGCAAGTCCAATCCATCCAAGAACTGTGCCACAGTCGAGCCTTCCTCTGGAGTTTCTGATTGTCCAAGCCCCGGTAAAGGTCTCAAATGCCCATTAGCCCTTTCTGTATCAGAGACCATGCCACCCCCCTGAGTCCTTAACCTAAACTATCTTCCAAGGGGCCGCCTGCCATTTCAACCGGTGAGCCAATAACCGGCTGGCCTTCTCCCTCTCGCACGGCAAAGTTGGCTAACCACTTTCCCCGTCGATAACAACTCAAACTCCATCTGGAGCTTCTTCCTCTCCGCCAACAACTCTACCATTGGGGTAGCAGAGTATTGCCAGTCCACCGCCAGTCCACCAGCACCAGAATAGACTCCACCAATATTTGCTTCTCCGCACTCCACGACTTGTCCCTGTGAGCTTTCATCAAAATTAACTCCCCCTAATGACGGTCTTTAACCCGACCCAATCAATAAGGAAATTAAGGGTTATGGAGATAAGGCAGGAAAGTGGACTTAGTGAGCTGATCAGCCGTGGTCTTATTAAATGGCTTGAAGGGCTAAATAGCCCTCTTCCTATTTCTAATGGTCAGCATGTACAAGAAGCACTTCAGCAACTCACCAAATTCACAACCACGGCCAACCAGAAGGACAAGGGTCGCAGATGCATCATCTGCAAGTTCCCCTCCAAGCCACATAACAGCACGGTGGGTGTACCTACACCACATGGACCACAACAGCTCAAGAAAGCAGCTCAACATCACCTTCTCAAGGGCAAGTAGGGATGGGCAATAAATGCTTGCCTAACCTGGGATCCCCATGTCAAGTGAAAGAATAAAAAGTGTGTCTTCCCATTTTTTGTTTATTCTCCAAAATATATAATATTGTAAAGAATAAAACAGAAGCATAAAAGAGAGTTAAGATGGAAAAAGAGACAGGGAGAGAGAGGGGATTATGTGTGATTCGAGGCTGGGATGCAAAACATTGGCTGAAGTTGAGTGAAGCGTTAGACATTAGGTGCACAAGGCTTTTGGCAGAGGTAAGCTGAATATTGATGTTAGTGAGGGACGCACAGTAATGAAGAAATAGTACTGACTACAATCAGCTAACAGGAAGGATCACAAAGCTTTCCTGTTTAAAAAAAATAAATTTAGAGTACCTAATTATTTATTTATTTATTTATTTTCCAATTAAGGTGCAATTTAGCGTGGCCAATCCACCTAACCTGCACATCTTTGGATTGTGGGAGTGAAACCCACGTAGACACGGGGAGAATGTGCAAACTCCACACAGCCAGTGGCCCAGGGCTGGGAGGCGAACCCAGGTCCTCAGTGTCGCAGTCCCAGTGCTAACCACTGCGTCACGAGCTGCCCTAAAGCTTTCCTGGTTAAGGTAAATGCTTTGCATCTTGTGTTTTATATAATTATCTCAGTTTGCGCAGATAAGTATTTGTCTTGGTTGCTAAAGGTGCTGATTCAAATATTGTGCAAAAAATTATTGATATCCATTCCTTCTGGCAATTAAACGTGGCAAATTGAAAATGTTTAGACTCAAAACTTGTATATATTCAAGGTAGTGTGAACATTTTTATCTTATGCCATCTCTGAGAATTTCCCTTGTTATCAGTCTTGTTCAAGTTAGCTTCAACATTAGGGTTACATTGCAATCAATAATATTTGGATATCATTCATTAATAGCACTTCAAATAATAGCAGACATGTAGAAATAAGTTTATTACTGTACACAATCTACTTTGACATTTTTCTCAAGCACCATTTGAAGAAGAGCAGAGGAGTTATCATTGTTATTCTCGAGATAATGGAACTTGATGGTTAGGGTGGCAGGTCTGACCTGTGCTGCATTTTGTCCATAGAATCATGGGATTACACATCGAATTCTGTCTCATGGTGGATATGATACACAGCAGTTTAAGATACACCCCTTAATTCATAGAATACATTGAGATGTTACAGCACTGAAGATACATGTACATAACATCGCAACAATCCCTGGCGTCCTGGCCAATATTTATTTCTCAATCAATATCACAAAAAGCAGATTCTCTAGTCATTAAGACATTGCTATTTGTAGGAGCTTGCTGAACACAAATTGGATGCGATGTTTCCTACATTATGTGAGGAAAAAAAAGGTAGTTTCAAGGGATTCACATTTGTATTGGTAAACGTTAGAAATAAGGGGCGAAATTCTCCGGAAATGGCGCGATGTCCGCCGACTGGCGCCCAAAACGGCACAAATCAGACGGGCATCGCACCGCCCCAAAGGTGCGGAATGCTCCGCATCTTTGGGGGCCGAGCCCCAACATTGAGGGGCTAGGTCGGCGCCGGACGAATTTCCGCCCCGCTAGCTGGCGGAAAAGGCCTTTGGTGCCCCGCCAGCTGGCGCGGAAATGACATCTCCGGGCGGCACATGCACGGGAGCGTCAGCGGCCACTGACAGCTTCCCACACATGCGCAGTGGAGGGAGTCTCTTCTGCCTCCGCCATGGTGGAGACCGTGGCGGAGGCGGAAGGGAAAGAGTGCCCCCACAGCACAGGCCCGCCCGCGGATCGGTGGGCCTCGATCGCGGGCCAGGCCACCGTGGGGGCACCCCCCGGGGCCAGATCGCCCCGCGCCCCCCCGGACCCTGGAGCCCGCCCGCGCCGCCTTGTCCCGCCGGTAAGGTAGGTGGTTTAATTTACGCCGGCTGGACAGGCATTTTAGCGGCGGGACTTTGGCCCATCCGGGCCGGAGAATCGAGCGGGGGGGCCCGCCAACCGGCGCGGCACGATTCCCGCCCCCGCCGAATCTATGGTGCCGGAGACTTCAGCAACCGGCGGGGGCGGGATTCACGCCTGCCCCCGGCGATTCTCCGACCCGGCGGGGGGTCGGAGAATCTCGCCCCAGGTGTAGTTTTAAGTGGGTTTAATTCAATATTTCTGTGCGTAGAAGTCCAACTGTTATTCTATTGTGCTTAGAAAGGGCTATGATGTGAAGAGTAAATAAACCAGCAGTGGTTGCTTAACAACTGGGTCTTGTAAGGTACAGAAGCTAATGGGCAGGATTCTCAGTTGCTCGACGCTTAAATCGTACTGGCCCACAACATCGCCGTGCAGATGAACGGCAGGCCTTGTTCAACGAGGAGGATGCGGAGGAGGCCGAGGATAGGCAGGACATGGGGCCCGGCCAGGCACAGAAGGCCGCACAATGTGTGCGATAGGGCCGACGCGCACGAGTCATTCTGATCACCTCTCACCGACTAAGGACACTGGCCAGCGGCATGGATATCCCATCCCCACACCCCAGCTGGCCACCCCCTCCCATGAACACCCTCCCTGAGCAACCACCACCCCCTCGACCCCCCCTTTGCAATCCCCTCTGTGATACCTACCTGCCTCACTACGGGGTTGGCAGTAACAGCGGGTCTAGCCCATGGGGTGGAGGATGATGACAACCCACTCTGCGATGAGCTCCGGTGCTCCACATCATTCGACAATGTCTGACTCCTGCCCATGGTAGCACTTTCCTCCGGCACATGGGTGACCCCTGCGTGCGAGCTGGCCATTCCATCACACGGCCCCATCAAATCCCTGGGGTGGTGGAGGTGGAGGCGATGGGATGTGGGTGGGACACCAGAGCAGTAAGCGCTGGCTGAACTGCGGTCCCTGGGCCAGGCCCACCCCCAACATAAGCCCAGCCCCCACTCAGCACTCCCATCCCTTGTGCCCGCTCTGCGGCCAGCCCACCCCATCCCTTTGAGAGAGCACCGGGGCAGATTGTAACGTTGTGCAGAGATGTTTAATGTGAACAAATATACACATGTTTGTGCACCAGCCCCTAATGCTATACTGTGCCCTGCACCTATGCCAATGTAACTGGTGTCTACTTTTCTGGTCTCCTCCCTCATGGTGCTACTCCATAGGTCTGGGGTGCGAGGTGAGCTATCCGCTGACATTCTCCCGCCCCTGGCGCTGCCAGTGCTGGAGGCCCAAGCCCACCCTGACCAGGGTCTCGATGCTCGGAGCACGTGGGCACAGGGAGTGGACCACCTCCCTCTGGTCATGTGCCACATCACGCTGCGACTGTGCCACCATCTTCTGGGTCTGTGCCACATCAGCTAGTGACTGCGCCACCTCCCTCTGGGTTTGTTTCAATTTGGCCAGGATCTGGGCAATGCTGCTGATACCCTCAGCCACGGCCCGCTGTGACTGGGCCATGGTCAGGAGCGTCGCTGAATTGTCCAGGTGGCCCTGCAACATGGCTGCCTGTGAGAGGTCAGCCTTCTCTGGGGCTCTGCCACCGCCCTCACAGAACCCCAGGACTTGGACATCTTGACCCATGGCCAAAACCTTCACCCCCAAGGCCTACAACACAGACTCCACCCGTGTGGTGTTGGGCCTGGGTGGCACGCATGGCCGGCACCATCTCCTGTTCCTACAGGCATTTCGACTCCTCCAACTGTACATGCAGGCGCTGGACGTTTGCCATCACCGCATAATGTAGTCCCTGTCTCTGAGACTGCATCTCCAAAATAGATGAGACTCTCCATTCCAAAACCCCGAAATCCGTCCTTTTTTTTAAATTTAAGAGTACCCAATAAATGTTTTCCAATTAAGGGCAATTTACCATGGTCAATCCACCTACCCTGCACATCTTTGAGTTGTGGGGGCGAAACCCACACAAACACGGGGAGAATGTGCAAACTCCACTCAGACAGTGACCCAGAGCCGGGATCGAACCTGGGACCTCAACATCATGAGGCAGCAATGCTAATCACTGCGCCACCGTGCTGCCCCAGTCCGAAACCCGTCCTGACGGTAGCTGGTCACTGGGGTTGGGCCTCCCTCTTACTGTCCGCCCCTTCGGGGTTCCTACCTCCACCTGCTGTATTGCAACATGGGTGGTGAGCACCGGATAATGCCCCAGGAGCCTCTTCACGAACATGCCCAACCGAGGTGAGTGTCTCTGGGATGGTGGAGGATGTTGGAGACAGCTGTGATGGGAAGTCAGTGTCATCACTGGACTGGTGCTCCGGATGTTCCTGGCTGTGGATTGAGGGCTCCCGTCCGTATCAGGTCCTCCTCCTCCTCGCTGCTCTCCTCTTAGGGTTGTGGTTGGGGCCGGGGGACACCAGAAGGGCCCACGTCATCGGTAGGTGATCCTGCAAGACACAGACATGGTTGGACCGCGGGTTGGGGTGGCGGGTGGTGGTGAACGGGGCAGTATGTGGGAGGGGGGGGGGAGACAGATGGGGAAGTGTGGGGGTGTGGTGTTTGGCTGGTGGGGGTGGAGGAGGCAATGTGGGGGTGGAGGAGTCAGTATGGGGGTGGAGGAGGCAGTGTGGGGGGGGGTATGTGGATGGGGCTGGTGACACACACATATCATGGGGAAACGCCAATGAGCGAGGCCTCACTTGCTCACCTGATGCTGACATCCACCTCGGCGACTGCCGCCGATCAGGTCCGGGGGGGGGTGGGGGGGGGGGGGGGGGGGGGGGGGGGGGGTGGCAGTGGCAAAGACAGAAACGCACAGTGTTAGACAGTCAAATTCATATGCAGCCCTGCGTGTGAGTAGCACCCAGCCATGGCAGCTATGGGTGCTAGTTCCGGCATCAGCACTCGTGCAGAGATTCCCGCCGAGTGTCTTTAATTCTCTCTTTTTATTATTTTTGAACCTCTAACCTTATATGTTGGTATACTCTTTGGTTTGTAAGCTCTGTCCCTTCCTTCCATACACTATCATTTCCCTTCAATCTACCTTGCTCTCTTGCCTTCTTTTCTTTCTTTAAACAAACTCGGGTGGTAATGGTAGGGGACTTTAACTTTCCCAACATTAACTGGGACAGCCACAGTACTAGGGGATTGGATGGAGAGAAATTTGTCGAGTGTATTCAGGAAGAGTTCCTCATTCAATATGCGGATGGCCCGACTAGAGAGGGGACAAAACTGACCTCCTTTGTTTTCATAGAATTTACAGTGCAGAAGGAGGCCATTCGGCCCATTGAGTCTGCACCGGCTCTTTGAAAGAGCACCCTACCCAAGCCCACATCGCCACCCTATCCCCATAACCCAGTAACCCCACCCAACACTGAGGGCACTTTTGAACACTAAGGGCAATTTAGCATGGCCAATCTACCTAACCTGCACATCTTTAGACATGTGGGAGGAAACCGGAGCATCCGGAGGAAACCCACGCACACACGGGGAGAACGTGCAGACTCCGCACAGACAGTGAACCAAGCCGGGAATCGAACCTGGGACCCTGGAGCTATGAAGCAATTGTGCTAACCACCATGCTACCGTGCTGCGCTCCTCTTGGAGAATAAGGAAAAGCAGGTGATGGAAGTGTTAGTGAGGGATCACTTTGGGACCAGTGACCACAACTCCATTAGTTTTAAGATAGCTATGGAGAATGATAGGTCTGGCCCAAAAGTTAAAATTTTAAATTGGGGCAAGACCAATTTCGAGGGTATTAGATAGGAACTTTGAAAAGTTGATTGGTGGTGCCTATTTGCAGGCAAAGGGACAGCTGGTAAATGGGAATCTTGTCAAAAGGGTGTTAACTAGGATTCAAGGTAAACACATTCCTCTTAGAGTGAAGGGTAAGGCTCGTAGAAGGAGGGTTTCCCTGGATGACTCGGGATATTAAGGCTATGGTCAAAAGGAAGAAGGAAGCATATGACTTGCATAGGCTGCTGGAATCAAAGGGATCCCTTGAAGAGTATAAGGCTTGTCGGAGTAGAGTTAAGAGAGAAATCAGGAGGGCAAAAAGGGGACATGAGATTGTCTTGGCAGATAAGGCAAAGGAAAATCCGACGAGATTTTACAGATATATAAAGGGTAAAAGAGTGACTAGGGAAAGGGTAGGGCCTCGTAAGGATAAACAAGGTTATCTATGTGCAGATGCACATGGGATGCAAGGGATCCTAAATGAATATTTCTCATCAGTATTTAGTGTTGAGAAAGGCACGAATGTTAGGGAAATTGGGGAAATAAAAAATGATGTCTTGAGGAGTGTACATATTACAGAGAAGGAGGTGCTGGAGGTATTAAAGCTCATCAAGATAGATAAATCCCCGGGACCTGATGAAATGTATCCCAGAATGTTGTGGGAGGTGATGTGTTGGGTACTTTGCTACACAGACGAACCAACACGGTTGCGAATGGTACAACTCAGTTTTATTACTAACGTTTATTTACAATGGTAAACTGGTTACTGAGGTTCGATCATAACCCTAGAATCTGTGGACCTATTCCTAATACTATCTTGTAGTGGCACTCAGCACATGGTGGATGTCTGAGTGGCTTGCTATGAGCTCTGTGTCCTGAGCTGTCTCCTGCTGGAGTGCCCAGGAAGTGTTGTGTTCCCTGTTTTGTACTGTGTATGCTCTTGCCTTTGATTGGCTGTGGTGTTGTGTGTGTGTTGATTGGTCCGTTGATCTGTCCATCAGTATGTATGTATGTTTGTGCTATGATGTTTACCTGAATATCATGACATCCCCCCTTTTGTACAAGAACATGTGCCTATGTGTTTATAAATAGAGATGTGTACTGAGTGCAGCTGAATGTGTGTGTGTGCAATACCTACAGCATGTACATGGGGCTAAACTATATACAAGGGGTGATGTCGGGTGCGACATAACACCAAGGTTGTACCTAAACAAAGAACGGGGAAATGTTGAACAACAAAATGAACTCCTGTAACGACAAGGAAGAACAGAAACATAGTAACACAGTGGTGGTGTGAGTTCAATATACAAAAAGGCTCATAGGTCCAGCCTAGTAGGTGGGCGACAAATTCGGGTTGACCGCATCAAGGGTGGGTCTGGATCCACCGGCTGAGGAATGGGCCTGGCCATGGGCGACGACGGAAGGGGCAGGGTAGCAGGCAGCTCCACAAAGTCGATATCAGGAACAACAGGAGGGCGCGGTGTCGGTGTAAGTTCCCGTAACGAGCGTGGAAGTAGGCGAAGAGCCCGGCGATTGCGCCTACGAATGGATCCATCAGGCATGCGAACCAGGAACGCGTCGGAGAACTTTGGCAGATGCTGACCAGCCACCTTCTGGTAGGTGGATGCGGACGTCGTCTCCAGACGCCAGGGCGGGAAGATCAGTTGCCCGTGTGTCATATACCCTCTTCTGGCGAACGCGCTGCTGTTGCATTCCGTGTAGTACCGGAGCATGGTTGGTTGTGGGTACCAGAATGGATGGCACAGTGGTCCTGAGGGCGCGACCCATCAACAGCTGGGCTGGTGAGAGGCCAGTGGCTAGTGGGGCCGAGCGATAGACCAGCAGGGCGAGGCAGAAATCCGATCCGGCAGCAGCAGCCTTGCAGAGGAGCCGCTTGACGATGTGAACGCCCTTCTCCACCGGTCCATTGGACGGGGGATACAGAGGGCTGGACGTCATGTGTGTGAAGCCATACGAAGCAGCAAAGAACGACCATTCCTGGCTGGCAAAACAGGGCCCATTGTCCGACATGACAGTAATCGGAATGCCGTGGCGAGCGAAGGTGTCTTTGCGTGCCCTGATGACAGCGGACGATGTCAAATCATGCAGGCGTATGACCTCTGGATAGTTGGAAAAGTAATCAATGACGATTACATAGTCCCTGCCAAGCGCGAAAAAGGTCCACACCCACCTTCGCCCAGGGGGACGTCACCAGCTCATGGGGCTGAAGCGTCTCAGGAGGTTGCGCCGGCTGAAACCTTTGGCAGGTGGGGCAGTTGAGCACCATATTGGCAATGTCATCACTGATGCCCGGCCAGTATACCACCTCTCGGGCCATCCGTCTGCACTTCTCGACCCCCAGATGGACTTTGTGTAGTTGGTCGAGGACCAGCTTGTGCATGTTGTGCGGAATCACAATCAATGATGGCCAAGTCATCTCGGACATTGTAGAACTGCGGGCACTGTCCTTTGAGCCACCCTCCCGTCATGTGGTGCATCATCCGTTGTAGAAGGGGGTCAGCCGCAGTCTCCCGGCGAATACGGGCCAGACTGGAGTCGTCAGCTGGCAGATTTGCCGATGTGAAGGCCACCTGCGCTTCGACCTGACAGACGAACCCCTCCGAATCGGGCATTCGGTTGTAGCAGATTCGGAGCTCGCAGGAGGGCTTCTTGACACACACCATGGAGCTGACCCACGGCGTGGGTTCCGTGACCCTGAATAGGACCCCTTGGTCCAGAAGATCCTGCAGCTGCTGCTTGAGGCGGTCTTTGAGTGGCGCAGGGACCCTGCGAGGTGCGTGAATGACCGGGGTGGCGTCTGGTTTGAGCCAAATTCTATAGGTGTATGGCAGTGTTCCCATGCCCTCGAATGCCTCCTGGTTGTGGGCGAGGAGCGATTGGAGCATTAAACTCTGCATCCGGGAAGTCAGACGTTCCGTCTGGACAGAGAGAGTGGACTCGTTGCTTGAGGTGGAGAGCCTTGCATGCCTGTGCGCCTAGCAGGGAGTCCTTCGATGAGCCGACTATCTCGAATGAGAGTGTGGCCGTGTATGTGTTGTGTGTCACCTGGAGCTGGCAGGATCCCATAGCCGGGATAACGTTCCCGTTGTAGTCGACCATCCTGCACCGGGACGGCCGAATTGGTGGTCTGACCTTAATGGCGTAGAAGGCTGACCATGCTATGAGGTTGGTGGAGGCGTCAGTGTCCAGCCGGATAGTGATCGACAATCGGTTGACCATCACGGTGGCACACCATTCATCACCTGGATTGATCATGTTAACTCGGTTCCCATCAATGACCGCAACACGGAAGGCGTCTCGGTCATCTGTGTCACCGGTCTGGATGTCGTCTGGGTAAGATTCGTAATGGGGAGGCTGAATGGTCCGCACATCCCTGCGAGGTTGTCGGAGTTGTGGAAGATTGACAGGTTGAGCTGCTCGACAGTAAGCAGCGTAGTGGCCCACCTTGCCACTGGTATAGGCATTGTCGGGTTCTTGCGGGACATTGCCGCTTTAAATGTGCAGCTCCACAGTTGCCGCATGTCGTGACGTCATGACGTTCGTCGCGCCACTGCGCATGCGCAGTTCGGTCTTGCGTCGGGCGCGCCTGCGCATCACGTCCCTCGGTGTTGCCGTAGGTTTTGGCGCACAAGCGCGGGAGGCCCCAAAAAGCGCGCAAAATGGCCGACGTCGTCCGGGCCGCGGGCCGGGAGGAACTCGATCGCCTGGACCCGTTCGGCCTCGTGGGGCACCTGGCTCGCCGATCCAGCCACGTAGGACCCCCGCCGCGCCGATTCGGTCGCCTGAAATTGTGCATAGCGGCTAGTCGCGTTTTCGTGCAGGACACAGGCTTCGATTGCGGAGGCTAAGGTGAGGCCTTTTATTTTTAAAAGCTGCCGGTGTAGGGTGCCCGAGGCGACCTCAACAACGATCTGGTCCCGAATCATGCAGTCCGAGGTGGTGTCGTAACCGCAGGACTGCGCGAGGATGTGGAGATGGGTAAGGAATGACTGAAAGAGCTCATCCTTACCTTGCAAGCGCTGCTGGAAGACATACCTCTCGAAGCTTTTGTTGACCTCGACGTTGACGTGTTGGTCGAGCTTGAGAAGGACCATCTCGTATTTGGATTTGTCCTCACGTTCCGCGAACACCAGGGAGTTGTAGACATGGATGGCGTGCTGCCCTGCGGTGGTGAGGAAGATGGCGATCTTTCTGGTGTCCGAGGCGCTCTCTCTTTCGTTGGCTTCCAGAAAGAGCTGGAAGCGCTGCTTGAACAGCTTCCAATTTACGCCGAGGTTCCCAGCGACTTGCAGCGGCTGCGGTGTATTGACGGTGTCCATGGCGCAGGTTGGCAGATTTGTGGATAGGTGTCAATTGACTCCTGGTATCATGAAGTGTTGGGTACTCTGACACACAGACGAACCAACATGGTTGCGTATGGTACAACGCAGTTTTATTTCATTGAACTATAAACATAGTAAACTCTGGTATTCAGCACATGGGGAACCTCTGAGTGGCTGGCAGTGAGGTCTGTGCCCTGATCTCTCTCCTGCTCGAGTCCTCAGGAAGTGTTGTGTCCCCTGCTTCGTACTGTGTATGCTCTTGTCCGTGATTGGCTGTCGTGTTGTGTGTGTTGATTGGTCCGTTGATCTATCCATCATTTTGTGTGTATGTATGTGCTGTGATGTTCACCTGAATATCATGACAACCCCCACAACCCAAAGGTGTGCAGGGTAGGCGGATTGGCCACACTAAATTGCCCTTTAATTGGAAAAAAATGATTGGGGACTCTAAATTTTAAAAAAATGAACCTGATTTAATTGGCTGCTGGAGCAAGGTTGTTGTGGTGGTGGTGGTGGTGGGGGGGTAGGGGTGGGGGGGTGGGGGACGGGGACGCTGATGGCTCTGAATGGCCGACTGCTGTTCCCACATATATATAACAACGAACACCCACAGACTGGCCAAATTCCTGAGATGGGGTGCTGGAGTGCAAAACTGTACACTTGCTGTCTTACTCTTCCATTTATAATGCTTGGCAAATTCCTCGCCCCTATAACCTAAAGTTAAATTGGACAAATATAGGAACGGGAAGAATACGAAAGTATCTCGGAAAAGGGCAGGGTAAGAGGATTAGAGTAGTGTACTCCAGTTGAAGAATTAGCATTGGCACAAGTACAATGTGTGGAATCCAACCCTGTTCTGATTTCTGACTCAATGCAAGCCTGGATAAATATCACACATATATTTGTGTGATCAGTATTTTTTTTTAGCCATCAGTGAATATTTACGAAGATCATTTTCTGAAGAGAGAAACGGGAGGGGGGGTGGGTAAGTCAATGATAGATTATATGTGGTCAAAGGAAGGAGCAGAATTGAAGAGAACTAATAATCTTTCCGCATTCTGTAAATGTGTCCTGCTCTTATGAAATATTGATTAGCATTCATAATGTGGTGACTTTCACAACTGTTAATCGTCAAGACATCAATCAGCGCGCCCCTATTTCTGCTTGTTTCTCCCACTCACATTCCACTCTGCTCACTTTTATCTCGGAACTTCTTTATTCACTTTCTCACAGCCTGACTGAAATGAACATTTTCCTGTACTTTTCATACACTTCCATTCTTGTAAAAAGAATCTGGCCTACGTCTGCTCCTATATCTTATGGTCTTATGTTGCCCCTCCCCTGAATGGTTTTAAACCATTTAGCATTGGCATTTAGTATATCTGACAGGCAGAAGCTCAGTCGGCTGGACAGCTGGTTCGTTAGGCAGAGCAAGGCCAACCCCAGTGGTGGTCCAATTTCTGTACCGGCTGAGGTTATTCATGAAGGCCCCACCTCCTCAACCTTGCCCCTCGCATGAGATGTGGTGATCCTCAGGTTAAATCACCACCAGTCAGCTCTCAAAGGGGAGAGCAGCCTATGGTCATCTGGGACGATAACAGCATTTACATTTTTACATCTGACAGACAACGGAAGAATGGATGACGTCCAGAGAAGGTTCACCAGGTTGATCCCAGGTACGAAGGGATTTTGTAATGAGCAGAGGTTGAGTAGGTTGGGCTGTACACAGTGGAGTTTAGAAGAATGAGAGGCAACCTTACTGAGACATATAGAATTCTCAGCGGCCTTGACAGGGGAGATGCTGAGAGTTTGTTACCCTTTGTAGGAGAGTTTTGGAACAGAGAGCGTAAGAGTACGGGGTTGTCTATTTAAGTCAAAGGTGAGGAGGAATTTCTTCTTCAGAGGGTAATGAATCTGTGGAATTCTTTACCCAGGAGAGCTGTATGTTTAAGGCTGAGAAAGACAGCTGTGCCAAGCTGCCATTTTTCATGCGGAGGGGATTGGGCTGGGGGTGCCATGTGCGGGTGTGAGGTGGGGTGCAGAGGAGCCAGAGGACCCCCTTATACGTGAGTTGGAGCTTGGGGAAGGGGAGGAGGAGGGGGGGGGGGGGCTGTGTTCAGGGGTCGAATATCAGGACGCCATTTAAAAATGGCATCCCGATCTTTCCCTGCACAGAGGAATTCTGGCGAATGGAGCTCCTCAGTGCAGGGAATGGGACTAAGATCTACCCGGATGGGCATTAGATATCAGGTGTTTCTCCGTGCTCTGAACACCGGAAACACCTGGCTAATTGCGCTACGGGACTTTGTCCCCATTCAGGTAGATGCGCCCAAAAAACAAAAGGGTAGCAAGGTAGCATAGTGGTTAGCACAATTGCTTCACAGCTCCAGGGTCCCAGGTTCGATTCCCGGCTTGGGTCGCTGTCTGTGCGGAGTCTGCACATCCTCCCTGTGTGTGCGTGGGTTTTCTCTGGGTGCTCCGGTTTCCACCCACAGTCCAAAGATGTACAGGTTAGGTGGATTGGCCATGATAAATTGCCCTTAGTGTCCAAAATTGCCCTTAGTGTGGATGGGGTTACTGGGTAATGGGGATAGGGTGGAGGTGTGGGCTTGGGTAGGGTGCTCTTTCTAAGAGCAGGTGCAGACTCGATGGGCCAAATGGCCTCCATCTGCACTGTAAATTCTGTAACAATCTGTAAAACTCTGTAAAAAATAAAAATGTATTCCTTTCCCAGAGTTACAAAGCCAAACGCAGATTGAACAAAGAGAGACATATGAGATCCAAGCGGACAAGCAAAAGCATTGCACCTCATCTTGGGCTTGACCTGACACTTAAGACCATAAGACCATAAGACATAGGAGTGGAAGTAAGGCCATTCGGCCCATCGAGTCCACTCCACCATTCAGTCATGGCTGATCTCAACTCCATTTACCCGCTCTCTCTCCATCGCCCTTAATTCCTCGAGAAATCAAGAATATCAACTTCTGTCTGAAAGACACTCAACGTCCCGGCCTCCACCGCCCTCTGTGGCAATGAATTCCACCACTCTCTGGCTGAAGAAATTTCTCCTCATCTCTGTTCTAAAGTGACTCCCTTTTATTCTAAGGCTGTGCCCCCGGGTCCTAGTCTCCCCTGTTAATGGAAGCAACTTCCCTACATCCACCCTATCTAAGCCATTCATTATCTTGTAAGTTTCTATTAAATCTCCCCTCAACCTCCTAAACTCCAATGAATATAATCCCAGGATCCTCAGACGTTCATTGTATGTTAGGCCTACCATTCCTGGGATCATCCGTGAGAATCTCCGCTGGATCTGCTCCAGTGCCAGTATGTCCTTCCTGAGGTGTGGGGCCCAAAATTGCTCACAGTATTCTAAATGGGGCCTAACTAATGCTTTATAAAGCTTCAGAAGTACATCCCTGCTTTCATATTCCAAGCCTCTTGAGATGAATGACAACATTGCATTTGCTTTCTTAATTACGGACTCAACCTGCAAGTTTACTTTAGAGAATCCTGGACTAGGACTCCCAAGTCCCTTTGCACTTCAGCATTATGAATTTTGTCACCGTTTAGAAAATAGTCCACGCCTCTATTCTTTTTTCCAAAGTGCAAGACCTCGCACTTGCCCACGTTGAATTTCATCAGCCATTTCTTGGACCACTCTCCTAAACTGTCTAAATCTTTCTGAAGCCTCCCCACCTCCTCCATACTACCTGCCCCTCCACCTATCTTCGTATCATCAGCAAACTTAGCCAGAATGCCCTCAGTTCCGTCATCTAGATCGTTAATATATAAAGAGAACAGCTGTGGCCCCAACACTGAACCCTGCGGGACACCACTCGTCACCGGTTGCCATTCCGAAAAAGAACCTTTTATCCCAACTCTCTGCCTTCTGCCTGACAGCCAATCATCAATCCATGTTAGTACCTTGCCTCGAATACCATGGGCCCTTATTTTACTCAGCAGTCTCCCGTGAGGCACCTTATCAAAGGCCTTTTGGAAGTCAAGATAGATAACATCCATTGGCTCTCCTTGGTCTAACCTATTTGTTATCTCTTCAAAGAACTCTAACAGGTTTGTCAGGCACGACCTCCCCTTACTAAATCCATGCTGACTTGTCCTAATCCAACCCTGCACTTCCAAGAATTTAGAAATCTCATCCTTAACGATGGATTCTAGAATCTTGCCCCAACAACCGAGGTTAGGCTAATTGGCCTATAATTTTCCATCTTTTTCCTTGTTCCCTTCTTGAACAGGGGGTTACAACAGCGATTTTCCAATCCTCTGGTACTTTCCCTGACTCCAGTGACTTTTGAAACATCATCACCAACGCCTCCACTATTTCTTCAGCTATCTCCTTTAGAACTCTAGGATGTAGCCCATCTGGGCCCAGAGATTTATCCATTTTTAGACCTCTTAGTTTCTCTAGCACTTTCTCCTTTGTGATGGCTACCATATTCAACTCTGTCCCCTGACTCTCCGGAATTGTTGGGATATTACTCATGTCTTCTACTGTGAAGACTGACGCAAAGTACTTATTCAGTTCCTCGGCTATTTCCTTGTCTCCCATCACAAAATTACCAGCGTCATTTTGGAGCGGTCCAATGTCAACTTTTGCCTCCCGTTTGTTTTTAATGTATTTAAAGAAACTTGATCTTAGCCAAAAGGCTGAGCAGCGATAGACAGGTTTTTAATCAGAAAGGAAATCAAGAGTTATGAGGATAAGGCGGAAAAGTGCATTTGAGGATTATCACATCAGATCAATCATTTTTTCCCCCAAATTTTAAATTTTTTTTTTTTCCCAACTAAGGGGCAATTTAGCGTGGCCAATCCACCTTTCAGGCAGTGTCCTATTGGGCCCCCTCCACCACACCCCGTCCCCCTCCCTCCCCACCACCCTCCTTTCCCCTTTTTCTCCAACACCTCCCTTCCTTTCCCTTCTGTTGGTACAGAGGCGAGGATATCTGGTTTCTCCAGTGCAAAGTTTAGTGCTTGTACCATTTGTTTTTGTACAACTGCGCTGTGAGCTGTTTTAATAATCAGAGTATCCTATCCCCCCCCCTCCCTGTACATTGGTACTGGGGGGAGGATACCCTGTTTCTCCAATGCAAAATTAGTGTTTGTACCGTTTGGCCTTGTATATATTTTTACTGTTTTAATAAAAAGATATGGCCAATCCACCTACCTTGCACATCTTTGGATTGTGGGTGTGAGGCCCACGCAGACATGGGGAGAATGTGCAAACTCCACCCGGGATCGAACCCGGGTCCTCAGTGCCGTGAGGCAACAGTGCTAACTACTGCACCACCGTGAGCCCCACATCAGACCAATCATTATCTCATGAATAGCGGAGCAGACTTGATGGGCTGAATGGCCTTCTTCTGCTCCTACATCCCTCCCCTCTTTAGTTAGTCTGACAAAAGGGTTTTTCCTCTGTTCCTTTTTCAACTCTGATGAAGAATCTTCCTCCAAAGCGTTAACCTGTCTTTCTTATTTTCAGGAGCTGGTGAATCTACTACATATTTCCAGGACTTTCTATTTTTATTTTATTTGTGCGCTCTACTCTGCGACATGAGAACAGGAGTAGGATGAATCTTATCAAATACCTGTCCTTTTCATAAGACAATAATGTGGTGAATGGAGGAAGGGGAATGCTCAAGAGGCCAGTCGAGGAATGGAGAGTTTAGAGGTGGGGTTACAAGTCTGAAGGAGTTTACAGAGATAAGGAATGGGCAACATAATGAAGGGCTGAGAATTTTAAATCTGAACATTGGATGAGGGGCAGTCTGGATAGGTCTGCTAGTACAGGAGTGATGGCTAAATCGTGTGGGACATATTTGAAATATTTTCAGGTGGTTTTGAGCTCAAATAGATGCTACTTGTACATTAAAGTTTGACTTTTTTTCACTTCCAACGAAACAACTGAACATCATACTTTGAAGTGTCAAAAGTATTTTAATTTTATTTTGCGCTTTCTGTTCTGACCTTCAGTCTGAAATTTGTAAGTACCATTCCAATCTGACAACTTCATTGCTGACATATCTTCTCAGACTTAGTTTGTTAAAAGTTGTCCATTAATTTTGAAGCACTTTTAGTTTTCATGGGTGTTGAGGCATTATGTAATTGCAGGTTCTTGTCTCTCAGTTGAATTAGAAAGTAAGAATTTGCATTTATTTAATGCATTTCACAACCTCAGAACATTTAAAAGTGCTTTATAGCTGATGGCGTATTTCTGAAGTGTAGTTACTGCTGCAAAGCAGGGAACATGACAACTAAATTGCACACAACAAGGTCACCCAAACAGCAATGAGATCATGGCCAGGTAATTGTTGCTCCAGAGATAAATATTGAGCAGGACGCCAGGGATAATATTCCTGGATGTTTGTCAAATAGTACCATGGAATCTGTTACATCCCCTTGAGCAGGCAGATAGGAGTTTTGGTTTAATGTCCCTCATCTGAAAGACAGCACCTCCAACAGTGCAGCACGCCCTCACTATTGCACTGGACTTTTATGTTGATGCTCTGGTCTGGGACTTGCATCCGGGACCTTGTGGCTCAAAGGCAAGAGTGTCATCTGTGGCTCAGTTGGCAGCATGCTTACCTCTGAACCATAAGGTTCCAGGTTCAATCCTACTCCAGGGCTTGAGCACAAATGTCAAGGCCCAAGAATCCGGCACACTATGGAGGGAAGTGCTGTCAATGGGGCTCAAACGTTGTGAGATGACTCTCATCTTGTTTAGCTAATGCCTTCTTCGCAAAAAAGGAGGCTGATCTCTAACCAGAAGCCCTCTCTGGATCTACAGCCTCTCACTTCAAGCACTATCCACCCCTTCTTGTGGTGAACTCTGTGAACCTCTACCTCATAGTGGAGGGACAGATGTTGGAAAGTTGAAACAAAGTCCGATGTGGTATGGAAGGTGACACCTACGAGTATTTGGTACTTCTGGCAGGCATGACACAATGGTAACACAACCTTCTTTCTCAGGTAAAAGAGCGCTACCCACAGAGCCACAACTGACACATTACTTACATTTTGTAGCCTTAGGGAAACAAAATAGTTCCAACGGAAGACCAGCTTATTAGCAGAATAATACATTATTTTTAAAATGGCTTTTTCCGGGATGTGGGTATTGCTGGTTAGGCCAGCATTTGTTGCCCATTCCTTATTGCCCTTGAGAAGGTGGTGGTAAGCTGCCTTCTTGAGCTGCTGCAGTCCATGTGGTGTAGGTACACCCACAATGCTGTGAGGGTGGGAGATCCAGGACTTTGAGCCAGCGACAATGAAGGACCAGTGATACATTTCCAAGTCGGGGTGGCGAGTGACTTGGAGGGGAATTTCCAGGTGGTGGTGCTTCCATGTATCTGCTGCCCTTGTCCTTGTAGATGGTGGTGGTCGTGAGGTCGAAAGGTGCTGCATAAGGAGCCTTGGTGAGTTCCTGCAGGCATCTTATAGATCATACACACTGTTGCTATTGTGCGTTGGTGGTGGAGGGCTTGAATGTTTGTGGAGGGGTACCAATCAAGCAGGCTGCTTTGTCCTGGATGGTGTTGAGCTTCTTGAGTGTTGTTGGAGCTGCACTCATCCAGGCAAGTGGAGATTATTCCATTACACCCCTGACTTGTGCCTTGTGGACAGGCTTTGGGGATCAGGAGGTGAGTGACTCCCCGCAGGATTCCTAGCTCTGATCTTCTCCTGTAGCCATGGTATTTATAGTAACCCCCAGGATGTTGCTCGCGGGGTATTCAGTGATGGTAATGCCATTGAATGTCAAGGGGCGATGGTTTGATTCCCTCTTATTGCAGATGGCCATTTCCTGGCACTTGTATGGAACGAATGTGACATTATGCTTGATTGGTTACAACACTCATGTTATTAAATAACTTTTTCATCTTACGATGGGTAACACTATGTGAGACTCACAGTACTGTAAAACATAATAGATATGCTGGAGTGAGTTCAAGAATTCAGAAGAAAATTATAAATCATTCAAATTTCAAGTTTACAATATCGCCTGCACTCTGACAGAAATATCTTGTTTATGTAATACAAAGAGGACAAATAGTTTCTAGACTATTCTTCTAGACTAGGGCGGCACCTTGGCACAGTGGTTAGCACTGCTGCCTCACAACACTAGGGAACGGGGTTCAATTCTGGCCTTGGGTCACTGTCATTGTGGCGTTTGCACATTCTCCCTGTGTCTGTGTGGGTTTCCTCTGGCTGATCCAGTTTCCTCCCACAGTCTGATGAAGTGGAGGTTAGATGAATTGGCCATGCTAAATTTCCCATTAGGGTCCAAAGATGTGCAGGTTGAATAGGGCTGTGCGGATAGGGCGGGGGAGCAGGCCTAGGTAGAGTGCTCTTTCAGAGGCTCAATGCAGGCCCGATGGGCTGAATGGCCTCCTTCTGCACTGATGGGAATCTATGACTACGAACTGTGTTTTTGGTCAATATAATTGTCTAATTACTTTGCCATCATTAACTGTCAGGGTACGAGATCCCGGAAATGACTGTTTCTCTGAGCTTGTTGGCTCATATATTTTCAGTTTGCACATTGAAACAGAGGTACAAACACTGAGAGTAGTAAACAAAGCTTTGTTATGTAATCATAGTCCTAAAAGTAAAGCTGTAATTTAAAAATCAAAATGTATTTTATTACAAACATGCATCAAAACAGGTTACAACAAATAAACACCCCGGGAAACATACTTTCCATCAATCAACTATACAGTCTGTACAGGTTTTTCCCCTTTTTCACCCCCCATCCCTCCTTCCCCCCTCTCCCCCCACCCCCCCATGCGACGAACAGCCCCTCAAACATGGTCACAAACATCCCCCACCTTTTCTCAAACCTCCCTGCTGAGCCCCTTAACTCATACTTTATCTCCTATAACCGCAGGAAGTCATCCAGGTCACCCAACCAAACCACTACCTCCAGTGGCGATGCCGACCGCCACTCCAGCAAAATTTGCCGCTGAGCAATCAGAGAGGCGAAGGCCAAGACATCGGCCTTCCTCCTGTCCATGAGCTCCGGCTTCTCCGAAACCCCAATTATCACCAACAAAGGGTCCTGGTCCACTTCCTCCTCTACTATCCTGGCTAAGACCACGAACACTCCCGCCCAGAATCTTCCCAATTTTTTGCAACCCCAAAACATATGCGCGTGATTCGCTGGCCCCTGCCCACATCTCTCACACTCAGTAAAGCTGTAATACACACATACTTTTCAGCATTTTAATCTGCTAGTGTATCTATTTTCCTTTTTTTCCCTCTTCTTTCATTTTCACACTGTCCAATTTTTCACTTCATAAATTACGGTAATATGTTTGCACATAGTTTTAAAAGAAAAAATACATTTAGAGTGCCCAATTCTTTTTTTCCAATGAAGGGGCAATTTAGCATGGTCAATCCACCTACCCTGCGCATTCAGCTCAGATTGGTGTTAAAATTGCAAAACCTCTTCACCCCCTTGGCAATCCTTGGGTAAATCCCAGCGTAGGTCTCGCAGCTAAAGCCAGTTTAGATGGCGTTGTGGGGTGAGACCCACACAGACACAGGAGAATGTGCAAATTCCACATGGAGAGTGACCCGGGCCGGGGATCGAACCCGGACCTCAGCACTGTGAGGTAGCAGTGCTAACGACTGCGCCACTGTGCCGCCCTTTTAAAAAATAAATATAAAGCTACAATTGGACAGAATGTTTTATTTCATTCCTGGAAGCCTAATATATCAATTGTACATCTTATTTCTTTCGTCAGTGGATAGCAATATATTTGATTTCTTTCAGCTTCCTCCTGAAGTCATAGCGCGTTGCAGGACCTTTAAATGAAACTGGACCGAGCATTGTGGCCTTTGTCACAGCTTAGTTAATAGACCTGTAATACACCATGGTGACAGAGCATGTGCAATAAATAATTACTGTCACACACCCATCTTATCCTGGAATGAGTGAGATGCACTAAGTAATGTTGCTTCATTCAGGCTATACTAACTGCATGTATATTGGATGCTCTTGATTCATTCCAAGGTTATACAACCACAGCGCACCAAGTGTGTTGTTACAGCTCAGATTGGTGTTAAAATTGCAAAACCTCTTCGCCCCTTGCCAATCCTTGGGTAAACCCCGGCGTAGGTCTCGCAGCTAAAGCCAGTTTAGATGGGGCAATAAATTATGTTTTGGTTCCACCTATAGCACAGAAAACCCCAGCCTAACAATGGCAGAAGTTAAATGTGTTGAAACACCCTGCAATTTACAGTCCAGTCTAATTGTCATTGCAATGAAAGTAACAGTCAAGTGAATGGCATTGAGGGAATTTACCACAAAAATTGCTTAAAGTAGATCTAAGGTAAAACAACATTGAATGAAGAGGAGGCAGTATTTAAGGAAAAGGATTGGCAATTCTTCGTAGAAATATTGCAACATGGATGCAAAAGGACTAACTTAAAGGTCAAGACTACTCACACATTGATGCGTTAATTGCCACGTGCTTTATAATTACAGGAACATTGATGTTTAGGAAGAATATATGATGTAAATCAAGGTGTGGCTGTGTGAAATTAGAGTTGGCGATGGCAAGCAAAGGTGCTTTAGGCTACAACAGAGCACAAAGCTTGTAGAACCTCAAAGGCTTAAATGCATTCTCTATACACTGTGGGTTGAGATGAGACTGGCGCACGCAGATCTAGCTGCCTTGGTATGGGGCGCCTAAATTCTTCTCGCCTTAATGTGCTAGTATGGCCAGTATGCAAAGAATTTAACTATTTAACAACAGAATGGACCCATGTCCTATCCTACCTTCCAGCATAAAAACACCACACCTCTCTCTTTCAGCAGAGTATCCACTTTTACTCTTCTTTCTCCCATTCCACACTACATTCCTTTTTTTTTCTTTTTCTCCTTTCTTTTACTTCTGCATCTGTGTTTCTCACTTTATTATAGCCTCATGTGTCTTCTCTCTCACTTCCTGCGTGTGTACCTTCCCATGCGCAGAGGGTGAAGCAGGGTCCACACAGGCCTTTCTGCTTTTCATGCTTTCTTTGTTTCCCTTCTGCTCTTTAACAAAAAACCTAACTTTCTAAAAGGCCTCCTGGCCTCTATTTGCTTCTTCATGTCTCCTTTTCCTCACTGGCTCTAAATACTCTTCCTATTGTTGATTTATTTTTCACTTCTCTAGTGTAAAGTGGGACATCCTCGGACCTCCTGAGGTGGGGGTATATGATCCTGCTCCATTGATCAGTTGGATTGATGAAGACTGGTATAACTTGTAGTTAACCATAATCGACCAGACTTTGAGTAATAGACACGCAGTGAGGTTTAATCCACAGGCATCTAGTGGGAAGCTATCACTCCAGCTGCTTTCACAATTGACGTTGGCAATATTGGCGGAGAGGCGGGGGGGGGGGGGGGGGGGGGTAAAAGAAAACAAACTTCCCTTTAACTATGTACTTCCTATGATGTAAGGAGTTCCAAAAGGGCATTGCTATAAGCACCCTATGCATTTTGGGTTTGTTACAACACTTCATGTTACCGCAATCTTCAATAGTTTTACTCATTGCTCTAAACAGATAAATTCCTTCTGTCTAATGTTTAATTGGAGTATGTTTTCCTCAAGTTTGTGGGGAGCTGTGGGCAGGGTAGGGGAATCTCATTGTTTAATGGCTACAACCCACCAACACAAACACTCCTTGCCAAGCCATTCTTGTTGGATGAACTCATCTTTGCATGTGGCTGTCTGCTGTCCTGGGAAGTGTTACGAACCAGAACATAAACTTAAACGGAATGACATTCTGGAGGAGTGGGGCAAGAAGCACATTAGAGCCCCTGTAAATCCTGTCACAAGGCTTGTGGAGTGTGTCTCCACCTGCCGCCACCCTCCCCCGCCTCCCCAATCCCCTGATGTTGTTGGAGCTCTGGAAGCAGTCTCCTAACCGGTGTCAAGTTCTTTAAACACATATTTCAGCACCAAGATCAGCACTCAGGAAAAGGAAGAATATCAAAAGCTAAAGGTCGGTGAACTTTCACCAGAAGGGCATCAATCCTATTTAAGACGATTAAAGGATTTGATAGGGAGGCTAGAGGGAAGCCATTTCCTCTGGGGGCAGAGTCCAGTACAACCTTTCAGTTAGAGATAGGCCATTTGGGGGTGATGTCAGGAAACACTTCTTTACACAAAGTGTAGTCAATATTTGGAACATTCTCCCTGCTATTCGAGGCTGGGTCAATTGCAAATTTCAAACCTAAGATTGATAGATTTTTGCATGACCAGGATATTTAAAGGTGTGCAACAAGGACGTAGATTGAGTCAAAATACAGATCAGTTTTGATCTAACTAAATAGTAGAACAGGCACAAGGGGCTGAATGGTCCACTTCTGTTCATAGCAGGTCTGTCACAAGGGGCTGAATGGCCTACTTCTGTTCCTGTGTTCCTAAAATATTTCAGGTGCAGGAAATCTGAGATGGAAGCACTGAATAGGCCTTGCAGCACGCGTGCAGAGACAGTAAGAAAATGTAAACTATCAACTCGTTGCCATTTCATCAGGCGCATATCGACGCTGTTTTTTTTGGCTCTCTTCAATAATGATGAGCAGGAGACAGGAGTGCAGAATGCACCACCTAAGCAGCATAGACGTCACCCGGAGGGCCAGCAGCATGGACTGCTGTCATTCCTAAAGCAAGGTAATCTTCTGTCAAGGAACGGTGCAAGATCCCACAAAACATTGGCGATTTCCATCTCTTTCCCTCTTCTGGGGCATCAAATTTAGCTGAAATGTCTGAAGAAAACCATGAACCTACAATGATCTGACTCAGAGGCTGACACAATAAATAATAATCTCAGCAATTCCATGAAAATAGAAAATGTACCATATCAGAATGCAGTTTATTGCCTGTGGCTGCCGATACATCAAACACCTATCTTAGGCATGTCATAATGATGTTACACCTCGATCGACATACGCCCAGATCTACATACTTTAAAAAACATTTTAAAAATTTGTTCAAGGGGTGTGGGCACTGCTGCGAAGGCCAATATTTATTGTCCATCCCTAACTGCCTTTGAAAGATGGTGGCATGTTTGGTCAGTAGTGGTACTACTGAGTCACTCCTGGTGATGGACATTGAAGGCCGCCCATCCAGAGTACATTTGGTGCGCTTCCATGTGTTTGACATGTGTATGTGTGTATCAGAAGGAGATTTGGTTGCTCATGTTTCACTTGATGCCATGAGACGTCATGGGATCCAGAGGAAACACTGAGGATTCCCAAGGCCACTCTGCATACACTGTGCCGCCACCTCTGATGGGTTTGTCCCTCAAACATCACAAAAATAGATCTTCTGGCTGTTGTTCCTGTTTATGGGAGCTCGTAAGTCTTTCCTCTCCTTTGCTCACTCATGGTTCAACATCCACGTCATTCTCTCATTAACATCGCCAGCAAGAAAATATCTAATCATCTCCCCATAACATTCAATTGCTTTACCATCCCTGAATTGACCACAGTATACATTCACTCCCTCCACTATCAGCGCATGGTGACTGCAGCATGTACCATTTACAAGATGCACTGCAACTTGCCACGGTTTAGGACCATAGGACAGAGGAGCAGAATTAGGCCATTCGGCCCATCGAGTCTGCTCCGCCATTCAATCATGGCAGATTTGCTTCTCATCCCCATTCTCCTGCCTTCTCCCCATAACCCCTGATCCCCTTATTAATCAAGAACCTATCTTTCTCTGTCTTAAAGACACTCAGTGATTTGGCCTCCACAGCCTTCTGTGGCAAAGAGTTCCACAGATTCATCACCCTCTGGCTGAGGAAATTCCTCCTCATCTCCGTTTAAAAGGACTGTCGCTTCAGTCTGAGGCTGTGCCCTTGCGTTCTAGTTTTTCCTACTAGTGGAAATATCCGCTCCACGTCTACTCTATCTAGACCTCTCACTATCCTGTAAGTTTCAATAAGACCCCTCCTCACCCTTCTGAACTTCAATGAGCACAGACCCAGAGTCCTCAACCATTCCTCATACGACAAGTTCTTCATTCCAGGGATCATTCTTGTGAACGTCCTCTGGACCTTTTCCAAGGCCAGCACATCCTTCCTTAGACACGGGGCTCAAAACTGCTCACAGTACTCCAAATATGGGCTGGCCAGAGCCTTATTCAGCCTCAGAAGTACATCTCTGCTCTTGTATCCTAGTCCTCTCGACATGAATGCTAACATTACATTTGGCTCTCTAACTGCTAACTGAATCTGCACATTAACTTTAAGAGAATCTTGAACTAGGACTCCTAAGTCCCTTTGTGCTTCTGATTTCCTAAGCCTTTTCCCATTTAGAAAATAGTCTATTCGTCCATTCTTCCTCCCAAAGTACACAACCTCACACTTTTTCACATTGTATTCCATCTGCCACTTCTTTACCCACTCTCTTAGCCTGTCCAAGTCCATCTGCAGCCCGCCTGCTTCCTCAATACCACCTCTCCCTCTGCATCTCTTTGTATGATCTGCAAACTTAGCAACCGTGCCCTCAGTTCCTTCTTCCAGATCGTTAATGTATATTGTGAAAAGCTGTGGTTCCAATACCGACCCCTAAGGCATGCCACTAGTCACCGTTTGCCATCCTGAGTAAGACCCCTTTATCCCCATTCTCTGCCTTCTGCCAGTCAGCCAATCCTCTATCCATGCCAGTATTACCCTTAACACCATTGGCTCTTAACTTATTTAACAGCCTCCTATGCAGCACCTTGTCAAAGGCCTTCTGGAAATTTAAATAATTACATCCACTGGTTATCCTTTGTCTAACTTCCTTGTTATCTCCTCAAAGTACTGTAACAGATTTATCAGACATGACCTCCCCTTGACGAAGCCGTGCTGACTCGGTTTTATTTTATCATGCCCTTCCAAGCACTCTGCAATCTCATCTTTATAATGGACTCTAAAATCTTACCAATGACCGAAGTCAGGCTAACCAACCTATAATTTTCTGTATTCTGCCTCCCTCCCTTCTTAAACAGAGATATTACATTCACCATTTTCCAGTCCTCTGGGACCCTTCCTGCCTCCAGTGATTCCTGAAAGATCACCACCAATGCCTCCACAATCTCCTCAGCTATCTCCTTTTGAACCCTGTGGTGTAGACCATCCGGTCCACGTGATTTATCCACCTTCAGACCTTTCAGTTTCTCCAGAACCTTCTCCTTAGTGATGGCCACTACACTCCCTGTGTCCCCTGATTCTCCTGGAGCTCTGGCATCCCACTGGTGTCTTCCACCACAAAGACTGATGCAAAGTAACTGTTCAGTTCCACTGCCATTTCTGTGTTTCCTATTACTACTTCTCTAACCACATTTTCCAGTGGTCCAATTTCACTTTTTGCCTCCTTTTATATATTGAAAAAAACTCTTGCTATCTTCTTTTGTATTACTAGCTAGCTAACACTCATATTGCATCTTTTCCCCCAATTATTATTTTTTTATTTATCCTCAGTTCACTTTTGAAGGCTTCCGAAACCTCTGGCTTCCCACTAATCCTCGCTATCCTTGTATGCTTTCACTTTTGCTTTTATACTGACCTTGCCTTCCCTCATCAGTCCTCTCCTTAACATGTTTCTTTCTACTTGGGATGAATTTCTGTTGTGCCTCCCGAATAGCCCCCCAAATCTCCTGCCATTACTTTTCCACTGTCTTCCCTGCTAGGCTACCCTTCCAATCAACTCTGGCCAGCTCCTCCCTCATGTCTTTGTAGTTACCTTTAATAATAATAATCTTTATTATTGTCAATTGTAATACTGTTACCTCTGATTCCAGCTTCTCCCTCTCAAACTGCAGGGCAAATTCTATCATATTGTGGTCACTGATCCCGAAGGGTTCCTTCACCTTAAGTTCCCTAATCACATCTGCCTAATTACACATCATCAAATCTAGAGTTGTCTATTCCCTAGTAGGCTCTGTCACAAGCTGCTCCAAAAAAACATCCCATTGACATGCCACAAATTCCTTTTCTTGGGATCCACTACCAATTTTATTTTCCCAGTCCACCTACATATTGGAGTCCCCCATGATTATTGTGATATTGCCTTTTTACATGCCTTTTCTATCTCCTGATTTATTTTCTGCCCCACATCCTGACTACTGCTCGGTGGCCTGTACATTACTCCCATCAGGGTCTTTTTACCTTTGCGATTCCTCAACTCTACCCACACAGATTCTATGCCTTCTGATCTTATATCGCTTCTTGCTATTAATTTAAATTAATTCCTTTCAAACAATGTTACCCCACCCCTTCTGCCCATCTGCCTGTCCTTTCGATAGGACACATATCCTTGGATATTTAGATCCCAGCCCTGATCCCCTTGCAGCCACGTCTCTGTGATGGCTACAACATCGTCCCAGCCAATTTCAATGTGCGCAACAAGCTCATTTATCTTGTTCCATATACTGCGTGCATTTAGGTACAAGACCCTCAATCCTGCATTAACTGCTCCCCTTCTCATATTTGTCCCCTTTTTTGCTCTGCCTCAAGTTAGATTACTGCCACCGTCTATACTCTCTGTTCTATTATGTGATCTGAAAACGTTTCTATCCTCTCCTGATCATTCGGCCCCTTTAACCAGTTTAAAGTCCTCGTCATTGACCTGCACTTCTACCTTCTCCTTTAACTTTAAATCTAACCCCACTCCCCCACACCCCATTTACTTTAAAGGCCTATCTACAGTCCTAGTTATGCAATTCGCCAGAACTTTGGTCCCAGCATGATTCAGATGAAGACCATCCCTTCAGCACCTGTCTCCTTTGGCAGCACTTCCCAAATTGACAACCTCTACCACCTATAGTAAGGGGAGCAGGCTCATGAAAACCTCATGATGAAGTTCCCCACCAAGTCTCGCACCTTGGAAATATATCGCTCTTCCTTCATCATGTCTAGGTCCCTGTCATGGCACTCCCTGTCTTAAATGCACCATTGGTGTACACAAACATCAGCTGATGCCAGCAGTCAGAGGTTGCAGCAGTTCAAGAAGGTGACTCAGCACCACCTTCTCAAGGGCAATCAGGCATGGGGAATAAAGCCCACATCCAGGGGATTAAAGAAAAATAAATTGCGCCTACCATTAAGTGTTATTTGGAAACTCCTGAGTGACTACATTCAATTGGGTAAGTGCCAACCTTTTATCTGTTTATTTATATCATAAATGTTACCATATGATTATCTGGAATAGTTCATTACATTTCAGATATGGAAAACAGGTTCTGATTGTCTGATAACAATTGTAAAACCAACAATAAATGTTGATTTTGGGAGGGATTTTGCCTGGTGCTTCTGACTGCCAGCAGCAGCTATCTGGTCAGGGCAGGTAAAGCACGAGTAAAGCTGAGTTGAGGATACACTTGCCCCTGAATTGGGTTTACCAGACCACCAGCTAAACACATATTTACACAGTGCCTTTTACAAGCTCAGGATACCCAAAGAACTTCACAGCTGATGTGTTGGGTGTTCTGGATCACAAACAGGTCACCAACACTGGAAGTGGTGCAACTCTATTTTATTATAAGGTTAACTATATTAACATACTTGAACTGTGGGTAAATGCAATACCAGCTTTAACTGTTGACCCTTGCCTAGTCCTAACCAGGTGATGCACTCAGCACATGGTGAATGTCTGTGTTGCAGGCTGTGAGCTCTGTGCTCCGAGCTGGCTGCTACTAGAATGAGCGGGAACCCTCCTGTTCCCTGTCTTTATATTGCGTGTGCTCTCACTGGTGATTGGCTGCGGTGTTGTGTATGCTGATTGGTCCCACTGCATGTCCATCAAGTGTGTGTGTGTGTGTGTCTGCACCATGATATACTGGTGTATATTATGACTACAGCCACTGAAGCAGTTATGTTGAAGGGCAATCATTGTTGTGTTGCAGGTAATTGTGATAGCAAATGAGATAAATGATCTGACAATCTGTTTCAGTGCTGTAGCTAGAGGGATAAATGTTAACCAGAACACTGAGGAAACTCCCTTGTTCCTCTGGGTCTTTTCCAATCAACTGAACAGGGAGAAGGTGTACTACTGGCTGGAGTGTCTGGGGTGATTAACAAGCTTGGTCATGCTGAACTAAAAGTTGTGCAGCTGGCTAAACTGCCACTACCAGGTAGCTGATGCCAGCAGTCAGAAGCATCAGGCAAACCCCCTCCCAAAATCAACCACTACTTGCATTTACGTAGCATTTTCTAACAAGGATAGTATTGTTGATTCCATGACAATACTGGCACCCTTTGCTTACTTCACAGGATTGCCCCTGACCACTTTCACGCAATTGTCTTCAATGGCTTCTTTTACTTTTTGAACAACTGCCCTGTTCTCCTCTCCTTGCCTTTCCTTCCAAATGCTAACTGCTGCCCACAATCCCCCAGGTTGACTGTCACATATCTTCACATCTTTGCTCCCTCAGTCTCTGCACTGAACAACGTTTTGTCGCTGGTTGCCTCAATCTCCAGTTTAGCACAGTGGGCTAAATAGCTGGCTTGCAATGCAAAATAATGCCAGCAGCGCGGGTTCAATTCCTGTACCAACATCCCCGAACAGGCGCCGGAATGTGGCGACCAGGGGCTTTTCACAGTAACTTCATTGAAGCCTACTTGTGACAATAAGTGATTATTATTATTATTAAGTCCCTCCTGTAATCTCATTGCCCTCCCGTGTTCCCTTAACTTCACACTCCAAGTCATTTTTCCTACTCAAATTCGCCGCCACCACCCTCTAACTCATCCCACGTGGTCCCTTTGATCATTGCTTTAATCACAGACCAGGTAATTCGCTTGTATTCCTCACTACCCAGGCCATTTACCTCCTTTCTATCCCACTTATTTTATATCTGTCCAGGAAACGTTTCTCCATCCAAGTCACTTACAAATGCCTTTCCCTCCATTTGCCACAATAGAATTGTCAAACCACGCATCGCTCCGTCATTATTATATTTAATGTTTGTTTCCTTTCAAAACCCTTCACTCTATCCCAGTCCAGTTGTACACCAGGCACGGTCCCCAGATTCATTCATCCAAATCCAAGAGTTGCAGATTTGATCATCTCTGGCACACTTTAGCCATTGATCATCAAATGTGGCTGGATCATAGTAGGTACGAGTTCCCATCTCCCCAAAGCAGCCAGAACACTTGAATTATCCCAGTGTTAACAATTTTGCCTGAAAGAGACATGGAGCCAAAGTCAACTGCAGGACTGAGGCAATACTGCAGTGTCAGATGTGCTGCTTTTCAGGTGAGGTGCCTTTTTAATATAAATTTGGGGTACCCAATTCTTTTTCTCCAATTAAGGGGCAATTTATTGTGGCCAATCCACCTACCCTGTACATCTGTTGTGGAATGAGACCCGCACAGACACGGGGAGAATGTGCAAACTCCACACGGATAGTAACCCGGTGCTGGGATCGAACCTGGGTCCTCAGCTCATGAGGCAGCAGTGCTAACCACTGGGCCAGAGCACTGACATTCTATCCCGAAATCCCTCCATCTTTCTCCTCCTCTCTCTCACTTCGTTCAGACACTCCTTAAAACTCACTGCCCAATCATTTGCTCAACCACCTTAGTATCTTCTTGGTGTAAAATGTTATTTGAGAACAATCCTGTGGAGTGCCTTGGGGTATTTTATTAAAGGTGCCAGATGAACTCAATGTTGTTTTGGTCACCCCCTTTTACCTTTTAATAGCTCTTTTTTTGGCGTGGCTTTGATTTTTCTTTTGTCTGAATATGCCTTTATGAAGTAACTTGGGGACATGGTTCTACATTAAAGGTGCCAAATGAATGGAGATTGTTGGTGTTTTTACAGATTTTTTTTTAAACTCCGTTTTTATTCGTTAAAAAAAAAATTTAGATTACCCAATTCATTTCTTCCAATTAAGGGTCAATTTAGCGTGGCCAATCAACCTACCCTGCACATCTTTGTGTTGTGGGGGTGAGACCCACGCAAACACGGGGAGAATGTGCAAACTCCACACGGACAGTGACCCAGAGCCGGGATAGAGCCTGGGACCTCGGTGCCGTGCGGCAGCAGTGCTAACCACTGCGCCACCGTGCTGCCCCTGTTTTTATTAGTTTGATACTAATCTCAAAAGGCTCAGTCTTCTTTGCAAGCCTCATACGTGGAACATTTTCAAATACCTTTTGAAAATCTATGGAACTTAATCACCTCCTCAAATAATTCAAATAGATTCGTGACCTGTGGCTTCACGATCCATGCTGATTATTCCTTGCAACCACTGCATTCTTCAGATGAGCATTGGTAAGACCTTGTGTAATGTTTGTAAACATTTCATGCGCAGCTGATGTTAGGTTCGACATAGGAGTCCGAACCTCATTTCATTCTTTAATTTGTATCTGCAAGAACACAATCCTTACATGAAGTCTTCTATTTATAGGTTCGAGGTATGCATTTGGTTTTTTGAGTTTCTTCATAACATACATTTAACTATTGTTTACATGTCCTGGGAGCTTCCTGAGCAAAACTGAACAACATTTTATGAAGAACTAATGTGAAGAATTTGTTTATCGTTCCCTGTCCAATTGCTCAGATGGAACTGTGTGACAATGACTTGCATTTATCTGGTGCCTTCAGAGGAGTAAAAAGTCCCAGAGTGCTTCAAGGGAGTGTTATCTGACACTGAACCACATAAAACATAAGGGCCTCTCATGACAGGTGATCAAAATTTGGTCAAAAGAAGGAGGTTTTAAAGAGCTTGTTAAAGGAGGAGAGGGAAATTGAGGTGCTTTTAGGGATGGAATTCCAGGGCTCAGGGCCTTGGTGGCTGAAGGCGCAACTGTCAATGATGGAGGAATTAAAGTCTAGAATGCACAGGAGGCCAGAATTGAAGGAAAGCAAAGATCTCAAATGCTTGTTGGGCTGGAATATGGGCATTCAAACAATGCTTATATTGTTACCCTAACGATAGCTAAGCTCCATAGCCCACATCTTATAGCCTGCAGTTCTCTGCACTGTGCCTGTTCTAGCCTCTTGGGCTTTCGCCATACCGATGGAACTTGAGAGGGTGAATGTGGCGAGGATGTTTCCCCTCATGGGGGAAGCCAGCACTAGGGGGAATAGTTTAAAAATAAGGGACGAGATTCTCCGTCCCACCAGCCCGGTTTTCCGGCACGGCGCACCCCCGCTGGCAGCGGGATTCTCCGTTCCCGCAGCTGGCCAGTGGGGTTTCCATTGTGGCCGCCCACGCCATTGGAAAACCCGCGGGCATGGGTGTGCTGCCGGCGAAGCAGAGGGTTCCGCTGCCGGCGAAGCAGAGGGTTCCGCTGACGAAGTACACCGCAGAAGAGGTCGGCCATGTTAAGACTGAGATGAGGAGAATTACTTTGCCGCCCCGGGTTGTTAGTTTATCAAATTCTCTTCCTCGGGAAGCAGTGGCGGCTCGGTCATTGAATTTGCTTAAGGCTGAGTTAGACAGATTTGACCAAGAGTCATCCAGTCTCGAAACGTTAACACCCACTTCTCTCCACAGATGCTGTCAAACCTAGTGAGATTGTCCAGCATTTTCAGGCCACAATCAAACCAAATGGGCTACTCCTAATTTGGTCCTATGTCCTTTGTGTCCAGTTTTCAGACCTTTACAATTGGAAAGGCTATCAAGACCACAGGGGTAATGCAGAAGACATTTACTAAGATGACATAACTACAGAAAATTCTAGAAAGGCCCAGCAGATCTGGCAGCACCTATGGAGAGAGAAACAGGGGGAACATTTCAGGTCAAGGTCCTTCTGACCAGCTGAGTACTTCCAGCATCCTCTGATTTAATTTCAGATTTCCAGCATCCACTGTATTTTGCTTTTGTTTGATAAGGTGACACTAGGGATGATGATTCATTCCATTTCTGTACACGTCTATTGCTTCAATGCCCATACCCATTGGACCGATAATGTACCTGCATTAAGGTCGCAGTCTCCTCTGGAGGCGTGGATTCGGATCCCTTTCCTGACATTACTTTGGGCGGCACGGTAGCACAGTGGTTAGCACTGTCGTTTTACAGCACCAGGGTCCCAGGTTCGATTCCCCGCTGGGTCACTGTCTGTGCGGAGTCTGCACGTTCTCCTCTTGTCTGCGTGGGTTTCTTTCTGGAGCTCCGGTTTCCTCTCACAGTCCACAGACGTGCGGGTTAGGGGGATTGGCCGTGCTAAATTGCCCTTAGTGTCCGGTGGGGTTGCTGGGTTACGGGTATGGGACAGAGTTGTGGGCTTAAGTGGGGTGCTCTTTCCAAGGTGAAGACTCGATGGGCCGAATGACCTCCTTCTGCACTGTAAATTCTATGGCCAGCTACAGCTGGGTAGCATTCTAGGAAACCTCAGAGTGCAACTAAGCATCAATTATGTCGGTACAGGATGTGGAGCCAAAACGAGCCTGGAGTCAGGATTCCTTCACAAAAAGGCATTAGAGATTCAGTTCAGGTTTTATGACAATCTGATAAATTTATGGTGGCTTTTACTGACAGACTAAATTCAAATTCTGAAACTGCCATGGAAGTATTTAACTCACGATTATTATTTGAGGTCTCTGGATTATTAGTTCAGTGAAATACTCACTCAACCAATGTATTACGTCAGGGAGGAGAACCCTTTCTGATAGGAGAAACAGGAATAAAAACAAAGTGTCTGGCAAAATCTGCGGACAGAGAGAGACAAGATTAATAATCCTTCAGACCAGTATCATACACCTGAACAAACTCTAGTTCTCTTTCCACAGATGCTGCCAAACCTGATAAGCCATTGAAGCATTTTTTGCTTTTCATTCAAATGGGCAGCATTTTGCATTGTCACTCAAATAATTGGCTTGTGTTCACCAGAAAAAAGGTTTGGTTATAAATAGAATAAAGGTGTTCAAAATTATAATGCGTTCCTTAGGAATAGTAGGACTTATGATTAATCAGCAGGTTTTAAAGCTGACGGTAGAGATTTAAGATCAGAGAAAATTTCAGCCATGATTGAATGGCGGAGCAGACTCGATGGGCCGAGTGGCCTAATTCTGCACCTATGTCTTATGGAATGGGAAAAAGAGAGGAATGGGGAATGGGCAGTGTAATACGGAAAGAGCAAAGTGATGAGGAGAAGGAGGGCGGCACGGTGGCGCACTGGTTAGCACTGCTGCTTCACAACACCGTGAACCGGGGTTTGATCACGGTCCTGGATCACTGTCTGTGTGGAGTTTGCACATTCCTCCCGTGTTTGCGTGGGTTTCAACACCAAACCCAAAAGAGGTGCAGGGTAGGTGGATTGACCACGCTAAATTGTCCCTTAATTGAAAATAAATAATTTGGTACTCAAAAAAATGTTTTTGAAGTAATGAGGAAAAGATCAGAGTAATGGTGAAGGGCAGAGTAATGGGGAATGGGCAGAGTAGTAGTGAAGGGCAGAGTAATGGGGAATGGGAAGAGTAGTAGTGAAGGGCAGAGTAATGGTGAAGGGCAGAGTAATGGTGAAGGGCAGAGTAATGGTGAAGGGCAGAGTAATGGGGAAAAGGAAGAGTAATGGTGAAGGGCAGAGTAATGGTGAAGGGCAGAGTAATGGGGAAAAGGCAGAGTAATGGGGAAAGGGCAGAGTAATGGGGAATGGGCAGAGTAATGGGGAAAAGGCAGAATAATGGTGAAGGGCAGAGTAATGTGGAAAAGGCAGAGTAATGGAGAAGGGCAGAGTAATGGGGAATGGGCAGAGTAATAGTGAAGGGCAGAGTAATGGGGAATGGGCAGAGTAATGGGGAAAAGGCAGAGTAATGGGGAAAAGGCAGAGTAATGGTGATGCGCAGATTAATGGAGAATGGGCAGAGTAATGGGGAAAAGGCAGAGTAATGGGGAATGGGCAGAGTAATGGGGAAAGGGCAGAGTAATGGTGAAGGGCAGAGTAATGGGAAAAAGGCAGAGTAATGGTGAAGGGCAGAGTAATGGGGAATGGGCAGAGTAATGGGGAATGGGCAGAGTAATGGGGAAAAGGGCAGAGTAACGGGCAAAAGTCAGAGTAATGGTGAAGGGCAGAGTAATGGGGAAAAGGCAGAGTAATGGGAAATGGGCAGAGTAATGGGGAAAAGGGCAGAGTAATGGGGAAAAGGCAGAGTAATGGGGAATGGGCAGAGTAATGGGGAAAGGGCAGAGTAATGGTGAAAGGAAGAGTAATGGGGAAAAGGCAGAGTAATGGGAAATGGGCAGAGTAATGGGGAAAAGGGCAGAGTAATGGGGAAAAGGCAGAGTAATGGGGAATGGGCAGAGTAATGGGGAAAGGGCAGAGTAATGGTGAAAGGAAGAGTAATGGGGAAAAGGGCAGAGCAATGGGGAAAAGGCGGAGTAATGGGGAATGAGCAGAGTAATGGGAAAAGGGCAGAGTAATGGTGAAGGGCAGAGTAATGGGGAAAAGGCAGAGTAATGGTGAAGGGCAGAGTAATGGTGACGGGCAGAGTAATGGACAAGGGCAGAGTAATGGGGAAAAGGCAGAGTAATGGTGAAGGGCAGAGTAATGGTAAAAGGCAGAGTAATGGTGAAGGGCAGAGTAATGGTGAAGGGCAGAGTAATGGGGAATGGGCAGAGTAATGGGGAAAAGGCAGAGTAATGGGGAAAAGGCAGAGTAATGGTGATGCGCAGATTAATGGGGAATGGGCAGAGTAATGGGGAAAAGGCAGAGTAATAGTGAAGGGCAGAGTAATGGGGAATGGGCAGAGTAATGGGGAAAAGGCAGAGTAATGGGAAAAAGGCAGAGTAATGGTGATGCACAGATTAATGGGGAATGGGCAGAGGAATGGGGAAAAGGCAGAGTAATGGGGAATGGGCAGAGTAATGGGGAAAGGGCAGAGTAATGGTGAAGGGCAGAGTAATGGGAAAAAGGCAGAGTAATGGTGAAGGGCAGAGTAATGGGGAATGGGCAGAGTAATGGGGAATGGGCAGAGTAATGGGGAAAAGGGCAGAGTAATGGGCAAAAGTCAGAGTAATGGTGAAGGGCAGAGTAATGGGGAAAAGGCAGAGTAATGGGAAATGGGCAGAGTAATGGGGAAAAGGGCAGAGTAATGGGGAAAAGGGCAGAGTAATGGGGAATGGGCAGAGTAATGGGGAAAGGGCAGAGTAATAGTGAAGGGCAGAGTAATGGGGAAAGGGCAGAGTAATGGGAAAAGGACAGAGTAATGGTGAAGGGCAGAGTAATGGGGAAAAGGCAGAGTAATGGTGAAGGGCAGAGTAATGGTGAAGGGCAGAGTAATGGGGAATGGGCAGAGTAATGGGGAAAAGGCAGAGTAATGGTGAAGGGCTGAGTAATGGTAAAAGGCAGAGTAATGGTGAAGGGCAGAGTAATTGTGAAGGGCAGAGTAATTGTGAAGGGCAGAGTAATGGTGAAGGGCAGAGTAATGGGGAAGGGGCAGAGTAATGGTGAAGGGCAGAGTAATGGTGAAAGGCAGAGTAATGGGGAATGGGCAGAATAATAGTGAAAGGGCAGAGTAATGGTGAAGGGCAGAATAATGGGGAATGGGCAGAGTAGTAGTGAAGGGCAGAGTAATGGGGAATGGGCAGAGTAGTAGTGAAGGGCAGAGAAATGGGGAATGGGCAGAGTAATGGGGAAAAGGCAGAGTAATGGTGAAGGGCAGAGTAATGGGGAAGGGCAGAGTAATGGGGAATGGGCAGAGTAATAGTGAAGGGCAGAGTAATGGGGAATGGGCAGAGTAATGGGGAAAAGGCAGAGTAATGGTGAAGGGCAGAGGAATGGGGAATGGGCAGAGTAATAGTGAAGGGCAGAGTAATGGGGAATGGCCAGAATAATGGGGAAAAGGCAGAGTAATGGGGAAAAGGTAGAGTAATGGTGATGCGCAGATTAATGGGGAATGGGCAGAGTAATGGGGAAAAGGCAGAGTAATGGTGAAGGGCAGAGTAATGGGGAAAAGGCAGAGTAATGGTGAAGGGCAGAGTAATGGTGAAGGGCAGAGTAATGGTGAAGGGCAGAGTAATGGGGAATGGGCAGAGTAGTAGTGAAAGGCAGAGTAATGGGGAATGGGCAGAGTAGTGGTGAAGGGCAGAGTAATGGGGAATGGGCAGAGTAATAGTGAAGGGCATTGTAATGGGGAAAAGGCAGAGTAATGGTGAAGGGCAGAGTAATGGGGAAGGGCAGAGTAATGGGGAATGGGCAGAGTAATAGTGAAGGGCAGAGTAATGGGGAATGGGCAGAGTAATGGGGAAGGGCAGAGTAATGGTGAAGGACAGAGTAATGGGGAAAAGGCAGAATAATGGTGAAGGGCAGAGTAATGGGGAATGGGCAGAGTAATAGTGAAGGGCAGAGTAATGGGGAATGGGCAGAGTAATAGTGAAGGGCATTGTAATGGGGAAAAGGCAGAGTAATGGTGAAGGACAGAGTAATGGGGAAAAGGCAGAATAATGGCGAAGGGCAGAGTAATGTGGTAAAGGCAGAGTAATGGTGAAGGGCAGAGTAAGGGGAATGGGCAGAGTAAAAGTGAAGGGCAGAGTAAGGGGAATGGGCAGAGTAATGGGGAAAAGGCAGAGTAATGGGGAAAAGGCAGAGTAATGGTGATGCGCAGATTAATGGGGAATGGGCAGAGTAATGGGGTAAAGGCAGAGTAATGGTGAAGGGCAGAGTAATGGGGAAAAGTCAGAGTAATGGTGAAGGGCAGAGTAATGGGGAATGGGCAGAGTAATGAGGAAAAGGAAGAGTAATGGTGAAGGGCACAGTTATGGCGAAAAGGCAAGTGTAATGGTGAAGGACAGAGTAATGGTGAAGGGCAGATTAATGGGGAATGGGCAGAGTAATGGGGAATGTGCAGAGTAATGGGGAAAAGGGCAGAGTATTGGGGAAAAGGCAGAGTAATGGGGAATGGGCAGAGTAATGGGAAACGGGCAGAGTAATGGTGAAGGGAAGAGTAATGTGGAAAAGGGCAGAGCAATGGGGAAAAGGCAGAGTAATGGTGAAGGGCAGAGTTATGGCGAAAAGGCAGAGTAATGGTGAATGGGCAGAGTAATGGTGGAGGGCAGATTAATGGGGAATGGGCAGAGTAATGGGGAATGGGCAGAGTAATGGGGAAAAGGGCAGAGTAATGGGGAAAAGGCAGAGTAATGGGGAATGGGCAGAGTAATGGGGAAAGGGCAGAGTAATGGTGAAGGGCAGAGTAATGGGGAATGAGCAGAGTAATGGGAAAAGGGCAGAGGAATGGTGAAGGGCAGAGTAATGGGGAAAAGGCAGAGTAATGGTGAAGGGCAGGGTAATGGTGAAGGGCAGAGTAATGGTGAAGGGCAGAGTAATGGGGAATGGGCAGAGTAATGGTGAAGGGCAGAGTAATGGGGAATGGGCAGAGTAATGGTGAAGGGCAGAGTAATGGGGAATGGGCAGAGTAATGGGGAAAAGGCAGAGTAATGGTGAAGGGCTGAGTAATGGTGAAGGGCAGAGTAATGGGGAATGTGCAGAGTCATGGGGAAAAGGGCAGAGTAATGGGGAAAGGGCAGAGTAATGGGGAAAAGGCAGAGTAATGGTGAAGGGCAGAGTAATGGTGAAGGGCAGAGTAATGGGGAATGAGCAGAGTAATGGTGAAGGGCAGAGTAATGGGGAAAAGGCAGATTAATGGTGATGGGCAGAGTAATGGGGAAAGGCAGAGTAATGGTGAAGGGCTGAGTAATGGTGAAGGGCAGAGTAATGGTGAAGGGCAGAGTAATGGGGAAAAGGCAGAGTAATGGGTAAAGGGCAGAGTAATGGTGAAGGGCAGAGTAATGGTGCAGGGCAGAGTAATGGTGAAGGGCAGAGTAATGGGGAATGGACAGAGTAATGGGGAATGTGCAGAGTAATGGTGAAGGGCAGAGTAATGGTAAGGGCAGAGTAATGGTGAAAGGCAGAGTAATGGGGAAAAGGCAGAGTAATGGTGAAGGGCAGAGTAATGGGGAATGGGCAGAGTAATTGGGAATGGGCAGAGTAATGGTGAAGGGCAGAGTAATGGTGAAGGGCAGAGTAATGGTGAAGGGCAGAGTAATGGGGAAAAGGTAGATTAATGGTGAAGGGAAGAGTAATGGTGAAGGGCAGAGTAATGGGGAATGGGCAGAGTAATGGGGAATAAGCAGAGTAATGGGAAAAGGGCAGAGTAATGGTGAAGGGCAGAGTAATGGTGAAGAGCAGAGAAATGGTGAAGGACAGAGTAATGGGGAAAGGGCAGAGTAATGGTGAAGGGCAGAGTAATGGTAAAAGGCAGAGTAATGGTGAAGGGCAGAGTAATGGTGAAGGGCAGAGTAATGGTAAAAGGCAGAGTAATGGTGAAGGGCAGAGTAATGGTGAAGGGCAGAGTAATGGTGAAGGGCAGAGTAATGGTGAAGAGCAGAGTAATGGTGAAGGGCAGAGTAATGGGGATTGGGCAGAGTAATGGGGAAAAGGCAGAGTAATGGTGAAGGGCAGAGTAATGGTGAAGGGCAGAGTAATGGTGAAGGGCAGAGTAATGGGGAATGGGCAGAGTAATGGGGAAAGGGCAGAGTAATGGTGAAGGGAAGAGTAATGGGGAAAAGGGCAGAGCAATGGGGAAAAGGCAGAGTAATGGTGAAGGGCAGAGTAATGGTGAAGGGCAGAGTAATGGTGAAGGGCAGAGTAATGGGGAATGGGCAGAGTAATGGGGAATGGGCAGAGTAATTGTGAAGGGCAGAGTAATGGTAAGGGCTGAGTAATGGTGAAGGGCAGAGTCATGGTGAAGGGCAGAGTCATGGTGAAGGGCAGAGTAATGGTGAAGGGCAGAGTAATGGTGAAGGACAGAGTAATGGGGAAAGGGCAGAGTAATGGTGAAGGGCAGAGTAATGGTAAAAGGCAGAGTAATGGTAAAAGGCAGAGTAATGGTGAAGGGCAGAGTAATGGTGAAGGGCAGAGTAATGGTGAAGAGCAGAGTAATGGTGAAGGGCAGAGTAATGGGGATTGGGCAGAGTAATGGGGAAAAGGCAGAGTAATGGTGAAGGGCAGAGTAATGGTGAAGGGCAGAGTAATGGTGAAGGGCAGAGTAATGGGGAATGGGCAGAGTAATGGGGAAAGGGCAGAGTAATGGTGAAGGGAAGAGTAATGGGGAAAAGGGCAGAGCAATGGGGAAAAGGCAGAGTAATGGTGAAGGGCAGAGTAATGGTGAAGGGCAGAGTAATCGTGAAGGGCAGAGTAATGGGGAATGGGCAGAGTAATGGGGAATGGGCAGAGTAATTGTGAAGGGCAGAGTAATGGTAAGGGCAGAGTAATGGTAAGGGCAGAGTCATGGTGAAGGGCAGAGTCATGGTGAAGGGCAGAGTAATGGTGAAGGGCAGAGTAATGGTGAAGGGCAGAGTAATGGGGAAAAGGCAGAGTAATGGTGAAGGGCAGAGTAATGGGGAATGGGCAGAGTAATGGGGAAAAGGCAGAGTAATGGTGAAGGACAGAGTAATGGGGAAGGGCAGAGGAATGGTGAAGGGCAGAGGAATGGTGAAGGGCAGAGTAATGGTGAAGGGCAGAGTAATGGTGAAGGCAGAGTAATGGGGAAAGTGCAGAGTAATGGTGAAGGGCAGAGTAATGGGGAAAAGGTAGAGTAATGGTGAAGGGCAGAGTAATGGTGAAGGGTAGACTAATGGGGAAAAGTCAGAGTAATGGTGGAGGGCAGAGTAATGGTGAAGGGCAGAGTGATCGGGAAAGCGCAGAGTAATGGTGAAGGGCAGAGTAATGGTGAAGGGCAGAGTAATGGTGAAGGGCAGAGTAATGGGGAAAAGTCAGAGTAATGGTGAAGGGCAGAGTAATGGTGAAGGGCAGAGTGATCGGGAAAGCGAAGAGTAATGGGGAAAAGGGCAGAGTAATCGGAAAGGGCAGGGTAATCGGGAAAGGGCAGAGTAATGGGGAAAGGGCAGAGTAATCGAGAAAGGGTAGAGTAATCGGGAAAGGGCAGAGTATTAGGGAAAAGGGCAGAGTAATGGGGAAGGGGCAGAGTAATGGGGAAAGGGCAGAGTAATCGGGAAAGGGCAGAGTAATGGGGAAAAGGGCAGAGTAATGGGGAAAATGGCAGAGTAATGGGGAAAGGGCAGAGTAATAGGGGAAGGGCAGAGTAATTCAGGAAAAGGGCCAAGTAATGGGGAAAGGGCAAGGTAATCGGAAAAGGGCAGAGTAATCGGGAAAGGGCAGAGTAATGGGGAAAGGGCAGAATAATGGCGAAAAGGTAGAATAATGGGGAAAGGGCAGAGTAATCGGGAAAGGGTAGAGTAATCGGGAAAGGGCAGAGTAATAGGGAAAAGGGCAGGGTAATGGTGAAGGGCAGACTAATGGTGGAGGGCAGAGTAATGGGGAATGGGCAGAGTAATGAGGAAAAGGCAGAGTAATGCTGAAGGGCAGAGTAATGGGGAAAAGGCAGAGTATTGGGGAAAAGGCAGAGTAATGGTGAAGGGCAGAGTAATGGTGAAGGGAAGAGTAATGGTGAAGGGCAGAGTAATGGTGAAGGACAGAGTAATGTGGAAAAGGTAGAGTAATGGTGAAGGGCAGAGTAATGGTGAAGGGCAGAGTGATGTGAAGGGCAGAGTTCTGGGGGAAAAGGTAGAGTAATGGTGAAGGGCAGAGGAATGGTGAAGGGCAGAGTAATGGTGAAGGGCAGAGTAATGGTGAAGGGCAGAGTAATGGTGAAGGGCAGAGTGATATGAAGGGCAGAGTAATGGTGAAGAGCAGAGTAATGGGGAAAGGGCAGAGTAATGGTGAAGGGCAGAATAATAGTGAAGGGCAGAGTAATGGCGAAGGGCAGAGTAATGGGGAAAGGGAGAGTCATGGGGAAAAGGTAGAGTAATGGTGAACGGCAGAGTAATGGTGAAGGACAGAGTAATAATCGTGAAGGACAGAGTAATGGTGAAGGGTAGAGTAATGGGGAAAAGGTAGATTAATGGTGAAGGGAAGAGTAATGGTGAAGGGCAGAGTAATGGGGAAAAGGCAGAGTAATGGTGAAGTGCAGAGTAATGGGAAATGGGCAGAGGAATGGGGAAAAGGCAGAGTAATGGTGAAGGGCAGAGTAATGGGGAAAAGGCAGAGTAATGGTGAAGAGCAAAAAATGGTGAAAGGCAGAGGAATGGTGAAGGGCAGAGTAATGGTGAAGGGCAGAGCAATGGTGAAGGGCAGAGTAATGGTGAAGGACAGAGTAATGGGGAAAGGCAGAGTAATGGTGAAGGGCAGAGTAATGGTGAAGGGCAGAGTAATGGTGAAGGGCAGAGTAATGGTGAAGGGCAGAGTAATGGTGAAGGGCAGAGTAATGGTGAAGGGCAGAGTAATGGTGAAGGGCAGAGTAATGGGAAATGGGCAGAGTAATGGGGAAAAGGCAGAGTAACGGTGAAGGGCAGAGTAATGGAGGAAAGGCAGAGTAATGGTGCAGGGCAGAGTAATGGTGAAGGGCAGAGTAATGGTGAAGGGCAGAGTAATGGGGAATGGGCAGAGTGATGGTGAAGGGCAGAGTAAAGGTGAAGGGCAGAGTAATGGTGAAGGGCAGAGTAATGGGGAAAAGGCAGAGTAATGGTGAAGGGCAGAGTAATGGGGAATGGGCAGAGGAATGGGGAAAAGGCAGAGTAGTGGTGAAGGGCAGAGTAATGGGGAAAAGGCAGAGTAATGGTGAAGGGCAAAAAATGGTGAAAGGCAGAGGAATGGTGAAGGGCAGAGTAATGGTGAAGGGCAGAGCAATGGTGAAGGGCAGAGTAATGGTGAAGGACAGAGTAATGGGGAAAGGCAGAGTAATGGTGAAGGGCAGAGTAATGGTGAAGGGCAGAGTAATGGTGAAGGGCAGAGTAATGGTGAAGGGCAGAGTAATGGTGAATGGCAGAGTAATGGTGAAGAACAGAGTAATGGTGAAGGGCAGAGTAATGGGAAATGGGCAGAGTAATGGGGAAAAGGCAGAGTAACGGTGAAGGGCAGAGTAATGGAGGAAAGGCAGAGTAATGGTGAAGGGCAGAGTAATGGTGAAGGGCAGAGTAATGGTGAAGGGCAGAGTAATGGTGAAGGGCAGAGTAATGGTGAAGGGCAGAGTAATGGTGAAGGGCAGAGTAATGGGGAAAAGGCAGAGTAATGGGTAAAGGGCAGAGTAATGGTGAAGGGCAGAGTAATGGTGAAGGGCAGAGTAATGGTGAATGGCAGAGTAATGGTGAAGGGCAGAGTAATGGTGAAGGGCAGAGTAATGGGGAAAGGCAGATTCATGGGGAAAAGGTAGAGTAATGGTCGAGGGCAGAGTAATGGTGAAGGACAGAGTAATGGTGAAGGACAGAGTAATGGTGAAGGGCAGAGTAATGGGGAAAATGTAGATTAATGGTGAAGGGAAGAGTAATGGGGAAGGGCAGAGTAATGGTGAAGGGCAGAGTAATGGTGAAGGGCAGAGTAATGGGGAAAAGGCAGAGTAATGGTGAAGGGCAGAGTAATGGTGAAGGGCAGAGTAATGGTGAAGGGCAGAGTAATGGGGAATGTGCAGAGTCATGGGGAAAAGGCAGAGTAATGGGGAAGGGCAGAGTAATGGGGAAGGGCAGAGTAATGGTGAAGTGCAGAGTAATGGTGAAGGGCAGAGTAATGGGGAAAAGGCAGAGTAATGGTGAAGGGCAGAGTAATGGGGAATGGGCAGAGTAATGGGGAAAAGGCAGAGTAATGGTGAAGGACAGAGTAATGGGGAAAAGGCAGAGTAATGGTGAAGGGCAAAGTAATGGTGAAGGGCAGAGGAATGGTGAAGGGCAGAGTAATGGTGAAGGGCAGAGTAACGGTGAAGGGCAGAGCAATGGTCAAGGGCAGAGTAATGGTGAAGGACAGAGTAATGGGGAAAGGCAGAGTAATGGGTAAAGGGCAGAGTAATGGTGAAGGGCAGAGTAATGGTGAAGGGCAGAGTAATGGTGAAGAGCAGAGTAATGGCGAAGGGCAGAGTAATGGCGAAGGACAGAGTAATGGTGAAGGGCAGAGTAATGGTGAATGGCAGAGTAATGGTGAAGTGCAGAGTAAAGGTGAAGGGCAGAGTAATGGGGAAAAGGTAGAGTAATGGTGAAGGGCAGAGTAATGGTGAAGCTGAGTAATGGTGAAGGGCAGAGTAATGGGGAAAAGGCAGAGTAATGGGTAAAGGGCAGAGTAATGGTGAAGGGCAGAGTAATGGTGAAGGGCAGAGTAATGGGGAAAAGGCAGAGTAATGGGTAAAGGGCAGAGTAATGGTGAAGGGCAGAGTAATGGTGAAGGGCAAAGTAATGGTGAATAGCAGAGTAATCGTGAAGGGCAGAGTAATGGGGAAAGGCAGAGTCATGGGGAAAAGGTAGAGTAATGGTGAAGGGCAGAGTAATGGTGAAGGACAGAGTAATGGTGAAGGGCAGAGTAATGGGGAAAAGGTAGATTAATGGTGAAGGGAAGAGTAATGGTGAACAGCAGGGTAATGGTGAAGGACAGTGTAATGGGGAAAGAGCAGTGTAATGTGAAGGGCAGAGTAATGGTGAAGTGCAGAGTAATGGGGAAGGGCAGAGTAATGGTGAAGGGCAGAGAATTGGGGAAAGGCAGAGTAATGGGGAAAAGGCAGAGTAATGGTGAAGGGCAGAGTAATGATGAAGGGCGGAGTTATGGCGAAAAGGCAAGTGTAATGGTGAAGGACAGAGTAATGGTGAAGGGCAGATTAATGGGGAATGGGCAGAGTAATGGGGAATGGGCAGAGTAATGGCGAAAAGGGCAGAGTATTGGGGAAAAGGCAGAGTAATGGGGAATGGGCAGAGTAATGGGAAACGGGCAGAGTAATGGTGAAGGGAAGAGTAATGGGGAAAAGGGCAGAGCAATGGGGAAAAGGCAGAGTAATGGTGAAGGGCAGAGTTATGGCGAAAAGGCAGAGTAATGGTGAATGGGCAGAGTAATGGTGGAGGGCAGATTAATGGGGAATGGGCAGAGTAATGGTGAAGGGCAGAGTAATGGTGAAGGGCAGAGTAATGGGGAAAAGGTAGATTAATGGTGAAGGGAAGAGTAATGGTGAAGGGCAGAGTAATGGGGAATGGGCAGAGTAATGGGGAATAAGCAGAGTAATGGGAAAAGGGCAGAGTAATGGTGAAGGGCAGAGTAATGGTGAAGGGCAGAGTAATGGTGAAGGGCAGAGAAATGGTGAAGGACAGAGTAATGGGGAAAGGGCAGAGTAATGGTGAAGGGCAGAGTAATGGTAAAAGGCAGAGTAATGGTGAAGGGCAGAGTAATGGTGAAGGACAGAGTAATGGTAAAAGGCAGAGTAATGGTGAAGGGCAGAGTAATGGTGAAGGGCAGAGTAATGGTGAAGAGCAGAGTAATGGTGAAGGGCAGAGTAATGGGGATTGGGCAGAGTAATGGGGAAAAGGCAGAGTAATGGTGAAGGGCAGAGTAATGGTGAAGGGCAGAGTAATGGTGAAGGGCAGAGAAATGGGGAATGGGCAGAGTAATGGGGAAAGGGCAGAGTAATGGTGAAGGGAAGAGAAATGAGGAAAAGGGCAGAGCAATGGGGAAAAGGCAGAGTAATGGTGAAGGGCAGAGTAATGGTGAAGGGCAGAGTAATGGTGAAGGGCAGAGTAATGGGGAATGGGCAGAGTAATGGGGAATGGGCAGAGTAATTGTGAAGGGCAGAGTAATGGTAAGGGCAGAGTAATGGTAAAAGGCAGAGTAATGGTGAAGGGCAGAGTAATGGTGAAGGGCAGAGTAATGGTGAAGAGCAGAGTAATGGTGAAGGGCAGAGTAATGGGGATTGGGCAGAGTAATGGGGAAAAGGCAGAGTAATGGTGAAGGGCAGAGTAATGGTGAAGGGCAGAGTAATGGTGAAGGGCAGAGTAATGGGGAATGGGCAGAGTAATGGGGAAAGTGCAGAGTAATGGTGAAGGGAAGAGTAATGGGGAAAAGGGCAGAGCAATGGGGAAAAGGCAGAGTAATGGTGAAGGGCAGAGTAATGGTGAAGGGCAGAGTAATGGTGAAGGGCAGAGTAATGGTGAAGGGCAGAGTAATGGGGAATGGGCAGAGTAATGGGGAATGGCAGAGTAATTGTGAAGGGCAGAGTAATGGTAAGGGCAGAGTAATGGTGAAGGGCAGAGTCATGGTGAAGGGCAGAGTAATGGTGAAGGGCAGAGTAATGGTGAAGGGCAGAGTAATGGGGAAAAGGCAGAGTAATGGTGAAGGGCAGAGTAATGGGGAATGGGCAGAGTAATGGGGAAAAGGCAGAGTAATGGTGAAGGACAGAGTAATGGGGAAAAGGCAGAGTAATGGTGAAGAGCAAAGTAATGGTGAAGGGCAGAGGAATGGTGAAGGGCAGAGTAATGGTGAAGGGCAGAGTAATGGTGAAGGCAGAGTAATGGGGAAAGTGCAGAGTAATGGTGAAGGGCAGAGTAATGGGGAAAAGGTAGAGTAATGGTGAAGGGCAGAGTAATGGTGAAGGGCAGAGTAATGGTGAAGGGTAGACTAATGGGGAAAAGTCAGAGTAATGGTGGAGGGCAGAGTAATGCTGAAGGGCAGAGTGATCGGGAAAGCGCAGAGTAATGGTGAAGGGCAGAGTAATGGTGAAGGGCAGAGTAATGGTGAAGGGCAGAGTAATGGGGAAAAGTCAGAGTAATGGTGAAGGGCAGAGTAATGGTGAAGGGCAGAGTGATCGGGAAAGCGCAGAGTAATGGGGAAAAGGGCAGAGTAATCGGAAAGGGCAGGGTAATCGGGAAAGGGCAGAGTAATGGGGAAAGGGCAGAGTAATGGGGAAAGGGCAGAGTAATCGAGAAAGGGTAGAGTAATCGGGAAAGGGCAGAGTATTAGGGAACAGGGCAGAGTAATGGGGAAGGGGCAGAGTAATGGGGAAAGGGCAGAGTAATGGGGAAAATGGCAGAGTAATGGGGAAAGGGCAGAGTAATAGGGGAAGGGCAGAGTAATTCAGGAAAAGGGCCAAGTAATGGGGAAAGGGCAAGGTAATCGGAAAAGGGCAGAGTAATCGGGAAAGGGCAGAGTAATGGGGAAAGGGCAGAATAATGGCGAAAAGGTAGAATAATGGGGAAAGGGCAGAGTAATCGGGAAAGGGTAGAGTAATCGGGAAAGGGCAGAGTAATCGGGAAAAGGGCAGACTAATAGGGAAAAGGGCAGAGTAATGGTGAAGGGCAGACTAATGGTGGAGGGCAGAGTAATGGGGAATGGGCAGAGTAATGAGGAAAAGGCAGAGTGATGTGAAGGGCAGAGTTCTGGGGAAAAGGTAGAGTAATGGTGAAGGGCAGAGTAATGGTGAAGGGCAGAGGAATGGTGAAGGGCAGAGTAATGGTGAAGGGCAGAGTAATGGTGAAGGGCAGAGTAATGGTGAAGGGCAGAGTGATGTGAAGGGCAGAGTAATGGTGAAGAGCAGAGTAATGGGGAAAGGGCAGAGTAATGGTGAAGGGCAGAATAATAGTGAAGGGCAGAGTAATGGTGAAGGGCAGAGTAATGGTGAAGGGCAGAGTAATGGTGAAGGGCAGAGTAATGGGGAAAGGGAGAGTCATGGGGAAAAGGTAGAGTAATGGTGAATGGCAGAGTAATGGTGAAGGACAGAGTAATAATCGTGAGGGACAGAGTAATGGTGAAGGGTAGAGTAATGGGGAAAAGGTAGATTAATGGTGAAGGGAAGAGTAATGGTGAAGGGCAGAGTAATGGGGAAAAGGCAGAGTAATGGTGAAGTGCAGAGTAATGGGAAATGGGCAGAGGAATGGGGAAAAGGCAGAGTAATGGTAAAGGGCAGAGTAATGGGGAAAAGGCAGAGTAATGGTGAAGAGCAAAAAATGGTGAAAGGCAGAGGAATGGTGAAGGGCAGAGTAATGGTGAAGGGCAGAGCAATGGTGAAGGGCAGAGTAATGGTGAAGGACAGAGTAATGGGGAAAGGCAGAGTAATGGTGAAGGGCAGAGTAATGGTGAAGGGCAGAGTAATGGTGAAGGGCAGAGTAATGGTGAAGGGCAGAGTAATGGTGAAGGGCAGAGTAATGGTGAAGAACAGAGTAATGGTGAAGGGCAGAGTAATGGGAAATGGGCAGAGTAATGGGGAAAAGGCAGAGTAACGGTGAAGGGCAGAGTAATGGAGGAAAGGCAGAGTAATGGTGCAGGGCAGAGTAATGGTGAAGGGCAGAGTAATGGTGAAGGGCAGAGTAATGGGGAATGGGCAGAGTGATGGTGAAGGGCAGAGTAAAGGTGAAGGGCAGAGTAAAGGTGAAGGGCAGAGTAATGGTGAAGGGCAGAGTAATGGGGAAAAGGCAGAGTAATGGTGAAGGGCAGAGTAATGGGGAATGGGCAGAGGAATGGGGAAAAGGCAGAGTAGTGGTGAAGGGCAGAGTAATGGGGAAAAGGCAGAGTAATGGTGAAGGGCAAAAAATGGTGAAAGGCAGAGGAATGGTGAAGGGCAGAGTAATGGTGAAGGGCAGAGCAATGGTGAAGGGCAGAGTAATGGTGAAGGACAGAGTAATGGGGAAAGGCAGAGTAATGGTGAAGGGCAGAGTAATGGTGAAGGGCAGAGTAATGGGGAAAAGGCAGAGTAATGGTGAAGGGCAGAGTAATGGTGAAGGGCAGAGTAATGGTGAAGAACAGAGTAATGGTGAAGGGCAGAGTAATGGGAAATGGGCAGAGTAATGGGGAAAAGGCAGAGTAACGGTGAAGGGCAGAGTAATGGAGGAAAGGCAGAGTAATGGTGAAGGGCAGAGTAATGGTGAAGGGCAGAGTAATGGTGAAGGGCAGAGTAATGGGGAATGGGCAGAGTGATGGTGAAGGGCAGAGTAAAGGTGAAGGGCAGACTAATGGGGAAAAGGTAGAGTAATGGTGAAGGGCAGAGTAATGGTGAAGGGCAGAGTAATGGTGAAGGGCAGAGTAATGGTGAAGGGCAGAGTAATGGGGAAAAGGCAGAGTAATGGGTAAAGGGCAGAGTAATGGTGAAGGGCAGAGTAATGGTGAAGGGCAGAGTAATGGTGAATGGCAGAGTAATGGTGAAGGGCAGAGTAATGGTGAAGGGCAGAGTAATGGGGAAAGGCAGATTCATGGGGAAAAGGTAGAGTAATGGTCGAGGGCAGAGTAATGGTGAAGGACAGAGTAATGGTGAAGGACAGAGTAATGGTGAAGGGCAGAGTAATGGGGAAAATGTAGATTAATGGTGAAGGGAAGAGTAATGGGGAAGGGCAGAGTAATGGTGAAGGGCAGAGTAATGGTGAAGGGCAGAGTAATGGGGAAAAGGCAGAGTAATGGTGAAGGGCAGAGTAATGGTGAAGGGCAGAGTAATGGTGAAGGGCAGAGTAATGGGGAATGTGCAGAGTCATGGGGAAAAGGCAGAGTAATGGGGAAGGGCAGAGTAATGGTGAAGGGCAGAGTAATGGTGAAGGGCAGAGTAATGGGGAAAAGGCAGAGTAATGGTGAAGGGCAGAGTAATGGGGAATGGGCAGAGTAATGGGGAAAAGGCAGAGTAATGGTGAAGGACAGAGTAATGGGGAAAAGGCAGAGTAATGGTGAAGGGCAAAGTAATGGTGAAGGGCAGAGGAATGGTGAAGGGCAGAGTAATGGTGAAGGGCAGAGTAACGGTGAAGGGCAGAGCAATGGTGAAGGGCAGAGTAATGGTGAAGGACAGAGTAATGGGGAAAGGCAGAGTAATGGGTAAAGGGCAGAGTAATGGTGAAGGGCAGAGTAATGGTGAAGGGCAGAGTAATGGTGAAGAGCAGAGTAATGGCGAAGGGCAGAGTAATGGTGAAGGACAGAGTAATGGTGAAGGGCAGAGTAATGGTGAAGGGCAGAGTAATGGTGAAGTGCAGAGTAAAGGTGAAGGGCAGAGTAATGGGGAAAAGGTAGAGTAATGGTGAAGGGCAGAGTAATGGTGAATCGCAGAGTAATGGTGAAGGGCAGAGTAATGGGGAAAAGGCAGAGTAATGGGTAAAGGGCAGAGTAATGGTGAAGGGCAGAGTAATGGTGAAGGGCAGAGTAATGGGGAAAAGGCAGAGTAATGGGTAAAGGGCAGAGTAATGGTGAAGGGCAGAGTAATGGTGAAGGGCAGAGTAATGGTGAATAGCAGAGTAATCGTGAAGGGCAGAGTAATGGGGAAAGGCAGAGTCATGGGGAAAAGGTAGAGTAATGGTGAAGGGCAGAGTAATGGTGAAGGACAGAGTAATGGTGAAGGGCAGAGTAATGGGGAAAAGGTAGATTAATGGTGAAGGGAAGAGTAATGGTGAACAGCAGGGTAATGGTGAAGGACAGTGTAATGGGGAAAGAGCAGTGTAATGTGAAGGGCAGAGTAATGGTGAAGTGCAGAGTAATGGGGAAGGGCAGAGTAATGGTGAAGGGCAGAGAATTGGGGAAAGGCAGAGTAATGGGGAAAAGGCAGAGTAATGGTGAAGGGCAGAGTAATGATGAAGGGCGGAGTAATGGGGAAAAGGCAGAGTAATGGTGACGGGCAGAGTAATGGGGAATGGGCAGAGTAATGGGGAAAAGGCAGAGTAATGGTGAAGGGCAGAGTAATGGTGAAGGGCAGAGTCATGGGGAAAGGGCAGAGTAATGGTAAAGGGCAGAGTAATGGTGAAGGGCAGAGTAATGGTGAAGAGCAGAGCAATGGTGAAGGGCAGAGCAATGGGGAGAAGGTAGAGTAATGGTGAAGAGCAGAGTAATGGTGAAGGGCAGAGTAATGGTGAAGGGCAGATAATGGTGAAGGGCAGAGTAATGGTGAAGGGCAGAGTAATGGTGAAGGACAGAGTAATGGTGAAGGGCAGAGTAATGGGGAAAAGGTAGAGTAATGGTGAAGGGAATAATAATGGTGCAGGGCAGAGTAATGGTGAAGGACAGAGTAATGGGGAAAAGGTAGAGTAATGGTGAAGGGCAGAGTAATGGTGAAGGGCAGAGTAATGGTGAAGGGCAGAGTGATGTGAAGGGCAGAGTAATGGGGAAAAGGTAGAGTAATGGTGAAGGGCAGAGTAATGGTGAAGGGCAGAGTAATGGTGAAGGGCAGAGTAATGGTGAAGGGCAGAGTGATGTGAAGGGCAGAGTAATGGTGAAGGGCAGAGTAATGGGGAAAAGCAGAGTAATGGGTAAAGGGCAGAGTAATGGTGAAGGGCAGAGTAATGGGGAATGGGCAGAGTAATGGTAAAGGGCAGAGTAATGGTGAAGGGCAGAGTAATGGTGAAGGGCAGAGAATTGGGGAAAGGCAGAGTAATGGGGAAAAGGCAGAGTAATGGTGAAGGACAGAGTAATGGTGAAGGGCAGAGTAATGGTGAAGGGCAGAGTAATGGTGAAGGACAGAGTAATGGGGAAAGTGCAGAGTTATGGTGAAGGGCAGAGTAATGGGGAAAAGGTAGAGTAATGGTGAAGGGCAGAGTAATGGTGAAGGGCAGAGTAATGGTGAAGGGTAGAGTAATGGGGAAAAGTCAGAGTAATGGTGGAGGGCAGAGTAATGGGGAAAAGTCAGAGTAATGGTGAAGGGCAGAGTAATGGTGAAGGGCAGAGGAATGGTGAAGGGCAGAGTAATGGTGAAGGGCAGAGTAATGGTGAAGGGCAGAGTAATGGTGAAAGGCAGAGTGATGTGAAGGAAGAGTAATGGTGAAGGGCAGAGTAATGGGGAAAGGGCAGAGAAATGGTGAAGGGCAGAGTAATGGTGAAGGGCAGAGTAATGGGGAAAGGCAGAGTCATGGGGAAAAGGTAGAGTAATGGTGAAGGGCAGAGTCATGGGGAAAGGGCAGAGTAATGGTAAAGGGCAGAGTAATGGTGAAGGGCAGAGTAATGGTGAAGAGCAGAGCAATGGTGAAGGGCAGAGCAATGGGGAGAAGGTAGAGTAATGGTGAAGAGCAGAGTAATGGTGAAGGGCAGAGTAATGGTGAAGGACAGAGTAATGGGGAAGGGGCAGAGTAATGGTGAAGGGCAGCGTAATGGTGAAGGGCAGAGTAATGGTGAAGGGCAGAGTAATGGTGAAGGGCAGAGTAATGGTGAAGGGCAGAGTAATGGTGAAGGGCAGAGTAATGGTGAAGGGCAGAGTAATGGTGAAGGACAGAGTAATGGTGAAGGGCAGAGTAATGGGGAAAAGGTAGAGTAATGGTGAAGGGAACAATAATGGTGCAGGGCAGAGTAATGGTGAAGGACAGAGTAATGGGGAAAAGGTAGAGTAATGGTGAAGGGCAGAGTAATGGTGAAGGGCAGAGTAATGGTGAAGGGCAGAGTGATGTGAAGGGCAGAGTAATGGGGAAAAGGTAGAGTAATGGTGAAGGGCAGAGTAATGGTATAGGGCAGAGTAATGGTGAAGGGCAGAGTAATGGTGAAGGGCAGAGTGATGTGAAGGGCAGAGTAATGGTGAAGGGCAGAGTAATGGGGAAAAGCAGAGTAATGGGTAAAGGGCAGAGTAATGGTGAAGGGCAGAGTAATGGGGAATGGGCAGAGTAATGGTAAAGGGCAGAGTAATGGTGAAGGGCAGAGTAATGGTGAAGGGCAGAGAATTGGGGAAAGGCAGAGTAATGGGGAAAGGGCAGAGTAATGGTGAAGGGCAGAGTAATGGTGAAGGGTAGAGTAATGGGGAAAAGTCAGAGTAATGGTGGAGGGCAGAGTAATGGGGAAAAGTCAGAGTAATGGTGAAGGGCAGAGTAACGGTGAAGGGCAGAGGAATGGTGAAGGGCAGAGTAATGGTGAAGGGCAGAGTAATGGTGAAGGGCAGAGTAATGGTGAAAGGCAGAGTGATGTGAAGGAAGAGTAATGGTGAAGGGCAGAGTAATGGGGAAAGGGCAGAGAAATGGTGAAGGGCAGAGTAATGGTGAAGGGCAGAGTAATGGGGAAATGCAGAGTCATGGGGAAAAGGTAGAGTAATGGTGAACGGCAGAGTAATGGTGAAGGGCAGAGTAATGGTGAGGGGCAGAGTAATGGTGAAGGACAGAATATTGGTGACGGGCAGAGTAATGGGGAAAAGGTAGAGTAATGGTGAAGGGAAGAGTAATGGTGAAGGGCAGAGTAATGGTGAAGGACAGAGTAATGGGGAAAAGGTAGAGTAATGGTGAAGGGCAGAGTAATGGTGAAGGGCAGAGTAATGGTGAAGGGCAGAGTAATGGTGAAGGGCAGAGAATTGAGGAAAGGCAATGGGGAAAAGGTAGAGTAATGGTGAAGGGCAGAGTAATGGGGAATGGGCAGAGGAATGGGGAACAGGCAGAGTAATGGTGAAGGGCAGTGTAATGGGGAAAAGGCAGAGTAATGGTGAAGGGCAAAAAATGGTGAAGTGCAGAGGAATGGTGAAGGGCAGAGTAATGGTGAAGGGCAGAGCAATGGTGAAGGGCAGAGTAATGGTGAAGGACAGAGTAATGGGGAAAGGCAAAGTAATGGTGAAGGGCAGAGTAATGGTGAAGGGCAGAGTAATGGTGAAGCGCAGAGTAATGGTGAAGGGCAGAGTAATGGTGAAGGGCAGAGTAATGGTGAAGAACAGAGTAATGGTGAAGGGCAGAGTAATGGGAAATGGGCAGAGTAATGGGGAAAAGGCAGAGTAACGGTGAAGGGCAGAGTAATGGTGAAGGGCAGAGTAATGGTGAAGGGCAGAGTAATGGGGAATGGGCAGAGTGATGGTGAAGGGCAGAGTAAAGGTGAAGGGCAGAGTAATGGGGAAAAGGTAGAGTAATGGTGAAGGGCAGAGTAATGGTGAAGGGCAGAGTAATGGTGAAGGGCAGAGTAATGGGGAAAAGGCAGAGTAATGGGTAAAGGGCAGAGTAATGGTGAAGGGCAGAGTAATGGTGAAGGGCAGAGTAATGGTGAATGGCAGAGTAATGGTGAAGGGCAGAGTAATGGTGAAGGGCAGAGTAATGGGGTAAGGCAGAGTCATGGGGAAAAGGTAGAGTAATGGTGAAGGGCAGAGTAATGGTGAAGGACAGAGTAATGGTGAAGGACAGAGTAATGGTGAAGGGCAGAGTAATGGGGAAAAGGTAGATTAATGGTGAAGGGAAGAGTAATGGTGAAGGGCAGAGTAATGGTGAAGGGCAGAGTAATGGTGAAGGGCAGAGTAATGGTGAATGGCAGAGTAATGGTGAAGGGCAGAGTAATGGTGAAGGGCAGAGTAATGGGGAAAGGCAGATTCATGGGGAAAAGGTAGAGTAATGGTCGAGGGCAGAGTAATGGTGAAGGACAGAGTAATGGTGAAGGACAGAGTAATGGTGAAGGGCAGAGTAATGGGGAAAATGTAGATTAATGGTGAAGGGAAGAGTAATGGGGAAGGGCAGAGTAATGGTGAAGGGCAGAGTAATGGTGAAGGGCAGAGTAATGGGGAAAAGGCAGAGTAATGGTGAAGGGCAGAGTAATGGTGAAGGGCAGAGTAATGGTGAAGGGCAGAGTAATGGGGAATGTGCAGAGTCATGGGGAAAAGGCAGAGTAATGGGGAAGGGCAGAGTAATGGTGAAGGGCAGAGTAATGGTGAAGGGCAGAGTAATGGGGAAAAGGCAGAGTAATGGTGAAGGGCAGAGTAATGGGGAATGGGCAGAGTAATGGGGAAAAGGCAGAGTAATGGTGAAGGACAGAGTAATGGGGAAAAGGCAGAGTAATGGTGAAGGGCAAAGTAATGGTGAAGGGCAGAGGAATGGTGAAGGGCAGAGTAATGGTGAAGGGCAGAGTAACGGTGAAGGGCAGAGCAATGGTGAAGGGCAGAGTAATGGTGAAGGACAGAGTAATGGGGAAAGGCAGAGTAATGGGTAAAGGGCAGAGTAATGGTGAAGGGCAGAGTAATGGTGAAGGGCAGAGTAATGGTGAAGAGCAGAGTAATGGCGAAGGGCAGAGTAATGGTGAAGGACAGAGTAATGGTGAAGGGCAGAGTAATGGTGAAGGGCAGAGTAATGGTGAAGTGCAGAGTAAAGGTGAAGGGCAGAGTAATGGGGAAAAGGTAGAGTAATGGTGAAGGGCAGAGTAATGGTGAAGGGCAGAGTAATGGTGAAGGGCAGAGTAATGGGGAAAAGGCAGAGTAATGGGTAAAGGGCAGAGTAATGGTGAAGGGCAGAGTAATGGTGAAGGGCAGAGTAATGGGGAAAAGGCAGAGTAATGGGTAAAGGGCAGAGTAATGGTGAAGGGCAGAGTAATGGTGAAGGGCAGAGTAATGGTGAATAGCAGAGTAATCGTGAAGGGCAGAGTAATGGGGAAAGGCAGAGTCATGGGGAAAAGGTAGAGTAATGGTGAAGGGCAGAGTAATGGTGAAGGACAGAGTAATGGTGAAGGGCAGAGTAATGGGGAAAAGGTAGATTAATGGTGAAGGGAAGAGTAATGGTGAACAGCAGGGTAATGGTGAAGGACAGTGTAATGGGGAAAGAGCAGTGTAATGTGAAGGGCAGAGTAATGGTGAAGTGCAGAGTAATGGGGAAGGGCAGAGTAATGGTGAAGGGCAGAGAATTGGGGAAAGGCAGAGGAATGGGGAAAAGGCAGAGTAATGGTGAAGGGCAGAGTAATGATGAAGGGCGGAGTAATGGGGAAAAGGCAGAGTAATGGTGACGGGCAGAGTAATGGGGAATGGGCAGAGTAATGGGGAAAAGGCAGAGTAATGGTGAAGGGCAGAGTAATGGTGAAGGGCAGAGTCATGGGGAAAGGGCAGAGTAATGGTAAAGGGCAGAGTAATGGTGAAGGGCAGAGTAATGGTGAAGAGCAGAGCAATGGTGAAGGGCAGAGCAATGGGGAGAAGGTAGAGTAATGGTGAAGAGCAGAGTAATGGTGAAGGGCAGAGTAATGGTGAAGGGCAGATAATGGTGAAGGGCAGAGTAATGGTGAAGGGCAGAGTAATGGTGAAGGACAGAGTAATGGTGAAGGGCAGAGTAATGGGGAAAAGGTAGAGTAATGGTGAAGGGAATAATAATGGTGCAGGGCAGAGTAATGGTGAAGGACAGAGTAATGGGGAAAAGGTAGAGTAATGGTGAAGGGCAGAGTAATGGTGAAGGGCAGAGTAATGGTGAAGGGCAGAGTGATGTGAAGGGCAGAGTAATGGGGAAAAGGTAGAGTAATGGTGAAGGGCAGAGTAATGGTGAAGGGCAGAGTAATGGTGAAGGGCAGAGTAATGGTGAAGGGCAGAGTGATGTGAAGGGCAGAGTAATGGTGAAGGGCAGAGTAATGGGGAAAAGCAGAGTAATGGGTAAAGGGCAGAGTAATGGTGAAGGGCAGAGTAATGGGGAATGGGCAGAGTAATGGAAAAGGGCAGAGTAATGGTGAAGGGCAGAGTAATGGTGAAGGGCAGAGAATTGGGGAAAGGCAGAGTAATGGGGAAAAGGCAGAGTAATGGTGAAGGACAGAGTAATGGTGAAGGGCAGAGTAATGGTGAAGGGCAGAGTAATGGTGAAGGACAGAGTAATGGGGAAAGTGCAGAGTTATGGTGAAGGGCAGAGTAATGGGGAAAAGGTAGAGTAATGGTGAAGGGCAGAGTAATGGTGAAGGGCAGAGTAATGGTGAAGGGTAGAGTAATGGGGAAAAATCAGAGTAATGGTGGAGGGCAGAGTAATGGGGAAAAGTCAGAGTAATGGTGAAGGGCAGAGTAATGGTGAAGGGCAGAGGAATGGTGAAGGGCAGAGTAATGGTGAAGGGCAGAGTAATGGTGAAGGGCAGAGTAATGGTGAAAGGCAGAGTGATGTGAAGGAAGAGTAATGGTGAAGGGCAGAGTAATGGGGAAAGGGCAGAGAAATGGTGAAGGGCAGAGTAATGGTGAAGGGCAGAGTAATGGGGAAAGGCAGAGTCATGGGGAAAAGGTAGAGTAATGGTGAAGGGCAGAGTCATGGGGAAAGGGCAGAGTAATGGTAAAGGGCAGAGTAATGGTGAAGGGCAGAGTAATGGTGAAGAGCAGAGCAATGGTGAAGGGCAGAGCAATGGGGAGAAGGTAGAGTAATGGTGAAGAGCAGAGTAATGGTGAAGGGCAGAGTAATGGTGAAGGACAGAGTAATGGGGAAGGGGCAGAGTAATGGTGAAGGGCAGCGTAATGGTGAAGGGCAGAGTAATGGTGAAGGGCAGAGTAATGGTGAAGGGCAGAGTAATGGTGAAGGGCAGAGTAATGGTGAAGGGCAGAGTAATGGTGAAGGGCAGAGTAATGGTGAAGGACAGAGTAATGGTGAAGGGCAGAGTAATGGGGAAAAGGTAGAGTAATGGTGAAGGGAACAATAATGGTGCAGGGCAGAGTAATGGTGAAGGACAGAGTAATGGGGAAAAGGTAGAGTAATGGTGAAGGGCAGAGTAATGGTGAAGGGCAGAGTAATGGTGAAGGGCAGAGTGATGTGAAGGGCAGAGTAATGGGGAAAAGGTAGAGTAATGGTGAAGGGCAGAGTAATGGTATAGGGCAGAGTAATGGTGAAGGGCAGAGTAATGGTGAAGGGCAGAGTGATGTGAAGGGCAGAGTAATGGTGAAGGGCAGAGTAATGGGGAAAAGCAGAGTAATGGGTAAAGGGCAGAGTAATGGTGAAGGGCAGAGTAATGGGGAATGGGCAGAGTAATGGTAAAGGGCAGAGTAATGGTGAAGGGCAGAGTAATGGTGAAGGGCAGAGAATTGGGGAAAGGCAGAGTAATGGGGAAAGGGCAGAGTAATGGTGAAGGGCAGAGTAATGGTGAAGGGTAGAGTAATGGGGAAAAGTCAGAGTAATGGTGGAGGGCAGAGTAATGGGGAAAAGTCAGAGTAATGGTGAAGGGCAGAGTAACGGTGAAGGGCAGAGGAATGGTGAAGGGCAGAGTAATGGTGAAGGGCAGAGTAATGGTGAAGGGCAGAGTAATGGTGAAAGGCAGAGTGATGTGAAGGAAGAGTAATGGTGAAGGGCAGAGTAATGGGGAAAGGGCAGAGAAATGGTGAAGGGCAGAGTAATGGTGAAGGGCAGAGTAATGGGGAAATGCAGAGTCATGGGGAAAAGGTAGAGTAATGGTGAACGGCAGAGTAATGGTGAAGGGCAGAGTAATGGTGAGGGGCAGAGTAATGGTGAAGGACAGAATATTGGTGACGGGCAGAGTAATGGGGAAAAGGTAGAGTAATGGTGAAGGGAAGAGTAATGGTGAAGGGCAGAGTAATGGTGAAGGACAGAGTAATGGGGAAAAGGTAGAGTAATGGTGAAGGGCAGAGTAATGGTGAAGGGCAGAGTAATGGTGAAGGGCAGAGTAATGGTGAAGGGCAGAGAATTGAGGAAAGGCAATGGGGAAAAGGTAGAGTAATGGTGAAGGGCAGAGTAATGGGGAATGGGCAGAGGAATGGGGAAAAGGCAGAGTAATGGTGAAGGGCAGTGTAATGGGGAAAAGGCAGAGTAATGGTGAAGGGCAAAAAATGGTGAAGTGCAGAGGAATGGTGAAGGGCAGAGTAATGGTGAAGGGCAGAGCAATGGTGAAGGGCAGAGTAATGGTGAAGGACAGAGTAATGGGGAAAGGCAAAGTAATGGTGAAGGGCAGAGTAATGGTGAAGGGCAGAGTAATGGTGAAGCGCAGAGTAATGGTGAAGGGCAGAGTAATGGTGAAGGGCAGAGTAATGGTGAAGAACAGAGTAATGGTGAAGGGCAGAGTAATGGGAAATGGGCAGAGTAATGGGGAAAAGGCAGAGTAACGGTGAAGGGCAGAGTAATGGTGAAGGGCAGAGTAATGGTGAAGGGCAGAGTAATGGGGAATGGGCAGAGTGATGGTGAAGGGCAGAGTAAAGGTGAAGGGCAGAGTAATGGGGAAAAGGTAGAGTAATGGTGAAGGGCAGAGTAATGGTGAAGGGCAGAGTAATGGTGAAGGGCAGAGTAATGGGGAAAAGGCAGAGTAATGGGTAAAGGGCAGAGTAATGGTGAAGGGCAGAGTAATGGTGAAGGGCAGAGTAATGGTGAATGGCAGAGTAATGGTGAAGGGCAGAGTAATGGTGAAGGGCAGAGTAATGCGGTAAGGCAGAGTCATGGGGAAAAGGTAGAGTAATGGTGAAGGGCAGAGTAATGGTGAAGGACAGAGTAATGGTGAAGGACAGAGTAATGGTGAAGGGCAGAGTAATGGGGAAAAGGTAGATTAATGGTGAAGGGAAGAGTAATGGTGAACAGCAGGGTAATGGTGAAGGACAGTGTAATGGGGAAAGGGCAGTGTAATGTGATGGGCAGAGTAATGGTGAAGTGCAGAGTAATGGGGAAGGGCAGAGTAATGGTGAAGGGCAGAGAATTGTGGAAAGGCAGAGTAATGGGGAAAAGGCAGAGTAATGGTGAAGGGCAGAGTAATGATGAAGGGCAGAGTAATGGGGAAAAGGCAGAGTAATGGTGAAGGGCAGAGCAATGGTGAAGGGCAGAGTAATGGGGAAAAGGCAGAGTAATGGTGAAGGGCAGAGTAATGATGAAGGGCGGAGTAATGGGGAAAAGGCAGAGTAATGGTGACGGGCAGAGTAATGGGGAAAGCGCAGAGTAATGGGGAAAAGGGCAGAGTAATGGGGAAAGGGCAGGGTAATCGGGAAAGGGCTGAGTAATGGGGAAAGGGCAGAGTAATAGGGAAAGGGCAGAGTAATCGGGAAAGGGTAGAGTAATCGGGAAAGGGCAGAATAATAGGGAAAAGGGCAGATTAATGGGGAAAGGGCAGAGTAATGGGGAAAGGGCAGAGTAATCGGGAAAGGGCAGAGTAATGGGGAAAAGGGCAGAGTAATGGGGAAAATGGCAGAGTAATGGGGAAAATGGCAGAGTAATGGGGAAAGGGCAGAGTAATAGGGGAATGGCAGAGTAATGGGGGAAAATGGCAGAGTAATGGGGAAAGGGCAAGGTAATCGGAAAAGGGCAGAGTATTCGGGAAAGGGCAGAGTAATGGGGAAAGGGCAGAGTAATGGGGAAAAGGTAGAGGAATGGGGAAAGGGCAGAGTAATCGGGAAAGGGTAGAGTAATCAGGAAAGGGCAGAGTAATCGGGAAAAGGGCAGACGAATAGGGAAAAGGGCAGAGTAATGGTGAAGGGCAGAGTAATGGTGGAGGGCAGAGTAATGGGAAAAAGTCAGAGTAATGGTGAAGGGAAGAGTAATGGTGAAGGGCAGAGTGATCGGGAAAGCACAGAGTAATGGTGAAGGGCAGAGTAATGGTGAAGGGCAGAGTAATGGTGAAGGGCAGAGTGATCGGGAATGCGCAGAGTAATGGGGAAAAGGGCAGAGTAATGGGGAAAGGGCAGGGTAATCGAGAAAGGGCAGAGTAATGGGGAAAGGGAAGAGTAATCAGGAAAGGGTAGAGTAAACGGGAAAGGGCAGAGTATTAGTGAAAAGGGCAGAGTAAATGGGAAAGGGCAGAGTAATGGGGAAAGGGCAGAGTAATCGGGAAAGGGTTTAGTAATCGGGAAAGGGCAGAGTAATCGGGAAAAGGGCAGACTAATAGGGAAAAGGGCAGAGTAATGGTGAAGGGCAGAGTAATAGTGGAGGGCAGAGTAATGGGGAATGGGCAGAGTAATGGGGAAAAGGCAGAGTAATGCTGAAGGGCAGAGTAATGGGGAAAAGGCAGAGTAATGGGGAAAAGGCAGAGTAATGGTGAAGGGCAGAGTAATGGTGAAGGGCAGAGTAATGGTGAAGGACAGAGTAATGTGGAAAAGGTAGAGTAATGGTGAAGGGCAGAGTAATGGTGAAGGGCAGAGGAATGGTGAAGGGCAGAGTACTGGTGAAGGGCAGTGTAATGGTGAAGGGCAGAGTAATGGTGAAGGGCAGAGTGATGTGAAGGGCAGAGTGATGTGAAGGGCAGAGTAGCGGTGAAGGGCAGAGTAATGGGGAAAAGCAGAGTAATGGGTAAAGGTCAGAGTAATGGTGAAGGGCAGAGTAATGGGGAAAGGGCAGAGTAATGGTGAAGGGCAGAGTAATGGTGAAGGGCAGAGTAATGGTGAAGCGCAGAGTAATGGGGAAAGGCAGAGTAATGGGGAAAAGTTAGAGTAATGGTGAAGGGCAGAGTAATGGTGAAGGGCAGAGGAATGGTGAAGGGCAGAGTACTGGTGAAGGGCAGTGTAATGGTGAAGGGCAGAGTAATGGTGAAGGGCAGAGTGATGTGAAGGGCAGAGTGATGTGAAGGGCAGAGTAGCGGTGAAGGGCAGAGTAATGGGGAAAAGCAGAGTAATGGGTAAAGGTCAGAGTAATGGTGAAGGGCAGAGTAATGGGGAAAGGGCAGAGTAATGGTGAAGGGCAGAGTAATGGTGAAGGGCAGAGTAATGGTGAAGCGCAGAGTAATGGGGAAAGGCAGAGTAATGGGGAAAAGGCAGAGTAATGATGAAGGGCAGATTAATGGGGAAAAGGCAGAGTAATGGGGAAAAGGCAGAGTAATGGTGAAGGGCAGAGTAATGGGGAAAGGTAAAGTAATGGTGAACGGCAGAGGAATGGTGAAGGGCAGAGTAATGGTGAAGGACAGAGTAATGGGGACAGTGCAGAGTAATGGTGAAGGGCAGAGTAATGGGGAAAAGGTAGAGCAATGGTGAAGGGCAGAGTAATGGTGAAGGGCAGAGTAATGGTGAAGGGCAGAGTAATGGGAAAAAGTCAGAGTAATGGTGAAGGGACGAGTAATGGTGAAGGGCAGAGTGATCGGGAAAGCGCAGAGTAATGGTGAAGTGCAGAGCAATGGTGAAGGGCAGAGTAATGGTGAAGGGCAGAGTAATGGTGAAGGGCAGAGTAATGGGGAAAAGTCAGAGTAATGGTGAAGGGCAGAGTAATGGTGAAGGGCAGAGTAATCGGGAAAGCGCAGAGTAATGGGGAAAAGGGCAGAGTAATGGGGAAAGGGCAGGGTAATCGAGAAAGGGCAGAGTAATGGGGAAAGGGCAGAGTAATGGGGAAAGGGAAGAGTAATCGGGAAAGGGTAGAGTAATCGGGAAAGGGCAGAGTAATAGTGAAAAGGGCAGAGTAATGGGGAAAGGGCAGAGTAATCGGGAAAGGGCAGAGTAATGGGGAAGAGGGCAGAGTAATGGGGAAAATGGCAGAGTAATGGGGAAAGGGCAGAGTAATAGGGAAAAGGGCAGACTAATAGGGAAAAGGGCAGAGTAATGGTGAAGGGCAGAGTAATAGTGGAGGGCAGAGTAATGGGGAATGGGCAGAGTAATGGGGAAAAGGCAGAGTAATGCTGAAGGGCAGAGTAATGGGGAAAAGGCAGAGTAATGGGGAAAAGGCAGAGTAATGGTGAAGGGCAGAGTAATGGTGAAGGGCAGAGTAATGGTGAAGGACAGAGTAATGTGGAAAAGGTAGAGTAATGGTGAAGGGCAGAGTAATGGTGAAGGGCAGAGGAATGGTGAAGGGCAGAGTACTGGTGAAGGGCAGTGTAATGGTGAAGGGCAGAGTAATGGTGAAGGGCAGAGTGATGTGAAGGGCAGAGTGATGTGAAGGGCAGAGTAGCGGTGAAGGGCAGAGTAATGGGGAAAAGCAGAGTAATGGGTAAAGGTCAGAGTAATGGTGAAGGGCAGAGTAATGGGGAAAGGGCAGAGTAATGGTGAAGGGCAGAGTAATGGTGAAGGGCAGAGTAATGGTGAAGCGCAGAGTAATGGGGAAAGGCAGAGTAATGGGGAAAAGGTAGAGTAATGGTGAAGGGCAGAGTAATGGTGAAGGGCAGAGGAATGGTGAAGGGCAGAGTACTGGTGAAGGGCAGTGTAATGGTGAAGGGCAGAGTAATGGTGAAGGGCAGAGTGATGTGAAGGGCAGAGTGATGTGAAGGGCAGAGTAGCGGTGAAGGGCAGAGTAATGGGGAAAAGCAGAGTAATGGGTAAAGGTCAGAGTAATGGTGAAGGGCAGAGTAATGGGGAAAGGGCAGAGTAATGGTGAAGGGCAGAGTAATGGTGAAGGGCAGAGTAATGGTGAAGCGCAGAGTAATGGGGAAAGGCAGAGTAATGGGGAAAAGGCAGAGTAATGATGAAGGGCAGATTAATGGGGAAAAGGCAGAGTAATGGGGAAAAGGCAGAGTAATGGTGAAGGGCAGAGTAATGGGGAAAGGTAAAGTAATGGTGAACGGCAGAGGAATGGTGAAGGGCAGAGTAATGGTGAAGGACAGAGTAATGGGGACAGTGCAGAGTAATGGTGAAGGGCAGAGTAATGGGGAAAAGGTAGAGCAATGGTGAAGGGCAGAGTAATGGTGAAGGGCAGAGTAATGGTGAAGGGCAGAGTAATGGGAAAAAGTCAGAGTAATGGTGAAGGGAAGAGTAATGGTGAAGGGCAGAGTGATCGGGAAAGCGCAGAGTAATGGTGAAGTGCAGAGCAATGGTGAAGGGCAGAGTAATGGTGAAGGGCAGAGTAATGGTGAAGGGCAGAGTAATGGGGAAAAGTCAGAGTAATGGTGAAGGGCAGAGTAATGGTGAAGGGCAGAGTAATCGGGAAAGCGCAGAGTAATGGGGAAAAGGGCAGAGTAATGGGGAAAGGGCAGGGTAATCGAGAAAGGGCAGAGTAATGGGGAAAGGGCAGAGTAATGGGGAAAGGGAAGAGTAATCGGGAAAGGGTAGAGTAATCGGGAAAAGGGCAGAGTAATAGGGAAAAGGGCAGAGTAATGGGGAAGGGCAGAGTGATGTGAAGGGCAGAGTAATGGTGAAGGGCAGAGTAATGGTGAAGGGCAGAGTCATGGGGAAAAGGTAGAGTAATGGTGAAGGGCAGAGTAATGGTGAAGGGCAGAGTAATGGTGAAGGGTAGAGTAATGGTGAAGGGCAGAGTAATGGTAAAGGGCAGAGTAATGGTGAAGGGTAGGATAATGGGGAAAAGGTAGAGTAATGGTAAAGCGCAGAGTAATGGTGAAGGGCAGAGTAATGGTAAAGGGCAGAGTAATGTTGAAGGGTAGAGTAATGGGGAAAAGGTAGAGTAATGGTGAAGCGCAGAGTAATGGTGAAGGGCAGAGTAATGGTGAAGGGCAGAGAATTGGGGAAAGGCAGAGTAATGGGGAAAAGGTAGAGTAATGGTGAAGGGCAGTGTAATGGTGAAGGGCAGAGTAATGGTGGAGGACAGAGTAATGGTGAAGGGCAGAGTAATGGTGAAGGGCAGAGTAATGGTGAAGGGCAGAGTAATGGTGAAGGGCAGAGTAATGGTGAAGGGCAGAGTAATGGTGAAGGGCAGAGTCATGGGGAAAAGGTAGAGTAATGGTGAAGGGCAGAGTAATGGTGAAGGGCAGAGGAATGGTGAAGGGCAGAGTACTGGTGAAGGGCAGTGTAATGGTGAAGGGCAGAGTAATGGTGAAGGGCAGAGTGATGTGAAGGGCAGAGTGATGTGAAGGGCAGAGTAGCGGTGAAGGGCAGAGTAATGGGGAAAAGCAGAGTAATGGGTAAAGGTCAGAGTAATGGTGAAGGGCAGAGTAATGGGGAAAGGGCAGAGTAATGGTGAAGGGCAGAGTAATGGTGAAGGGCAGAGTAATGGTGAAGCGCAGAGTAATGGGGAAAGGCAGAGTAATGGGGAAAAGTTAGAGTAATGGTGAAGGGCAGAGTAATGGTGAAGGGCAGAGGAATGGTGAAGGGCAGAGTACTGGTGAAGGGCAGTGTAATGGTGAAGGGCAGAGTAATGGTGAAGGGCAGAGTGATGTGAAGGGCAGAGTGATGTGAAGGGCAGAGTAGCGGTGAAGGGCAGAGTAATGGGGAAAAGCAGAGTAATGGGTAAAGGTCAGAGTAATGGTGAAGGGCAGAGTAATGGGGAAAGGGCAGAGTAATGGTGAAGGGCAGAGTAATGGTGAAGGGCAGAGTAATGGTGAAGCGCAGAGTAATGGGGAAAGGCAGAGTAATGGGGAAAAGGCAGAGTAATGATGAAGGGCAGATTAATGGGGAAAAGGCAGAGTAATGGGGAAAAGGCAGAGTAATGGTGAAGGGCAGAGTAATGGGGAAAGGTAAAGTAATGGTGAACGGCAGAGGAATGGTGAAGGGCAGAGTAATGGTGAAGGACAGAGTAATGGGGACAGTGCAGAGTAATGGTGAAGGGCAGAGTAATGGGGAAAAGGTAGAGCAATGGTGAAGGGCAGAGTAATGGTGAAGGGCAGAGTAATGGTGAAGGGCAGAGTAATGGGAAAAAGTCAGAGTAATGGTGAAGGGACGAGTAATGGTGAAGGGCAGAGTGATCGGGAAAGCGCAGAGTAATGGTGAAGTGCAGAGCAATGGTGAAGGGCAGAGTAATGGTGAAGGGCAGAGTAATGGTGAAGGGCAGAGTAATGGGGAAAAGTCAGAGTAATGGTGAAGGGCAGAGTAATGGTGAAGGGCAGAGTAATCGGGAAAGCGCAGAGTAATGGGGAAAAGGGCAGAGTAATGGGGAAAGGGCAGGGTAATCGAGAAAGGGCAGAGTAATGGGGAAAGGGCAGAGTAATGGGGAAAGGGAAGAGTAATCGGGAAAGGGTAGAGTAATCGGGAAAGGGCAGAGTAATAGTGAAAAGGGCAGAGTAATGGGGAAAGGGCAGAGTAATCGGGAAAGGGCAGAGTAATGGGGAAGAGGGCAGAGTAATGGGGAAAATGGCAGAGTAATGGGGAAAGGGCAGAGTAATAGGGAAAAGGGCAGACTAATAGGGAAAAGGGCAGAGTAATGGTGAAGGGCAGAGTAATAGTGGAGGGCAGAGTAATGGGGAATGGGCAGAGTAATGGGGAAAAGGCAGAGTAATGCTGAAGGGCAGAGTAATGGGGAAAAGGCAGAGTAATGGGGAAAAGGCAGAGTAATGGTGAAGGGCAGAGTAATGGTGAAGGGCAGAGTAATGGTGAAGGACAGAGTAATGTGGAAAAGGTAGAGTAATGGTGAAGGGCAGAGTAATGGTGAAGGGCAGAGGAATGGTGAAGGGCAGAGTACTGGTGAAGGGCAGTGTAATGGTGAAGGGCAGAGTAATGGTGAAGGGCAGAGTGATGTGAAGGGCAGAGTGATGTGAAGGGCAGAGTAGCGGTGAAGGGCAGAGTAATGGGGAAAAGCAGAGTAATGGGTAAAGGTCAGAGTAATGGTGAAGGGCAGAGTAATGGGGAAAGGGCAGAGTAATGGTGAAGGGCAGAGTAATGGTGAAGGGCAGAGTAATGGTGAAGCGCAGAGTAATGGGGAAAGGCAGAGTAATGGGGAAAAGGTAGAGTAATGGTGAAGGGCAGAGTAATGGTGAAGGGCAGAGGAATGGTGAAGGGCAGAGTACTGGTGAAGGGCAGTGTAATGGTGAAGGGCAGAGTAATGGTGAAGGGCAGAGTGATGTGAAGGGCAGAGTGATGTGAAGGGCAGAGTAGCGGTGAAGGGCAGAGTAATGGGGAAAAGCAGAGTAATGGGTAAAGGTCAGAGTAATGGTGAAGGGCAGAGTAATGGGGAAAGGGCAGAGTAATGGTGAAGGGCAGAGTAATGGTGAAGGGCAGAGTAATGGTGAAGCGCAGAGTAATGGGGAAAGGCAGAGTAATGGGGAAAAGGCAGAGTAATGATGAAGGGCAGATTAATGGGGAAAAGGCAGAGTAATGGGGAAAAGGCAGAGTAATGGTGAAGGGCAGAGTAATGGGGAAAGGTAAAGTAATGGTGAACGGCAGAGGAATGGTGAAGGGCAGAGTAATGGTGAAGGACAGAGTAATGGGGACAGTGCAGAGTAATGGTGAAGGGCAGAGTAATGGGGAAAAGGTAGAGCAATGGTGAAGGGCAGAGTAATGGTGAAGGGCAGAGTAATGGTGAAGGGCAGAGTAATGGGAAAAAGTCAGAGTAATGGTGAAGGGAAGAGTAATGGTGAAGGGCAGAGTGATCGGGAAAGCGCAGAGTAATGGTGAAGTGCAGAGCAATGGTGAAGGGCAGAGTAATGGTGAAGGGCAGAGTAATGGTGAAGGGCAGAGTAATGGGGAAAAGTCAGAGTAATGGTGAAGGGCAGAGTAATGGTGAAGGGCAGAGTAATCGGGAAAGCGCAGAGTAATGGGGAAAAGGGCAGAGTAATGGGGAAAGGGCAGGGTAATCGAGAAAGGGCAGAGTAATGGGGAAAGGGCAGAGTAATGGGGAAAGGGAAGAGTAATCGGGAAAGGGTAGAGTAATCGGGAAAAGGGCAGAGTAATAGGGAAAAGGGCAGAGTAATGGGGAAGGGCAGAGTGATGTGAAGGGCAGAGTAATGGTGAAGGGCAGAGTAATGGTGAAGGGCAGAGTCATGGGGAAAAGGTAGAGTAATGGTGAAGGGCAGAGTAATGGTGAAGGGCAGAGTAATGGTGAAGGGTAGAGTAATGGTGAAGGGCAGAGTAATGGTAAAGGGCAGAGTAATGGTGAAGGGTAGGATAATGGGGAAAAGGTAGAGTAATGGTAAAGCGCAGAGTAATGGTGAAGGGCAGAGTAATGGTAAAGGGCAGAGTAATGTTGAAGGGTAGAGTAATGGGGAAAAGGTAGAGTAATGGTGAAGCGCAGAGTAATGGTGAAGGGCAGAGTAATGGTGAAGGGCAGAGAATTGGGGAAAGGCAGAGTAATGGGGAAAAGGTAGAGTAATGGTGAAGGGCAGTGTAATGGTGAAGGGCAGAGTAATGGTGGAGGACAGAGTAATGGTGAAGGGCAGAGTAATGGTGAAGGGCAGAGTAATGGTGAAGGGCAGAGTAATGGTGAAGGGCAGAGTAATGGTGAAGGGCAGAGTAATGGTGAAGGGCAGAGTCATGGGGAAAAGGTAGAGTAATGGTGAAGGGCAGAGTAATGGTGAAGGGCAGAGTAATGGTGAAGGGTAGAGTAATGGTGAAGGGCAGAGTAATGGTAAAGGGCAGAGTAATGGTGAAGGGTAGGATAATGGGGAAAAGGTAGAGTAATGGTAAAGCGCAGAGTAATGGTGAAGGGCAGAGTAATGGTAAAGGGCAGAGTAATGTTGAAGGGTAGAGTAATGGGGAAAAGGTAGAGTAATGGTGAAGCGCAGAGTAATGGTGAAGGGCAGAGTAATGGTGAAGGGCAGAGAATTGGGGAAAGGCAGAGTAATATGGAAAAGGTAGAGTAATGGTGAAGGGCAGAGTAATGGTGAAGGGCAGAGTAATGGTGAAGGGCAGAGTAATGGTGAAGGGCAGAGTAATGGGGAATGGGCAGAGTAATGGGGAAAAGGCAGAGTAATGGTGAAGGACAGAGTAATGGGGAAAAGGCAGAGTAATGGTGAAGGGCAAAGTAATGGTGAAGGGCAGAGGAATGGTGAAGGGCAGAGTAATGGTGAAGGGCTGAGTAACGGTGAAGGGCAGAGCAATGGTGAAGGGCAGAGTAATGGTGAAGGACAGAGTAATGGGGAAAGGCAGAGTAATGGGTAAAGGGCAGAGTAATGGTGAAGGGCAGAGTAATGGTGAAGGGCAGAGTAATGGTGAAGAGCAGAGTAATGGCGAAGGGCAGAGTAATGGTGAAGGACAGAGTAATGGTGAAGGGCAGAGTAATGGTGAAGGGCAGAGTAATGGTGAAGTGCAGAGTAAAGGTGAAGGGCAGAGTAATGGGGAAAAGGCAGAGTAATGGGTAAAGGGCAGAGTAATGGTGAAGGGCAGAGTAATGGTGAATAGCAGAGTAATCGTGAAGGGCAGAGTAATGGGGAAAGGCAGAGTCATGGGGAAAAGGTAGAGTAATGGTGAAGGGCAGAGTAATGGTGAAGGACAGAGTAATGGTGAAGGGCAGAGTAATGGGGAAAAGGTAGATTAATGGTGAAGGGAAGAGTAATGGTGAACAGCAGGGTAATGGTGAAGGACAGTGTAATGGGGAAAGAGCAGTGTAATGTGAAGGGCAGAGTAATGGTGAAGTGCAGAGTAATGGGGAAAAGGCAGAGTAATGGTGAAGGGCAGAGTAATGATGAAGGGCGGAGTAATGGGGAAATGGCAGAGTAATGGTGACGGGCAGAGTAATGGGGAATGGGCAGAGTAATGGGGAAAAGGCAGAGTAATGGTGAAGGGCAGAGTAATGGTGAAGGGCAGAGTAATGGGGAAAGGGCAGAGTAATGGTAAAGGGCAGAGTAATGGTGAAGGGCAGAGTAATGGTGAAGAGCAGAGCAATGGTGAAGGGCAGAGCAATGGGGAGAAGGTAGAGTAATGGCGAAGAGCAGAGTAATGGTGAAGGGCAGAGTAATGGTGAAGGACAGAGGAATGGGGAAGGGGCAGAGTAATGGTGAAGGGCAGCGTAATGGTGAAGGGCAGAGTAATGGTGAAGGGCAGAGTAATGGTGAAGGGCAGAGTAATGGTGAAGGGCAGAGTAATGGTGAAGGACAGAGTAATGGTGAAGGACAGAATAATGGGGAAAAGGTAGAGTAATGGTGAAGGGAACAATAATGGTGCAGGGCAGAGTAATGGTGAACGACAGAGTAATCGGGAAAAGGTATAGTAATGGTGAAGGGCAGAGTAATGGTGAAGGGCAGAGTAATGGTGAAGGGCAGAGTGATGTGAAGGGCAGAGTAATGGGGAAAAGGTAGAGTAATGGTGAAGGGCAGAGTAATGGTGAAGGGCAGAGTAATGGTGAAGGGCAGAGTAATGGTGAAGGGCAGAGTGATGTGAAGGGCAGAGTAATGGTGAAGGGCAGAGTAATGGGGAAAAGCAGAGTAATGGTAAAGGGCAGAGTAATGGTGAAGGGCAGAGTAATGGGGAATGGGCAGAGTAATGGTAAAGGGCAGAGTAATGGTGAAGGGCAGAGTAATGGTGAAGGGCAGAGAATTGGGGAAAGGCAGAGTAATGGGGAAGGACAGAGTAATGGGGAAAGTGCAGAGTTATGGTGAAGGGCAGAGTAATGGGGAAAAGGTAGAGTAATGGTGAAGGGCAGAGTAATGTTGAAGGGCAGAGTAATGGTGAAGGGTAGAGTAATGGGGAAAAGTCAGAGTAATGGTGGAGGGCAGAGTAATGGGGAAAAGTCAGAGTAATGGTGAAGGGCAGAGTAATGGTGAAGGGCAGAGGAATGGTGAAGGACAGAGTAATGGGGAAAGTGCAGAGTTATGGTGAAGGGCAGAGTAATGGGGAAAAGGTAGAGTAATGGTGAAGGGCAGAGTAATGGTGAAGGGCAGAGTAATGGTGAAGGGCAGAGTAATGGTGAAGGACAGAGTAATGGGGAAAATGCAGAGTTATGGTGAAGGGCAGAGTAATGGGGAAAAGGTAGAGTAATGGTGAAGGGCAGAGTAATGGTGAAGGGCAGAGTAATGGTGAAGGGTAGAGTAATGGGGAAAAGTCAGAGTAATGGTGGAGGGCAGAGTAATGGGGAAAAGTCAGAGTAATGGTGAAGGGCAGAGTAATGGTGAAGGGCAGAGGAATGGTGAAGGGCAGAGGAATGGTGAAGGGCAGAGTAATGGTGAAGGGCAGAGTAATGGTGAAGGGCAGAGTAATGGTGAAAGGCAGAGTGATGTGAAGGAAGAGTAATGGTGAAGGGCAGAGTAATGGGGAAAGGGCAGAGAAATGGTGAAGGGCAGAGTAATGGTGAAGGGCAGAGTAATGGGGAAAGGCAGAGTCATGGGGAAAAGGTAGAGTAATGGTGAACGGCAGAGTAATGGTGAAGGGCAGAGTAATGGTGAGGGGCAGAGTAATGGTGAAGGACAGAGTATTGGTGACGGGCAGAGTAATGGGGAAAAGGTAGAGTAATGGTGAAGGGAAGAGTAATGGTGAAGGGCAGAGTAATGGTGAAGGACAGAGTAATGGGGAAAAGGTAGAGTAATGGTGAAGGGCAGAGTAATGGTGAAGGGCAGAGTAATGGTGAAGGGCAGAGTAATGGTGAAGGGCAGAGAATTGAGGAAAGGCAATGGGGAAAAGGTAGAGTAAAGGTGAAGGGCAGAGTAATGGGGAATGGGCAGAGGAATGGGGAAAAGGTAGAGTAATGGTGAAGGGCAGAGTAATGGTGAAGGGCAGAGTAATGGTGAAGGGCAGAGTAATGGTGAAGGGCAGAGTGATGTGAAGGGCAGAGTAATGGTGAAGGGCAGAGTAATGGGGAAAAGCAGAGTAATGGTAAAGGGCAGAGTAATGGTGAAGGGCAGAGTAATGGGGAATGGGCAGAGTAATGGTAAAGGGCAGAGTAATGGTGAAGGGCAGAGTAATGGTGAAGGGCAGAGTAATGGTGAAGGGCAGAGAATTGGGGAAAGGCAGAGTAATGGGGAAGGACAGAGTAATGGGGAAAGTGCAGAGTTATGGTGAAGGGCAGAGTAATGGGGAAAAGGTAGAGTAATGGTGAAGGGCAGAGTAATGTTGAAGGGCAGAGTAATGGTGAAGGGTAGAGTAATGGGGAAAAGTCAGAGTAATGGTGGAGGGCAGAGTAATGGGGAAAAGTCAGAGTAATGGTGAAGGGCAGAGTAATGGTGAAGGGCAGAGGAATGGTGAAGGACAGAGTAATGGGGAAAGTGCAGAGTTATGGTGAAGGGCAGAGTAATGGGGAAAAGGTAGAGTAATGGTGAAGGGCAGAGTAATGGTGAAGGGCAGAGTAATGGTGAAGGGCAGAGTAATGGTGAAGGGCAGAGTAATGGTGAAGGACAGAGTAATGGGGAAAATGCAGAGTTATGGTGAAGGGCAGAGTAATGGGGAAAAGGTAGAGTAATGGTGAAGGGCAGAGTAATGGTGAAGGGCAGAGTAATGGTGAAGGGTAGAGTAATGGGGAAAAGTCAGAGTAATGGTGGAGGGCAGAGTAATGGGGAAAAGTCAGAGTAATGGTGAAGGGCAGAGTAATGGTGAAGGGCAGAGGAATGGTGAAGGGCAGAGGAATGGTGAAGGGCAGAGGAATGGTGAAGGGCAGAGTAATGGTGAAGGGCAGAGTAATGGTGAAAGGCAGAGTGATGTGAAGGAAGAGTAATGGTGAAGGGCAGAGTAATGGGGAAAGGGCAGAGAAATGGTGAAGGGCAGAGTAATGGTGAAGGGCAGAGTAATGGGGAAAGGCAGAGTCATGGGGAAAAGGTAGAGTAATGGTGAACGGCAGAGTAATGGTGAAGGGCAGAGTAATGGTGAGGGGCAGAGTAATGGTGAAGGACAGAGTATTGGTGACGGGCAGAGTAATGGGGAAAAGGTAGAGTAATGGTGAAGGGAAGAGTAATGGTGAAGCGCAGAGTAATGGTGAAGGACAGAGTAATGGGGAAAAGGTAGAGTAATGGTGAAGGGCAGAGTAATGGTGAAGGGCAGAGTAATGGTGAAGGGCAGAGTAATGGTGAAGGGCAGAGAATTGAGGAAAGGCAATGGGGAAAAGGTAGAGTAATGGTGAAGGGCAGAGTAATGGGGAATGGGCAGAGGAATGGGGAAAAGGCAGAGTAATGGTGAAGGGCAGAGTAATGGGGAAAAGGCAGAGTAATGGTGAAGGGCAAAAAATGGTGAAGGGCAGAGGAATGGTGAAGGGCAGAGTAATGGTGAAGGGCAGAGCAATGGTGAAGGGCAGAGTAATGGTGAACGACAGAGTAATGGGGAAAGGCAGAGTAATGGTGAAGGGCAGAGTAATGGTGAAGGGCAGAGTAATGGTGAAGGGCAGAGTAATGGTGAAGAACAGAGTAATGGTGAAGGGCAGAGTAATGGGAAATGGGCAGAGTAATGGGGAAAAGGCAGAGTAACGGTGAAGGGCAGAATAATGGAGGAAAGGCAGAGTAATGGTGAAGGGCAGAGTAATGGTGAAGGGCAGAGTAATGGTGAAGGGCAGAGTAATGGGGAATGGGCAGAGTGATGGTGAAGGGCAGAGTAAAGGTGAAGGGCAGAGTAATGGGGAAAAGGTAGAGTAATGGTGAAGGGCAGAGTAATGGTGAAGGGCAGAGTAATGGTGAAGGGCAGAGTAATGGGGAAAAGGCAGAGTAATGGGTAAAGGGCAGAGTAATGGTGAAGGGCAGAGTAATGGTGAAGGGCAGAGTAATGGTGAAGGGCAGAGTAATGGTGAAGGGCAGAGTAATGGTGAATGGCAGAGTAATGGTGAAGGGCAGAGTAATGGTGAAGGGCAGAGTAATGGGGAAAGGCATAGTCATGAGGAAAAGGTAGAGTAATGGTGAAGGGCAGAGTAATGGTGAAGGACAGAGTAATGGTGAAGGACAGAGTAATGGTGAAGGGCAGAGTAATGGGGAAAAGGTAGATTAATGGTGAAGGGAAGAGTAATGGTGAACAGCAGGGTAATGGTGAAGGACAGTGTAATGGGGAAAGGGCAGTGTAATGTGAAGGGCAGAGTAATGGTGAAGTGCAGAGTAATGGGGAAGGGCAGAGTAATGGTGAAGGGCAGAGAATTGGGGAAAGGCAGAGTAATGGGGAAAAGGCAGAGTAATGGTGAAGGGCAGAGTAATGATGAAGGGCGGAGTAATGGGGAAAAGGCAGAGTAATGGTGACGGGCAGAGTAATTGGGAATGGGCAGAGTAATGGGGAAAAGGCAGAGTAATGGTGAAGGGCAGAGTATTGGTGAAGGGCAGAGTCATGGGGAAAGGGCAGAGTAATGGTAAAGGGGAGAGTAATGGTGAAGGGCAGAGTAATGGTGAAGGGCAGAGCAATGGTGAAGGGCAGAGTAATGGGGAAAAGGCAGAGTAATGGTGAAGGGCAGAGTAATGATGAAGGGCGGAGTAATGGGGAAAAGGCAGAGTAATGGTGACGGGCAGAGTAATGGGGAAAGCGCAGAGTAATGGTGAAGGGCAGAGTAATGGGGAAAGGGCAGGGTAATCGGGAAAGGGCTGAGTAATGGGGAAAGGGCAGAGTAATAGGGAAAGGGCAGAGTAATCGGGAAAGGGTAGAGTAATCGGGAAAGGGCAGAATAATAGGGAAAAGGGCAGATTAATGGGGAAAGGGCAGAGTAATGGGGAAAGGGCAGAGTAATCGGGAAAGGGCAGAGTAATGGGGAAAAGGGCAGAGTAATGGGGAAAATGGCAGAGTAATGAAGAAAGGGCAGAGTAATAGGGGAATGGCAGAGTAATGGGGGGAAATGGCAGAGTAATGGGGAAAGGCCAAAGTCATCGGAAAAGGGCAGAGTAATCGGGAAAGGGCAGAGTAATGGGGAAAGGGCCGAGTAATGGGGAAAAGGTAGAGGAATGGGGAAAGGGCAGAGTAATCGGGAAAGGGTAGAGTAATCAGGAAAGGGCAGAGTAATCGGGAAAAGGGCAGACTAATAGGGAAAAGGGCAGAGTAATGGTGAAGGGCAGAGTAATGGTGGAGGGCAGAGTAATGGGAAAAAGTCAGAGTAATGGTGAAGGGAAGAGTAATGGTGAGGGGCAGAGTGATCGGGAAAGCACAGAGTAATGGTGAAGGGCAGAGTAATGGTGAAGGGCAGAGTAATGGTGAAGGGCAGAGTAATGGTGAAGGGCAGAGTAATGGGGAAAAGTCAGAGTAATGGTGAAGGGCAGAGTAATGGTGAAGGGCAGAGTGATCGGGAAAGCGCAGAGTAATGGGGAAAAGGGCAGAGTAATGGGGAAAGGGCAGGGTAATCGAGAAAGGGCAGAGTAATGGGGAAAGGGAAGAGTAATCAGGAAAGGGTAGAGTAAACGGGAAAGGGCAGAGTATTAGTGAAAAGGGCAGAGTAATGGGGAAAGGGCAGAGTAATGGGGAAAGGGCAGAGTAATCGGGAAAGGGTTTAGTAATCGGGAAAGGGCAGAGTAATCGGGAAAAGGGCAGACTAATAGGGAAAAGGGCAGAGTAATGGTGAAGGGCAGAGTAATAGTGGAGGGCAGAGTAATGGGGAATGGGCAGAGTAATGGGGAAAAGGCAGAGTAATGCTGAAGGGCAGAGTAATGGGGAAAAGGCAGAGTAATGGGGAAAAGGCAGAGTAATGGTGAAGGGCAGAGTAATGGTGAAGGGCAGAGTAATGGTGAAGGACAGAGTAATGTGGAAAAGGTAGAGTAATGGTGAAGGGCAGAGTAATGGTGAAGGGCAGAGTGATGTGAAGGGCAGAGTAATGGGGAAAAGGTAGAGTAATGGTGAAGGGCAGAGTAATGGTGAAGGGCAGAGGAATGGTGAAGGGCAGAGTACTGGTGAAGGGCAGTGTAATGGTGAAGGGCAGAGTAATGGTGAAGGGCAGAGTGATGTGAAGGGCAGAGTGATGTGAAGGGCAGAGTAGTGGTGAAGGGCAGAGTAATGGGGAAATGCAGAGTAATGGGTAAAGGTCAGAGTAATGGTGAAGGGCAGAGTAATGGGGAAAGGGCAGAGTAATGGTGAAGGGCAGAGTAATGGTGAAGGGCAGAGTAATGGTGAAGCGCAGAGTAATGGGGAAAGGCAGAGTAATGGGGAAAAGGCAGAGTAATGATGAAGGGCAGATTAATGGGGAAAAGGCAGAGTAATGGGGAAAAGGCAGAGTAATGGTGAAGGGCAGAGTAATGGGGAAAGGTAAAGTAATGGTGAACGGCAGAGTAATGGTGAAGGGCAGAGTAATGGTGAAGGACAGACTAATGGGGACAGTGCAGAGTAATGGTGAAGGGCAGAGTAATGGGGAAAAGGTAGAGCAATGGTGAAGGGCAGAGTAATGGTGAAGGGCAGAGTAATGGTGAAGGGCAGAGTAATGGGAAAAAGTCAGAGTAATGGTGAAGGGAAGAGTAATGGTGAAGGGCAGAGTGATCGGGAAAGCGCAGAGTAATGGTGAAGTGCAGAGCAATGGTGAAGGGCAGAGTAATGGTGAAGGGCAGAGTAATGGTGAAGGGCAGAGTAATGGGGAAAAGTCAGAGTAATGGTGAAGGGCAGAGTAATGGTGAAGGGCAGAGTAATCGGGAAAGCGCAGAGTAATGGGGAAAAGGGCAGAGTAATGGGGAAAGGGCAGGGTAATCGAGAAAGGGCAGAGTAATGGGGAAAGGGCAGAGTAATGGGGAAAGGGAAGAGTAATCGGGAAAGGGTAGAGTAATCGGGAAAGGGCAGAGTAATAGTGAAAAGGGCAGAGTAATGGGTAAAGGGCAGAGTAATCGGGAAAGGGCAGAGTAATGGGGAAAAGGGCAGAGTAATGGGGAAAATGGCAGAGTAATGGGGAAAGGGCAGAGTAATAGGGAAAGGGCAGAGTAATGGGGAAAGGGCAAGGTAATCGGAAAAGGGCAGAGTAATCGGGAACGGGCAGAGTAATGGGGAAAGGGCAGTGTAATGGGGAAAAGGTAGAGTAATGGGGAAAGGGCAGAGGATTCGGGAAAGGGTACAGTAGTCGGGAAAGGGCAGAGTAATCGGGAAAAGGGCAGAGTAATAGGGAAAAGGGCAGAGTAATGGGGAAGGGCAGAGGGATGTGAAGGGCACAGTAATGGTGAAGGGCAGAGTAATGGGGAACAGCAGAGTAATGGGTAAAGGGCAGAGTAATCGGGAAAAGGGCAGTGTAATAGGGAAAAGGGCAGAGTAATGGGGAAGGGCAGAGTGATGTGAAGGGCAGAGTAATGGTGAAGGGCAGAGTAATGGGGAATGTGCAGAGTAATGGTGAAGGGCAGAGTAATGGTGAAGGGCAGAGTCATGGGGAAAAGGTAGAGTAATGGTGAAGGGCAGAGTAATGGTGAAGGGCAGAGTAATGGTGAAGGGTAGGATCATGGGGAAAAGGAAGAGTAATTTAAAGCGCAGAGTAATGGTGAAGGGCAGAGTAATGGTAAAGGGCAGAGTAATGTTGAAGGGTAGAGTAATGGGGAAAAGGTAGAGTAATGGTGAAGGGCAGAGTAATGGTGAAGGGCAGAGTAATGGTGAAGGGCAGAGAATTGGGGAAAGGCAGAGTAATGGGGAAAAGGTAGAGTAATGGTGAAGGGCAGAGTAATGGTGAAGGGCAGAGTAATGGTGGAGGACAGAGTAATGGTGAAGGGCAGTGTAATGATGAAGGGCAGAGTAATGGGGAAAGTGCAGAGTAATGGTGAAGGGCAGAGTGATGGGGAAAAGGTAGAGTAATGGTGAAGGGCAGAGTAATGGTGAAGGGCAGAGTAATGGTGAAGGGCAGAGTAATGGGGAAAAGTCAGAGTAATGGTGAAGGGCAGAGTAATGGTGAAGGGCAGAGTGATCGGGAAAGCGCAGAGTAATGGTGAAGGGCAGAGCAATGGTGAAGGGCAGAGTAATGGTGAAGGGCAGAGTAATGGTGAAGGGCAGAGTAATGGGGAAAAGTCAGAGTAATGGTGAAGGGCAGAGTAATGGTGAAGGGCAGAGTAATGGTGAAGGGCAGAGTAATGGTGAAGGACAGAGTAATGTGGAAAAGGTAGAGTAATGGTGAAGGGCAGAGTAATGGTGAAGGGCAGAGTGATGTGAAGGGCAGAGTAATGGGGAAAAGGTAGAGTAATGGTGAAGGGCAGAGTAATGGTGAAGGGCAGAGGAATGGTGAAGGGCAGAGTACTGGTGAAGGGCAGTGTAATGGTGAAGGGCAGAGTAATGGTGAAGGGCAGAGTGATGTGAAGGGCAGAGTGATGTGAAGGGCAGAGTAGTGGTGAAGGGCAGAGTAATGGGGAAATGCAGAGTAATGGGTAAAGGTCAGAGTAATGGTGAAGGGCAGAGTAATGGGGAAAGGGCAGAGTAATGGTGAAGGGCAGAGTAATGGTGAAGGGCAGAGTAATGGTGAAGCGCAGAGTAATGGGGAAAGGCAGAGTAATGGGGAAAAGGCAGAGTAATGATGAAGGGCAGATTAATGGGGAAAAGGCAGAGTAATGGGGAAAAGGCAGAGTAATGGTGAAGGGCAGAGTAATGGGGAAAGGTAAAGTAATGGTGAACGGCAGAGTAATGGTGAAGGGCAGAGTAATGGTGAAGGACAGACTAATGGGGACAGTGCAGAGTAATGGTGAAGGGCAGAGTAATGGGGAAAAGGTAGAGCAATGGTGAAGGGCAGAGTAATGGTGAAGGGCAGAGTAATGGTGAAGGGCAGAGTAATGGGAAAAAGTCAGAGTAATGGTGAAGGGAAGAGTAATGGTGAAGGGCAGAGTGATCGGGAAAGCGCAGAGTAATGGTGAAGTGCAGAGCAATGGTGAAGGGCAGAGTAATGGTGAAGGGCAGAGTAATGGTGAAGGGCAGAGTAATGGGGAAAAGTCAGAGTAATGGTGAAGGGCAGAGTAATGGTGAAGGGCAGAGTAATCGGGAAAGCGCAGAGTAATGGGGAAAAGGGCAGAGTAATGGGGAAAGGGCAGGGTAATCGAGAAAGGGCAGAGTAATGGGGAAAGGGCAGAGTAATGGGGAAAGGGAAGAGTAATCGGGAAAGGGTAGAGTAATCGGGAAAGGGCAGAGTAATAGTGAAAAGGGCAGAGTAATGGGTAAAGGGCAGAGTAATCGGGAAAGGGCAGAGTAATGGGGAAAAGGGCAGAGTAATGGGGAAAATGGCAGAGTAATGGGGAAAGGGCAGAGTAATAGGGAAAGGGCAGAGTAATGGGGAAAGGGCAAGGTAATCGGAAAAGGGCAGAGTAATCGGGAACGGGCAGAGTAATGGGGAAAGGGCAGTGTAATGGGGAAAAGGTAGAGTAATAGGGAAAGGGCAGAGGATTCGGGAAAGGGTACAGTAGTCGGGAAAGGGCAGAGTAATCGGGAAAAGGGCAGAGTAATAGGGAAAAGGGCAGAGTAATGGGGAAGGGCAGAGGGATGTGAAGGGCACAGTAATGGTGAAGGGCAGAGTAATGGGGAACAGCAGAGTAATGGGTAAAGGGCAGAGTAATCGGGAAAAGGGCAGTGTAATAGGGAAAAGGGCAGAGTAATGGGGAAGGGCAGAGTGATGTGAAGGGCAGAGTAATGGTGAAGGGCAGAGTAATGGGGAATGTGCAGAGTAATGGTGAAGGGCAGAGTAATGGTGAAGGGCAGAGTCATGGGGAAAAGGTAGAGTAATGGTGAAGGGCAGAGTAATGGTGAAGGGCAGAGTAATGGTGAAGGGTAGGATAATGGGGAAAAGGAAGAGTAATGGTAAAGCGCAGAGTAATGGTGAAGGGCAGAGTAATGGTAAAGGGCAGAGTAATGTTGAAGGGTAGAGTAATGGGGAAAAGGTAGAGTAATGGTGAAGGGCAGAGTAATGGTGAAGGGCAGAGTAATGGTGAAGGGCAGAGAATTGGGGAAAGGCAGAGTAATGGGGAAAAGGTAGAGTAATGGTGAAGGGCAGAGTAATGGTGAAGGGCAGAGTAATGGTGGAGGACAGAGTAATGGTGAAGGGCAGTGTAATGATGAAGGGCAGAGTAATGGGGAAAGTGCAGAGTAATGGTGAAGGGCAGAGTGATGGGGAAAAGGTAGAGTAATGGTGAAGGGCAGAGTAATGGTGAAGGGCAGAGTAATGGTGAAGGGCAGAGTAATGGGGAAAAGTCAGAGTAATGGTGAATGGCAGAGTAATGGTGAAGGGCAGAGTGATCGGGAAAGCGCAGAGTAATGGTGAAGGGCAGAGCAATGGTGAAGGGCAGAGTAATGGTGAAGGGCAGAGTAATGGTGAAGGGCAGAGTAATGGGGAAAAGTCAGAGTAATGGTGAAGGGCAGAGTAATGGTGAAGGGCAGAGTGATCGGGAAAGCGCAGAGTTATGGGGAAAAGGGCAGAGTAATGGGGAAAGGGCAGGGTAATCGGGAAAGGGCTGAGTAATGGGGAAAGGGCAGAGTAATAGGGAAAGGGCAGAGTAATCGGGAAAGGGTAGAGTAATCGGGAAAGGGCAGAATAATAGGGAAAAGGGCAGATTAATGGGGAAAGGGCAGAGTAATGGGGAAAGGGCAGAGTAATCGGGAAAGGGCAGAGTAATGGGGAAAAGGGCAGAGTAATGGGGAAAATGGCAGAGTAATGGGGAAAGGGCAGAGTAATAGGGGAATGGCAGAGTAATGGGGGAAAGTGGCAGAGTAATGGGGAAAGGGCAAGGTAATCGGAAAAGGGCAGAGTAATCGGGAAAGGGCAGAGTAATGGGGAAAGGGCAGAGTAATGGGGAAAAGGTAGAGGAATGGGGAAAGGGCAGAGTAATTGGGAAAGGGTAGAGTAATCGGGAAAGGGCAGAGTAATCGGGAAAAGGGCAGACTAATAGGGAAAAGGGCAGAGTAATGGTGAAGGGCAGAGTAATGGTGGAGGGCAGAGTAATGGGAAAAAGTCAGAGTAATGGTGAAGGGAAGAGTAATGGTGAAGGGCAGAGTGATCGGGAAAGCGCAGAGGAATGGTGAATGGCAGAGTAATGGTGAAGGGCAGAGTAATGGTGAAGGGCAGATTAATGGTGGAGGGCAGAGTAATGGGAAAAAGTCAGAGTAATGGTGAAGGGAAGAGTAATGGTGAAGGGCAGAGTGATCGGGAAAGCGCAGAGGAATGGTGAATGGCAGAGTAATGGTGAAGGGCAGAGTAATGGTGAAGGGCAGATTAATGGTGAAGGGCAGAGTAATGGGGAAAAGTCAGAGTAATGGTGAAGGGCAGAGTAATGGTGAAGGGCAGAGTGATCGGGAAAGCGCAGAGTAATGGGGAAAAGGGCAGAGTAATGGGGAAAGGGCAGGGTAATCGAGAAAGGGCAGAGTAATGGGGAAAGGGCAGAGTAATGGGGAAAGGGCAGAGTAATGGGGAAAGGGAAGAGTAATCGGGAAAGGGTAGAGTAATCGGGAAAGGGCAGAGTAATAGTGAAAAGGGCGGAGTAATGGGGAAAGGGCAGAGTAATGGGGAAAGGGCAGAGTAATCGGGAAAGGGCAGAGTAATGGGGAAAAGGGCAGAGTAATGGGGAAAATGGCAGAGTAATGGGGAAAGGGCAGAGTAATGGGGAAAAGGGCAGAGTAATGGGGAAAGGGCAAGGTAATCGGAAAAGGGCAGAGTAATCGGGAACGGGCAGTGTAATGGGGAAAGGGCAGAGTAATGGGGAAAAGTTAGAGTAATGGGAAAAGGGCAGAGTAATCGGGAAAGGGAACAGTAGTCGGGAAAGGGTACAGTAGTTGGGAAAGGGCAGAGTAATCGGGAAAAGGGCAGAGTAATAGAGAAAAGGGAAGAGTAATGGGGAAGGGCAGAGTGATGTGAAGGGCAGAGTAATGGTGAAGGGCAGAGTAATGGGGAAAAGCAGAGTAATGGGTAAAGGGCAGAGTAATCGGGAAAAGGGCAGAGTAATAGGGAAAAGGGCAGAGTAATGGGGAAGGGCAGAGTGATGTGAAGGGCAGAGTAATGGTGAAGGGCAGAGTAACGGGGAATGTGCAGAGTAATGGTGAAGGGCAGAGTAATGGTGAAGGGCAGAGTAATGGGGAAAGGGCAGAGTAATGGTGAAGGGCAGAGTCATGGGGAAAAGGTAGAGTAATGGTGAAGGGCAGAGTAATGGTGAAGGGCAGAGTAATGGTGAAGGGTAGAGTAATGGTGAAGGGCAGAGTAATGGTAAAGGGCAGAGTAATGGTAAAGGGCAGAGTAATGGTGAAGGGTAGAGTAATGGGGAAAAGGTAGAGAAATGGTGAAGCGCAGAGTAATGGTGAAGGGCAGAGTAATGGTGAAGGGCAGAGAATTGGGGAAAGGCAGAGTAACGGGGAAAAGGTAGAGTAATGGTGAAGGACAGAGTAATGGTGAAGGGCAGAGTAATGGTGAAGGGCAAAGTAATGGTGAAGGGCAGAGTAATGGGGAAAGTGCAGAGTAATGGTGAAGGGCAGAGTGATGGGGAAAAGGTAGAGTAATGGTGAAGGGCAGAGTAATGGTGAAGGGCAGAGTAATGGTGAAGGGCAGAGTAATGGTGAAGGGCAGAGTAATGGGGAAAAGTCAGAGTAATGGTGAAGGGCAGAGTAATGGTGAAGGGCAGAGTGATCGGGAAAGCGCAGAGTAATGGTGAGGGGCAGAGCAATGGTGAAGGGCAGAGTAATGGTGTAGGGCAGAGTAATGGTGAAGGGCAGAGTAATGGGGAAAAGTCAGAGTAATGGTGAAGGGCAGAGTAATGGTGAAGGGCAGAGTGATCGGGAAAGCGCAGAGTAATGGGGAAAAAGGGCACAGTAATGGGGAAAGGGCAAGGTAATCGGGAAAGGGCTGAGTAATGGGGAAAGGGCAGAGTAATAGGGAAAGGGCAGAGTAATCGGGAAAGGGTAGAGTAATCGGGAAAGGGCAGAATAATAGGGAAAAGGGCAGATTAATGGGGAAAGGGCAGAGTAATGGGGAAAGGGCAGAGTAATCGGGAAAGGGCAGAGTAATGGGGAAAAGGGCAGAGTAATGGGGAAAATGGCAGAGTAATGGGGAAAGGGCAGAGTAATAGGGGAATGGCAGAGTAATGGGGGAAAATGGCAGAGTAATGGGGAAAGGGCAAGGTAATCGGAAAAGAGCAGAGTAATCGGGAAAGGGCAGAGTAATGGGGAAAGGGCAGAGTAATGGGGAAAAGGTAGAGGAATGGGGAAAGGGCAGAGTAATCGGGAAAGGGTAGAGTAATCAGGAAAGGGCAGAGTAATCGGGAAAAGGGCAGATTAATAGGGAAAAGGGCAGAGTAATGGTGGAGGGCAGAGTAATGGTGGAGGGCAGAGTAATGGGAAAAAGTCAGAGTAATGGTGAAGGGAAGAGTAATGGTGAAGGGCAGAGTGATCGGGAAAGCACAGAGTAATGGTGAAGGGCAGAGTAATGGTGAAGGGCATAGTAATGGTGAAGGGCAGAGTAATGGTGAAGGGCAGAGTAATGGGGAAAAGTCAGAGTAATGGTGAAGGGCAGAGTAATGGTGAAGGGCAGAGTGATCGGGAAAGCGCAGAGTAATGGGGAAAAGGGCAGAGAAATGGGGAAAGGGCAGGGTAATGGAGAAAGGGCAGAGTAATTGGGAAAGGGCAGAGTAATCGGGAAAAGGGCAGACTAATAGGGAAAAGGGCAGAGTAATGGTGAAGGGCAGAGTAATCGTGGAGGGCAGAGTAATGGGGAATGGGCAGAGTAATGGGGAAAAGGCAGAGTAATGGTAAAGCGCAGAGTAATGGTGAAGGGCAGAGTAATGGTAAAGGGCAGAGTAATGTTGAAGGGTAGAGTAATGGGGAAAAGGTAGAGTAATGGTGAAGGGCAGAGTAATGGTGAAGGGCAGAGTAATGGTGAAGGGCAGAGAATTGGGGAAAGGCAGAGTAATGGGGAAAAGGTAGAGTAATGGTGAAGGGCAGAGTAATGGTGAAGGGCAGAGTAATGGTGGAGGACAGAGTAATGGTGAAGGGCAGTGTAATGATGAAGGGCAGAGTAATGGGGAAAGTGCAGAGTAATGGTGAAGGGCAGAGTGATGGGGAAAAGGTAGAGTAATGGTGAAGGGCAGAGTAATGGTGAAGGGCAGAGTAATGGTGAAGGGCAGAGTAATGGGGAAAAGTCAGAGTAATGGTGAATGGCAGAGTAATGGTGAAGGGCAGAGTGATCGGGAAAGCGCAGAGTAATGGTGAAGGGCAGAGCAATGGTGAAGGGCAGAGTAATGGTGAAGGGCAGAGTAATGGTGAAGGGCAGAGTAATGGGGAAAAGTCAGAGTAATGGTGAAGGGCAGAGTAATGGTGAAGGGCAGAGTGATCGGGAAAGCGCAGAGTTATGGGGAAAAGGGCAGAGTAATGGGGAAAGGGCAGGGTAATCGGGAAAGGGCTGAGTAATGGGGAAAGGGCAGAGTAATAGGGAAAGGGCAGAGTAATCGGGAAAGGGTAGAGTAATCGGGAAAGGGCAGAATAATAGGGAAAAGGGCAGATTAATGGGGAAAGGGCAGAGTAATGGGGAAAGGGCAGAGTAATCGGGAAAGGGAACAGTAGTCGGGAAAGGGTACAGTAGTTGGGAAAGGGCAGAGTAATCGGGAAAAGGGCAGAGTAATAGAGAAAAGGGAAGAGTAATGGGGAAGGGCAGAGTGATGTGAAGGGCAGAGTAATGGTGAAGGGCAGAGTAATGGGGAAAAGCAGAGTAATGGGTAAAGGGCAGAGTAATCGGGAAAAGGGCAGAGTAATAGGGAAAAGGGCAGAGTAATGGGGAAGGGCAGAGTGATGTGAAGGGCAGAGTAATGGTGAAGGGCAGAGTAACGGGGAATGTGCAGAGTAATGGTGAAGGGCAGAGTAATGGTGAAGGGCAGAGTAATGGGGAAAGGGCAGAGTAATGGTGAAGGGCAGAGTCATGGGGAAAAGGTAGAGTAATGGTGAAGGGCAGAGTAATGGTGAAGGGCAGAGTAATGGTGAAGGGTAGAGTAATGGTGAAGGGCAGAGTAATGGTAAAGGGCAGAGTAATGGTAAAGGGCAGAGTAATGGTGAAGGGTAGAGTAATGGGGAAAAGGTAGAGAAATGGTGAAGCGCAGAGTAATGGTGAAGGGCAGAGTAATGGTGAAGGGCAGAGAATTGGGGAAAGGCAGAGTAACGGGGAAAAGGTAGAGTAATGGTGAAGGACAGAGTAATGGTGAAGGGCAGAGTAATGGTGAAGGGCAAAGTAATGGTGAAGGGCAGAGTAATGGGGAAAGTGCAGAGTAATGGTGAAGGGCAGAGTGATGGGGAAAAGGTAGAGTAATGGTGAAGGGCAGAGTAATGGTGAAGGGCAGAGTAATGGTGAAGGGCAGAGTAATGGTGAAGGGCAGAGTAATGGGGAAAAGTCAGAGTAATGGTGAAGGGCAGAGTAATGGTGAAGGGCAGAGTGATCGGGAAAGCGCAGAGTAATGGTGAGGGGCAGAGCAATGGTGAAGGGCAGAGTAATGGTGTAGGGCAGAGTAATGGTGAAGGGCAGAGTAATGGGGAAAAGTCAGAGTAATGGTGAAGGGCAGAGTAATGGTGAAGGGCAGAGTGATCGGGAAAGCGCAGAGTAATGGGGAAAAAGGGCACAGTAATGGGGAAAGGGCAAGGTAATCGGGAAAGGGCTGAGTAATGGGGAAAGGGCAGAGTAATAGGGAAAGGGCAGAGTAATCGGGAAAGGGTAGAGTAATCGGGAAAGGGCAGAATAATAGGGAAAAGGGCAGATTAATGGGGAAAGGGCAGAGTAATGGGGAAAGGGCAGAGTAATCGGGAAAGGGCAGAGTAATGGGGAAAAGGGCAGAGTAATGGGGAAAATGGCAGAGTAATGGGGAAAGGGCAGAGTAATAGGGGAATGGCAGAGTAATGGGGGAAAATGGCAGAGTAATGGGGAAAGGGCAAGGTAATCGGAAAAGAGCAGAGTAATCGGGAAAGGGCAGAGTAATGGGGAAAGGGCAGAGTAATGGGGAAAAGGTAGAGGAATGGGGAAAGGGCAGAGTAATCGGGAAAGGGTAGAGTAATCAGGAAAGGGCAGAGTAATCGGGAAAAGGGCAGATTAATAGGGAAAAGGGCAGAGTAATGGTGGAGGGCAGAGTAATGGTGGAGGGCAGAGTAATGGGAAAAAGTCAGAGTAATGGTGAAGGGAAGAGTAATGGTGAAGGGCAGAGTGATCGGGAAAGCACAGAGTAATGGTGAAGGGCAGAGTAATGGTGAAGGGCATAGTAATGGTGAAGGGCAGAGTAATGGTGAAGGGCAGAGTAATGGGGAAAAGTCAGAGTAATGGTGAAGGGCAGAGTAATGGTGAAGGGCAGAGTGATCGGGAAAGCGCAGAGTAATGGGGAAAAGGGCAGAGAAATGGGGAAAGGGCAGGGTAATGGAGAAAGGGCAGAGTAATTGGGAAAGGGCAGAGTAATCGGGAAAAGGGCAGACTAATAGGGAAAAGGGCAGAGTAATGGTGAAGGGCAGAGTAATCGTGGAGGGCAGAGTAATGGGGAATGGGCAGAGTAATGGGGAAAAGGCAGAGTAATGGTAAAGCGCAGAGTAATGGTGAAGGGCAGAGTAATGGTAAAGGGCAGAGTAATGTTGAAGGGTAGAGTAATGGGGAAAAGGTAGAGTAATGGTGAAGGGCAGAGTAATGGTGAAGGGCAGAGTAATGGTGAAGGGCAGAGAATTGGGGAAAGGCAGAGTAATGGGGAAAAGGTAGAGTAATGGTGAAGGGCAGAGTAATGGTGAAGGGCAGAGTAATGGTGGAGGACAGAGTAATGGTGAAGGGCAGTGTAATGATGAAGGGCAGAGTAATGGGGAAAGTGCAGAGTAATGGTGAAGGGCAGAGTGATGGGGAAAAGGTAGAGTAATGGTGAAGGGCAGAGTAATGGTGAAGGGCAGAGTAATGGTGAAGGGCAGAGTAATGGGGAAAAGTCAGAGTAATGGTGAATGGCAGAGTAATGGTGAAGGGCAGAGTGATCGGGAAAGCGCAGAGTAATGGTGAAGGGCAGAGCAATGGTGAAGGGCAGAGTAATGGTGAAGGGCAGAGTAATGGTGAAGGGCAGAGTAATGGGGAAAAGTCAGAGTAATGGTGAAGGGCAGAGTAATGGTGAAGGGCAGAGTGATCGGGAAAGCGCAGAGTTATGGGGAAAAGGGCAGAGTAATGGGGAAAGGGCAGGGTAATCGGGAAAGGGCTGAGTAATGGGGAAAGGGCAGAGTAATAGGGAAAGGGCAGAGTAATCGGGAAAGGGTAGAGTAATCGGGAAAGGGCAGAATAATAGGGAAAAGGGCAGATTAATGGGGAAAGGGCAGAGTAATGGGGAAAGGGCAGAGTAATCGGGAAAGGGCAGAGTAATGGGGAAAAGGGCAGAGTAATGGGGAAAATGGCAGAGTAATGGGGAAAGGGCAGAGTAATAGGGGAATGGCAGAGTAATGGGGGAAAGTGGCAGAGTAATGGGGAAAGGGCAAGGTAATCGGAAAAGGGCAGAGTAATCGGGAAAGGGCAGAGTAATGGGGAAAGGGCAGAGTAATGGGGAAAAGGTAGAGGAATGGGGAAAGGGCAGAGTAATTGGGAAAGGGTAGAGTAATCGGGAAAGGGCAGAGTAATCGGGAAAAGGGCAGACTAATAGGGAAAAGGGCAGAGTAATGGTGAAGGGCAGAGTAATGGTGGAGGGCAGAGTAATGGGAAAAAGTCAGAGTAATGGTGAAGGGAAGAGTAATGGTGAAGGGCAGAGTGATCGGGAAAGCGCAGAGGAATGGTGAATGGCAGAGTAATGGTGAAGGGCAGAGTAATGGTGAAGGGCAGATTAATGGTGGAGGGCAGAGTAATGGGAAAAAGTCAGAGTAATGGTGAAGGGAAGAGTAATGGTGAAGGGCAGAGTGATCGGGAAAGCGCAGAGGAATGGTGAATGGCAGAGTAATGGTGAAGGGCAGAGTAATGGTGAAGGGCAGATTAATGGTGAAGGGCAGAGTAATGGGGAAAAGTCAGAGTAATGGTGAAGGGCAGAGTAATGGTGAAGGGCAGAGTGATCGGGAAAGCGCAGAGTAATGGGGAAAAGGGCAGAGTAATGGGGAAAGGGCAGGGTAATCGAGAAAGGGCAGAGTAATGGGGAAAGGGCAGAGTAATGGGGAAAGGGCAGAGTAATGGGGAAAGGGAAGAGTAATCGGGAAAGGGTAGAGTAATCGGGAAAGGGCAGAGTAATAGTGAAAAGGGCGGAGTAATGGGGAAAGGGCAGAGTAATGGGGAAAGGGCAGAGTAATCGGGAAAGGGCAGAGTAATGGGGAAAAGGGCAGAGTAATGGGGAAAATGGCAGAGTAATGGGGAAAGGGCAGAGTAATGGGGAAAAGGGCAGAGTAATGGGGAAAGGGCAAGGTAATCGGAAAAGGGCAGAGTAATCGGGAACGGGCAGTGTAATGGGGAAAGGGCAGAGTAATGGGGAAAAGTTAGAGTAATGGGAAAAGGGCAGAGTAATCGGGAAAGGGAACAGTAGTCGGGAAAGGGTACAGTAGTTGGGAAAGGGCAGAGTAATCGGGAAAAGGGCAGAGTAATAGAGAAAAGGGAAGAGTAATGGGGAAGGGCAGAGTGATGTGAAGGGCAGAGTAATGGTGAAGGGCAGAGTAATGGGGAAAAGCAGAGTAATGGGTAAAGGGCAGAGTAATCGGGAAAAGGGCAGAGTAATAGGGAAAAGGGCAGAGTAATGGGGAAGGGCAGAGTGATGTGAAGGGCAGAGTAATGGTGAAGGGCAGAGTAACGGGGAATGTGCAGAGTAATGGTGAAGGGCAGAGTAATGGTGAAGGGCAGAGTAATGGGGAAAGGGCAGAGTAATGGTGAAGGGCAGAGTCATGGGGAAAAGGTAGAGTAATGGTGAAGGGCAGAGTAATGGTGAAGGGCAGAGTAATGGTGAAGGGTAGAGTAATGGTGAAGGGCAGAGTAATGGTAAAGGGCAGAGTAATGGTAAAGGGCAGAGTAATGGTGAAGGGTAGAGTAATGGGGAAAAGGTAGAGAAATGGTGAAGCGCAGAGTAATGGTGAAGGGCAGAGTAATGGTGAAGGGCAGAGAATTGGGGAAAGGCAGAGTAACGGGGAAAAGGTAGAGTAATGGTGAAGGACAGAGTAATGGTGAAGGGCAGAGTAATGGTGAAGGGCAAAGTAATGGTGAAGGGCAGAGTAATGGGGAAAGTGCAGAGTAATGGTGAAGGGCAGAGTGATGGGGAAAAGGTAGAGTAATGGTGAAGGGCAGAGTAATGGTGAAGGGCAGAGTAATGGTGAAGGGCAGAGTAATGGTGAAGGGCAGAGTAATGGGGAAAAGTCAGAGTAATGGTGAAGGGCAGAGTAATGGTGAAGGGCAGAGTGATCGGGAAAGCGCAGAGTAATGGTGAGGGGCAGAGCAATGGTGAAGGGCAGAGTAATGGTGTAGGGCAGAGTAATGGTGAAGGGCAGAGTAATGGGGAAAAGTCAGAGTAATGGTGAAGGGCAGAGTAATGGTGAAGGGCAGAGTGATCGGGAAAGCGCAGAGTAATGGGGAAAAAGGGCACAGTAATGGGGAAAGGGCAAGGTAATCGGGAAAGGGCTGAGTAATGGGGAAAGGGCAGAGTAATAGGGAAAGGGCAGAGTAATCGGGAAAGGGTAGAGTAATCGGGAAAGGGCAGAATAATAGGGAAAAGGGCAGATTAATGGGGAAAGGGCACAGTAATGGGGAAAGGGCAGAGTAATCGGGAAAGGGCAGAGTAATGGGGAAAAGGGCAGAGTAATGGGGAAAATGGCAGAGTAATGGGGAAAGGGCAGAGTAATAGGGGAATGGCAGAGTAATGGGGGAAAATGGCAGAGTAATGGGGAAAGGGCAAGGTAATCGGAAAAGAGCAGAGTAATCGGGAAAGGGCAGAGTAATGGGGAAAGGGCAGAGTAATGGGGAAAAGGTAGAGGAATGGGGAAAGGGCAGGGTAATCGGGAAAGGGTAGAGTAATCAGGAAAGGGCAGAGTAATCGGGAAAAGGGCAGATTAATAGGGAAAAGGGCAGAGTAATGGTGGAGGGCAGAGTAATGGTGGAGGGCAGAGTAATGGGAAAAAGTCAGAGTAATGGTGAAGGGAAGAGTAATGGTGAAGGGCAGAGTGATCGGGAAAGCACAGAGTAATGGTGAAGGGCAGAGTAATGGTGAAGGGCATAGTAATGGTGAAGGGCAGAGTAATGGTGAAGGGCAGAGTAATGGGGAAAAGTCAGAGTAATGGTGAAGGGCAGAGTAATGGTGAAGGGCAGAGTGATCGGGAAAGCGCAGAGTAATGGGGAAAAGGGCAGAGAAATGGGGAAAGGGCAGAGTAATGGGGAAGGGCAGAGGGATGTGAAGGGCACAGTAATGGTGAAGGGCAGAGTAATGGGGAACAGCAGAGTAATGGGTAAAGGGCAGAGTAATCGGGAAAAGGGCAGTGTAATAGGGAAAAGGGCAGAGTAATGGGGAAGGGCAGAGTGATGTGAAGGGCAGAGTAATGGTGAAGGGCAGAGTAATGGGGAATGTGCAGAGTAATGGTGAAGGGCAGAGTAATGGTGAAGGGCAGAGTCATGGGGAAAAGGTAGAGTAATGGTGAAGGGCAGAGTAATGGTGAAGGGCAGAGTAATGGTGAAGGGTAGGATAATGGGGAAAAGGAAGAGTAATGGTAAAGCGCAGAGTAATGGTGAAGGGCAGAGTAATGGTAAAGGGCAGAGTAATGTTGAAGGGTAGAGTAATGGGGAAAAGGTAGAGTAATGGTGAAGGGCAGAGTAATGGTGAAGGGCAGAGTAATGGTGAAGGGCAGAGAATTGGGGAAAGGCAGAGTAATGGGGAAAAGGTAGAGTAATGGTGAAGGGCAGAGTAATGGTGAAGGGCAGAGTAATGGTGGAGGACAGAGTAATGGTGAAGGGCAGTGTAATGATGAAGGGCAGAGTAATGGGGAAAGTGCAGAGTAACGGTGAAGGGCAGAGTGATGGGGAAAAGGTAGAGTAATGGTGAAGGGCAGAGTAATGGTGAAGGGCAGAGTAATGGTGAAGGGCAGAGTAATGGGGAAAAGTCAGAGTAATGGTGAATGGCAGAGTAATGGTGAAGGGCAGAGTGATCGGGAAAGCGCAGAGTAATGGTGAAGGGCAGAGCAATGGTGAAGGGCAGAGTAATGGTGAAGGGCAGAGTAATGGTGAAGGGCAGAGTAATGGGGAAAAGTCAGAGTAATGGTGAAGGGCAGAGTAATGGTGAAGGGCAGAGTGATCGGGAAAGCGCAGAGTTATGGGGAAAAGGGCAGAGTAATGGGGAAAGGGCAGGGTAATCGGGAAAGGGCTGAGTAATGGGGAAAGGGCAGAGTAATAGGGAAAGGGCAGAGTAATCGGGAAAGGGTAGAGTAATCGGGAAAGGGCAGAATAATAGGGAAAAGGGCAGATTAATGGGGAAAGGGCAGAGTAATGGGGAAAGGGCAGAGTAATCGGGAAAGGGCAGAGTAATGGGGAAAAGGGCAGAGTAATGGGGAAAATGGCAGAGTAATGGGGAAAGGGCAGAGTAATAGGGGAATGGCAGAGTAATGGGGGAAAGTGGCAGAGTAATGGGGAAAGGGCAAGGTAATCGGAAAAGGGCAGAGTAATCGGGAAAGGGCAGAGTAATGGGGAAAGGGCAGAGTAATGGGGAAAAGGTAGAGGAATGGGGAAAGGGCAGAGTAATTGGGAAAGGGTAGAGTAATCGGGAAAGGGCAGAGTAATCGGGAAAAGGGCAGACTAATAGGGAAAAGGGCAGAGTAATGGTGAAGGGCAGAGTAATGGTGGAGGGCAGAGTAATGGGAAAAAGTCAGAGTAATGGTGAAGGGAAGAGTAATGGTGAAGGGCAGAGTGATCGGGAAAGCGCAGAGGAATGGTGAATGGCAGAGTAATGGTGAAGGGCAGAGTAATGGTGAAGGGCAGATTAATGGTGGAGGGCAGAGTAATGGGAAAAAGTCAGAGTAATGGTGAAGGGAAGAGTAATGGTGAAGGGCAGAGTGATCGGGAAAGCGCAGAGGAATGGTGAATGGCAGAGTAATGGTGAAGGGCAGAGTAATGGTGAAGGGCAGATTAATGGTGAAGGGCAGAGTAATGGGGAAAAGTCAGAGTAATGGTGAAGGGCAGAGTAATGGTGAAGGGCAGAGTGATCGGGAAAGCGCAGAGTAATGGGGAAAAGGGCAGAGTAATGGGGAAAGGGCAGGGTAATCGAGAAAGGGCAGAGTAATGGGGAAAGGGCAGAGTAATGGGGAAAGGGCAGAGTAATGGGGAAAGGGAAGAGTAATCGGGAAAGGGTAGAGTAATCGGGAAAGGGCAGAGTAATAGTGAAAAGGGCGGAGTAATGGGGAAAGGGCAGAGTAATGGGGAAAGGGCAGAGTAATCGGGAAAGGGCAGAGTAATGGGGAAAAGGGCAGAGTAATGGGGAAAATGGCAGAGTAATGGGGAAAGGGCAGAGTAATGGGGAAAAGGGCAGAGTAATGGGGAAAGGGCAAGGTAATCGGAAAAGGGCAGAGTAATCGGGAACGGGCAGTGTAATGGGGAAAGGGCAGAGTAATGGGGAAAAGTTAGAGTAATGGGAAAAGGGCAGAGTAATCGGGAAAGGGAACAGTAGTCGGGAAAGGGTACAGTAGTTGGGAAAGGGCAGAGTAATCGGGAAAAGGGCAGAGTAATAGAGAAAAGGGAAGAGTAATGGGGAAGGGCAGAGTGATGTGAAGGGCAGAGTAATGGTGAAGGGCAGAGTAATGGGGAAAAGCAGAGTAATGGGTAAAGGGCAGAGTAATCGGGAAAAGGGCAGAGTAATAGGGAAAAGGGCAGAGTAATGGGGAAGGGCAGAGTGATGTGAAGGGCAGAGTAATGGTGAAGGGCAGAGTAACGGGGAATGTGCAGAGTAATGGTGAAGGGCAGAGTAATGGTGAAGGGCAGAGTAATGGGGAAAGGGCAGAGTAATGGTGAAGGGCAGAGTCATGGGGAAAAGGTAGAGTAATGGTGAAGGGCAGAGTAATGGTGAAGGGCAGAGTAATGGTGAAGGGTAGAGTAATGGTGAAGGGCAGAGTAATGGTAAAGGGCAGAGTAATGGTAAAGGGCAGAGTAATGGTGAAGGGTAGAGTAATGGGGAAAAGGTAGAGAAATGGTGAAGCGCAGAGTAATGGTGAAGGGCAGAGTAATGGTGAAGGGCAGAGAATTGGGGAAAGGCAGAGTAACGGGGAAAAGGTAGAGTAATGGTGAAGGACAGAGTAATGGTGAAGGGCAGAGTAATGGTGAAGGGCAAAGTAATGGTGAAGGGCAGAGTAATGGGGAAAGTGCAGAGTAATGGTGAAGGGCAGAGTGATGGGGAAAAGGTAGAGTAATGGTGAAGGGCAGAGTAATGGTGAAGGGCAGAGTAATGGTGAAGGGCAGAGTAATGGTGAAGGGCAGAGTAATGGGGAAAAGTCAGAGTAATGGTGAAGGGCAGAGTAATGGTGAAGGGCAGAGTGATCGGGAAAGCGCAGAGTAATGGTGAGGGGCAGAGCAATGGTGAAGGGCAGAGTAATGGTGTAGGGCAGAGTAATGGTGAAGGGCAGAGTAATGGGGAAAAGTCAGAGTAATGGTGAAGGGCAGAGTAATGGTGAAGGGCAGAGTGATCGGGAAAGCGCAGAGTAATGGGGAAAAAGGGCACAGTAATGGGGAAAGGGCAAGGTAATCGGGAAAGGGCTGAGTAATGGGGAAAGGGCAGAGTAATAGGGAAAGGGCAGAGTAATCGGGAAAGGGTAGAGTAATCGGGAAAGGGCAGAATAATAGGGAAAAGGGCAGATTAATGGGGAAAGGGCAGAGTAATGGGGAAAGGGCAGAGTAATCGGGAAAGGGCAGAGTAATGGGGAAAAGGGCAGAGTAATGGGGAAAATGGCAGAGTAATGGGGAAAGGGCAGAGTAATAGGGGAATGGCAGAGTAATGGGGGAAAATGGCAGAGTAATGGGGAAAGGGCAAGGTAATCGGAAAAGAGCAGAGTAATCGGGAAAGGGCAGAGTAATGGGGAAAGGGCAGAGTAATGGGGAAAAGGTAGAGGAATGGGGAAAGGGCAGAGTAATCGGGAAAGGGTAGAGTAATCAGGAAAGGGCAGAGTAATCGGGAAAAGGGCAGATTAATAGGGAAAAGGGCAGAGTAATGGTGGAGGGCAGAGTAATGGTGGAGGGCAGAGTAATGGGAAAAAGTCAGAGTAATGGTGAAGGGAAGAGTAATGGTGAAGGGCAGAGTGATCGGGAAAGCACAGAGTAATGGTGAAGGGCAGAGTAATGGTGAAGGGCATAGTAATGGTGAAGGGCAGAGTAATGGTGAAGGGCAGAGTAATGGGGAAAAGTCAGAGTAATGGTGAAGGGCAGAGTAATGGTGAAGGGCAGAGTGATCGGGAAAGCGCAGAGTAATGGGGAAAAGGGCAGAGAAATGGGGAAAGGGCAGGGTAATGGAGAAAGGGCAGAGTAATTGGGAAAGGGCAGAGTAATCGGGAAAAGGGCAGACTAATAGGGAAAAGGGCAGAGTAATGGTGAAGGGCAGAGTAATCGTGGAGGGCAGAGTAATGGGGAATGGGCAGAGTAATGGGGAAAAGGCAGAGTAATGGTAAAGCGCAGAGTAATGGTGAAGGGCAGAGTAATGGTAAAGGGCAGAGTAATGTTGAAGGGTAGAGTAATGGTGAAGGGCAGAGTAATGGGGAAAAGTCAGAGTAATGGTGAAGGGCAGAGTAATGGTGAAGGGCAGAGTGATCGGGAAAGCGCAGAGTAATGGGGAAAAGGGCAGAGAAATGGGGAAAGGGCAGGGTAATGGAGAAAGGGCAGAGTAATTGGGAAAGGGCAGAGTAATCGGGAAAAGGGCAGACTAATAGGGAAAAGGGCAGAGTAATGGTGAAGGGCAGAGTAATCGTGGAGGGCAGAGTAATGGGGAATGGGCAGAGTAATGGGGAAAGGGCAGGGTAATCGAGAAAGGGCAGAGTAATGGGGAAAGGGCAGAGTAATGGGGAAAGGGCAGAGTAATGGGGAAAGGGAAGAGTAATCGGGAAAGGGTAGAGTAATCGGGAAAGGGCAGAGTAATAGTGAAAAGGGCGGAGTAATGGGGAAAGGGCAGAGTAATGGGGAAAGGGCAGAGTAATCGGGAAAGGGCAGAGTAATGGGGAAAAGGGCAGAGTAATGGGGAAAATGGCAGAGTAATGGGGAAAGGGCAGAGTAATGGGGAAAAGGGCAGAGTAATGGGGAAAGGGCAAGGTAATCGGAAAAGGGCAGAGTAATCGGGAACGGGCAGTGTAATGGGGAAAGGGCAGAGTAATGGGGAAAAGTTAGAGTAATGGGAAAAGGGCAGAGTAATCGGGAAAGGGAACAGTAGTCGGGAAAGGGTACAGTAGTTGGGAAAGGGCAGAGTAATCGGGAAAAGGGCAGAGTAATAGAGAAAAGGGAAGAGTAATGGGGAAGGGCAGAGTGATGTGAAGGGCAGAGTAATGGTGAAGGGCAGAGTAATGGGGAAAAGCAGAGTAATGGGTAAAGGGCAGAGTAATCGGGAAAAGGGCAGAGTAATAGGGAAAAGGGCAGAGTAATGGGGAAGGGCAGAGTGATGTGAAGGGCAGAGTAATGGTGAAGGGCAGAGTAACGGGGAATGTGCAGAGTAATGGTGAAGGGCAGAGTAATGGTGAAGGGCAGAGTAATGGGGAAAGGGCAGAGTAATGGTGAAGGGCAGAGTCATGGGGAAAAGGTAGAGTAATGGTGAAGGGCAGAGTAATGGTGAAGGGCAGAGTAATGGTGAAGGGTAGAGTAATGGTGAAGGGCAGAGTAATGGTAAAGGGCAGAGTAATGGTAAAGGGCAGAGTAATGGTGAAGGGTAGAGTAATGGGGAAAAGGTAGAGAAATGGTGAAGCGCAGAGTAATGGTGAAGGGCAGAGTAATGGTGAAGGGCAGAGAATTGGGGAAAGGCAGAGTAACGGGGAAAAGGTAGAGTAATGGTGAAGGACAGAGTAATGGTGAAGGGCAGAGTAATGGTGAAGGGCAAAGTAATGGTGAAGGGCAGAGTAATGGGGAAAGTGCAGAGTAATGGTGAAGGGCAGAGTGATGGGGAAAAGGTAGAGTAATGGTGAAGGGCAGAGTAATGGTGAAGGGCAGAGTAATGGTGAAGGGCAGAGTAATGGTGAAGGGCAGAGTAATGGGGAAAAGTCAGAGTAATGGTGAAGGGCAGAGTAATGGTGAAGGGCAGAGTGATCGGGAAAGCGCAGAGTAATGGTGAGGGGCAGAGCAATGGTGAAGGGCAGAGTAATGGTGTAGGGCAGAGTAATGGTGAAGGGCAGAGTAATGGGGAAAAGTCAGAGTAATGGTGAAGGGCAGAGTAATGGTGAAGGGCAGAGTGATCGGGAAAGCGCAGAGTAATGGGGAAAAAGGGCACAGTAATGGGGAAAGGGCAAGGTAATCGGGAAAGGGCTGAGTAATGGGGAAAGGGCAGAGTAATAGGGAAAGGGCAGAGTAATCGGGAAAGGGTAGAGTAATCGGGAAAGGGCAGAATAATAGGGAAAAGGGCAGATTAATGGGGAAAGGGCAGAGTAATGGGGAAAGGGCAGAGTAATCGGGAAAGGGCAGAGTAATGGGGAAAAGGGCAGAGTAATGGGGAAAATGGCAGAGTAATGGGGAAAGGGCAGAGTAATAGGGGAATGGCAGAGTAATGGGGGAAAATGGCAGAGTAATGGGGAAAGGGCAAGGTAATCGGAAAAGAGCAGAGTAATCGGGAAAGGGCAGAGTAATGGGGAAAGGGCAGAGTAATGGGGAAAAGGTAGAGGAATGGGGAAAGGGCAGAGTAATCGGGAAAGGGTAGAGTAATCAGGAAAGGGCAGAGTAATCGGGAAAAGGGCAGATTAATAGGGAAAAGGGCAGAGTAATGGTGGAGGGCAGAGTAATGGTGGAGGGCAGAGTAATGGGAAAAAGTCAGAGTAATGGTGAAGGGAAGAGTAATGGTGAAGGGCAGAGTGATCGGGAAAGCACAGAGTAATGGTGAAGGGCAGAGTAATGGTGAAGGGCATAGTAATGGTGAAGGGCAGAGTAATGGTGAAGGGCAGAGTAATGGGGAAAAGTCAGAGTAATGGTGAAGGGCAGAGTAATGGTGAAGGGCAGAGTGATCGGGAAAGCGCAGAGTAATGGGGAAAAGGGCAGAGAAATGGGGAAAGGGCAGGGTAATGGAGAAAGGGCAGAGTAATTGGGAAAGGGCAGAGTAATCGGGAAAAGGGCAGACTAATAGGGAAAAGGGCAGAGTAATGGTGAAGGGCAGAGTAATCGTGGAGGGCAGAGTAATGGGGAATGGGCAGAGTAATGGGGAAAAGGCAGAGTAATGGTAAAGCGCAGAGTAATGGTGAAGGGCAGAGTAATGGTAAAGGGCAGAGTAATGTTGAAGGGTAGAGTAATGGGGAAAAGGTAGAGTAATGGTGAAGGGCAGAGTAATGGTGAAGGGCAGAGTAATGGTGAAGGGCAGAGAATTGGGGAAAGGCAGAGTAATGGGGAAAAGGTAGAGTAATGGTGAAGGGCAGAGAAATGGTGAAGGGCAGAGTAATGGTGGAGGACAGAGTAATGGTGAAGGGCAGTGTAATGATGAAGGGCAGAGTAATGGGGAAAGTGCAGAGTAATGGTGAAGGGCAGAGTGATGGGGAAAAGGTAGAGTAATGGTGAAGGGCAGAGTAATGGTGAAGGGCAGAGTAATGGTGAAGGGCAGAGTAATGGGGAAAAGTCAGAGTAATGGTGAATGGCAGAGTAATGGTGAAGGGCAGAGTGATCGGGAAAGCGCAGAGTAATGGTGAAGGGCAGAGCAATGGTGAAGGGCAGAGTAATGGTGAAGGGCAGAGTAATGGTGAAGGGCAGAGTAATGGGGAAAAGTCAGAGTAATGGTGAAGGGCAGAGTAATGGTGAAGGGCAGAGTGATCGGGAAAGCGCAGAGTTATGGGGAAAAGGGCAGAGTAATGGGGAAAGGGCAGGGTAATCGGGAAAGGGCTGAGTAATGGGGAAAGGGCAGAGTAATAGGGAAAGGGCAGAGTAATCGGGAAAGGGTAGAGTAATCGGGAAAGGGCAGAATAATAGGGAAAAGGGCAGATTAATGGGGAAAGGGCAGAGTAATGGGGAAAATGGCAGAGTAATGGGGAAAGGGCAGAGTAATAGGGGAATGGCAGAGTAATGGGGGAAAGTGGCAGAGTAATGGGGAAAGGGCAAGGTAATCGGAAAAGGGCAGAGTAATCGGGAAAGGGCAGAGTAATGGGGAAAGGGCAGAGTAATGGGGAAAAGGTAGAGGAATGGGGAAAGGGCAGAGTAATTGGGAAAGGGTAGAGTAATCGGGAAAGGGCAGAGTAATCGGGAAAAGGGCAGACTAATAGGGAAAAGGGCAGAGTAATGGTGAAGGGCAGAGTAATGGTGGAGGGCAGAGTAATGGGAAAAAGTCAGAGTAATGGTGAAGGGAAGAGTAATGGTGAAGGGCAGAGTGATCGGGAAAGCGCAGAGGAATGGTGAATGGCAGAGGAATGGTGAAGGGCAGAGTAATGGTGAAGGGCAGATTAATGGTGGAGGGCAGAGTAATGGGAAAAAGTCAGAGTAATGGTGAAGGGAAGAGTAATGGTGAAGGGCAGAGTGATCGGGAAAGCGCAGAGGAATGGTGAATGGCAGAGTAATGGTGAAGGGCAGAGTAATGGTGAAGGGCAGATTAATGGTGAAGGGCAGAGTAATGGGGAAAAGTCAGAGTAATGGGGAAGGGCAGAGTAATGGTGAAGGGCAGAGTGATCGGGAAAGCGCAGAGTAATGGGGAAAAGGGCAGAGTAATGGGGAAAGGGCAGGGTAATCGAGAAAGGGCAGAGTAATGGGGAAAGGGCAGAGTAATGGGGAAAGGGCAGAGTAATGGGGAAAGGGAAGAGTAATCGGGAAAGGGTAGAGTAATCGGGAAAGGGCAGAGTAATAGTGAAAAGGGCGGAGTAATGGGGAAAGGGCAGAGTAATGGGGAAAGGGCAGAGTAATCGGGAAAGGGCAGAGTAATGGGGAAAAGGGCAGAGTAATGGGGAAAATGGCAGAGTAATGGGGAAAGGGCAGAGTAATGGGGAAAAGGGCAGAGTAATGGGGAAAGGGCAAGGTAATCGGAAAAGGGCAGAGTAATCGGGAACGGGCAGTGTAATGGGGAAAGGGCAGAGTAATGGGGAAAAGTTAGAGTAATGGGAAAAGGGCAGAGTAATCGGGAAAGGGAACAGTAGTCGGGAAAGGGTACAGTAGTTGGGAAAGGGCAGAGTAATCGGGAAAAGGGAAGAGTAATAGAGAAAAGGGAAGAGTAATGGGGAAGGGCAGAGTGATGTGAAGGGCAGAGTAATGGTGAAGGGCAGAGTAATGGGGAAAAGCAGAGTAATGGGTAAAGGGCAGAGTAATCGGGAAAAGGGCAGAGTAATAGGGAAAAGGGCAGAGTAATGGGGAAGGGCAGAGTGATGTGAAGGGCAGAGTAATGGTGAAGGGCAGAGTAACGGGGAATGTGCAGAGTAATGGTGAAGGGCAGAGTAATGGTGAAGGGCAGAGTAATGGGGAAAGGGCAGAGTAATGGTGAAGGGCAGAGTCATGGGGAAAAGGTAGAGTAATGGTGAAGGGCAGAGTAATGGTGAAGGGCAGAGTAATGGTGAAGGGTAGAGTAATGGTGAAGGGCAGAGTAATGGTAAAGGGCAGAGTAATGGTAAAGGGCAGAGTAATGGTGAAGGGTAGAGTAATGGGGAAAAGGTAGAGAAATGGTGAAGCGCAGAGTAATGGTGAAGGGCAGAGTAATGGTGAAGGGCAGAGAATTGGGGAAAGGCAGAGTAACGGGGAAAAGGTAGAGTAATGGTGAAGGACAGAGTAATGGTGAAGGGCAGAGTAATGGTGAAGGGCAAAGTAATGGTGAAGGGCAGAGTAATGGGGAAAGTGCAGAGTAATGGTGAAGGGCAGAGTGATGGGGAAAAGGTAGAGTAATGGTGAAGGGCAGAGTAATGGTGAAGGGCAGAGTAATGGTGAAGGGCAGAGTAATGGTGAAGGGCAGAGTAATGGGGAAAAGTCAGAGTAATGGTGAAGGGCAGAGTAATGGTGAAGGGCAGAGTGATCGGGAAAGCGCAGAGTAATGGTGAGGGGCAGAGCAATGGTGAAGGGCAGAGTAATGGTGTAGGGCAGAGTAATGGTGAAGGGCAGAGTAATGGGGAAAAGTCAGAGTAATGGTGAAGGGCAGAGTAATGGTGAAGGGCAGAGTGATCGGGAAAGCGCAGAGTAATGGGGAAAAAGGGCACAGTAATGGGGAAAGGGCAAGGTAATCAGGAAAGGGCTGAGTAATGGGGAAAGGGCAGAGTAATAGGGAAAGGGCAGAGTAATCGGGAAAGGGTAGAGTAATCGGGAAAGGGCAGAATAATAGGGAAAAGGGCAGATTAATGGGGAAAGGGCAGAGTAATGGGGAAAGGGCAGAGTAATCGGGAAAGGGCAGAGTAATGGGGAAAAGGGCAGAGTAATGGGGAAAATGGCAGAGTAATGGGGAAAGGGCAGAGTAATAGGGGAATGGCAGAGTAATGGGGGAAAATGGCAGAGTAATGGGGAAAGGGCAAGGTAATCGGAAAAGAGCAGAGTAATCGGGAAAGGGCAGAGTAATGGGGAAAGGGCAGAGTAATGGGGAAAAGGTAGAGGAATGGGGAAAGGGCAGAGTAATCGGGAAAGGGTAGAGTAATCAGGAAAGGGCAGAGTAATCGGGAAAAGGGCAGATTAATAGGGAAAAGGGCAGAGTAATGGTGGAGGGCAGAGTAATGGTGGAGGGCAGAGTAATGGGAAAAAGTCAGAGTAATGGTGAAGGGAAGAGTAATGGTGAAGGGCAGAGTGATCGGGAAAGCACAGAGTAATGGTGAAGGGCAGAGTAATGGTGAAGGGCATAGTAATGGTGAAGGGCAGAGTAATGGTGAAGGGCAGAGTAATGGGGAAAAGTCAGAGTAATGGTGAAGGGCAGAGTAATGGTGAAGGGCAGAGTGATCGGGAAAGCGCAGAGTAATGGGGATAAGGGCAGAGAAATGGGGAAAGGGCAGGGTAATGGAGAAAGGGCAGAGTAATTGGGAAAGGGCAGAGTAATCGGGAAAAGGGCAGACTAATAGGGAAAAGGGCAGAGTAATGGTGAAGGGCAGAGTAATCGTGGAGGGCAGAGTAATGGGGAATGGGCAGAGTAATGGGGAAAAGGCAGAGTAATGCTGAAGGGCAGAGTAATGGGGAAAAGGCAGAGTAATGGGGAAAAGGCAGAGTAATGGTGAAGGGCAGAGTAATGGTGAAGGGAAGAGTAATGGTGAAGGGCAGAGTAATGGTGAAGGACAGAGTAATGTGGAAAAGGTAGAGTAATGGTGAAGGGCAGAGTAATGGTGAAGGGCAGAGTGATGTGAAGGGCAGAGTAATGGGGAAAAGGTAGAGTAATGGTGAAGGGCAGAGTAATGGTGAAGGGCAGAGGAATGGTGAAGGGCAGAGTACTGGTGAAGGGCAGTGTAATGGTGAAGGGCAGAGTAATGGTGAAGGGCAGAGTGATGTGAAGGGCAGAGTGATGTGAAGGGCAGAGTAGTGGTGAAGGGCAGAGTAATGGGGAAAAGCAGAGTAATGGGTAAAGGTCAGAGTAATGCTGAAGGGCAGAGTAATGGGGAAAGGGCAGAGTAATGGTGAAGGGCAGAGTAATGGTGAAGGGCAGAGTAATGGTGAAGCGCAGAGTAATGGGGAAAGGCAGAGTAATGGGGAAAAGGCAGAGTAATGATGAAGGGCAGAGTAATGGGGAAAAGGCAGAGTAATGGGGAAAAGGCAGAGTAATGGTGAAGGGCAGAGTAATGGGGAAAGGTAAAGTAATGGTGAACGGCAGAGTAATGGTGAAGGGCAGAGTAATGGTGAAGGACAGAGTAATGGGGACAGTGCAGAGTAATGGTGAAGGGCAGAGTAATGGGGAAAAGGTAGAGCAATGGTGAAGGGCAGAGTAATGGTGAAGGGCAGAGTAATGGTGAAGGGCAGAGTAATGGGAAAATGTCAGAGTAATGGTGAAGGGAAGAGTAATGGTGAAGGGCAGAGTGATCCGGAAAGCGCAGAGTAATGGTGAAGGGCAGAGCAATGGTGAAGGGCAGAGTAATGGTGAAGGGCAGAGTAATGGTGAAGGGCAGAGTAATGGGGAAAAGTCAGAGTAATGGTGAAGGGCAGAGTAATGGTGAAGGGCAGAGTAATCGGGAAAGCGCAGAGTAATGGGGAAAAGGGCAGAGTAATGGGGAAAGGGCACGGTAATCGAGAAAGGGCAGAGTAATGGGGAAAGGGCAGAGTAATGGGGAAAGGGAAGAGTAATCGGGAAAGGGTAGAGTAATCGGGAAAGGGCAGAGTAATAGTGAAAAGGTCAGAGTAATGGGGAAAGGGCAGAGCAATCGGGAAAGGGCAGAGTAATGGGGAAAAGGGCAGAGTAATGGGGAAAAGGGCAGAGTAATGGGGAAAATGGCAGAGTAATAGGGAAAGGGCAGAGTAATGGGGAAAAGGGCAGAGTAATGGGGAAAGGGCAAGGTAATCGGAAAAGGGCAGAGTAATCGGGAACGGGCAGAGTAATGGGGAAAGGGCAGAGTAATGGGGAAAAGGTAGAGTAATGGGGAAAGGGCAGAGTAATCGGGAAAGGGTACAGTAGTCGGGAAAGGGCAGAGTAATCGGGAAAAGAACAACAAAGAACAAAGAACAAAGAAATGTACAGCACAGGAACAGGCCCTTCGGCCCTCCAAGCCCGCGCCGACCATACTGCCCGACTAAACTACAATCTTCTACACTTCCTGGGTCAGTATCCTTCTATTCCCATCCTATTCATATATTTGTCAAGATGCCCCTTAAATGTCCCTATCGTCCCTGCTTCCACTACCTCCTCCGGTAGCGAGTTCCAGGCACCCACTACCCTCTGCGTAAAAAACTTGCCTCGTACATCTACTCTAAACCTTGCCCCTTTCACCTTAAACCTATGCCCCCTAGTAATTGACCCCTCTACCCTGGGGAAAAGCCTCTGACTATCCACTCTGTCTATGCCCCTCATAATTTTGTAGACCTCTATCAGGTCGCCCCTCAACCTCCTTCGTTCCAGAGAGAACAAACCGAGTTTATTCAACCTCTCCTCATAGCTTATGCCCTCCATACCAGGCAACATTCTGGTAAATCTCTTCTGCACCCTCTCTAAAGCCTCCACATCCTTCTGGTAGTGTGGCGACCAGAATTGAACACTATACTCCAAGTGTGGCCTAACTAAGGTCCTATACAGCTGCAACATGACTTGCCAATTCTTATACTCAATGCCCCGTCCAATGAAGGCAAGCATGCCGTATGCCTTCTTGACTACCTTCTCCACCTGTGTTGCCCCTTTCAATGACCTGTGGACCTGTACTCCTAGATCTCTTTGACTTTCAATACTCTTGAGGGTTCTACCATTTACTGTATATTCCCTACCTGCATTAGCCCTTCCAAAATGCATTACCTCACATTTGTCCGGATTAAACTCCATCTGCCATCTCTCCGCCCAAGTCTCCAGACAATCTAAATCCTGCTGTATCCTCAGACAGTCCTCATCGCTATCCGCAATTCCACCAACCTTTGTGTCGTCTGCAAACTTACTAATCAGACCAGTTACATTTTCCTCCAAATCATTTATATATACTACAAACAGCAAAGGTCCCAGCACTGATCCCTGTGGAACACCACTGGTCACAGCCCTCCAATTAGAAAAGCATCCCTCCATTGCTACCCTCTGCCTTCTATGGCCTAGCCAGTTCTGAATCCACCTTGCCAGCTCACCCCTGATCCCGTGTGACTTCACCTTTTGTACTAGTCTACCATGAGGGACCTTGTCAAAGGCCTTACTGAAGTCCATGTAGACAACATCCACTGCCCTACCTGCATCAATCATCTTAGTGACCTCCTCGAAAAACTCTATCAAGTTAGTGAGACACGACCTCCCCTTCACAAAACCGTGCTGCCTCTCACTAATACGTCCATTTGCTTCCAAATGGGAGTAGATCCTGTCTCGAAGAATTCTCTCCAGTAATTTCCCTACCACTGAAGTAAGGCTCACCGGCCTGTAGTTCCCGGGATTATCCTTGCTACCCTTCTTAAACAGAGGAACAACATTGGCTATTCTCCAGTCCTCCGGGACATCCCCTGAAGACAGCGAGGATCCAAAGATTTCTGTCAAGGCCTCAGCAATTTCCTCTCCAGCCTCCTTCAGTATTCTGGGGTAGATCCCATCAGGCCCTGGGGACTTATCTACCTTAATATTTTTTAAGACACCCAACACCTCGTCTTTTTGGATCACAATGTGACCCAGGCTATCTACACCCCCTTCTCCAGACTCAACATCTACCAATTCCTTCTCTTTGGTGAATACTGATGCAAAGTATTCATTTAGTACCTCGCCCATTTCCTCTGGCTCCACACATAGATTCCCTTGCCTATCCTTCAGTGGGCCAACCCTTTCCCTGGCTACCCTCTTGCTTTTTATGTATGTGTAAAAAGCCTTGGGATTTTCCTTAACCCTATTTGCCAATGACTTTTCATGACCCCTTCTAGCCCTCCTGACTCCTTGCTTAAGTTCCTTCCTACTTTCCTTGTATGCCACACAGGCTTCGTCTGTTCCCAGCCTTTTAGCCCTGACAAATGCCTCCTTTTTCTTTTTGACGAGGCCTACAATATCACTCGTCATCCAAGGTTCCCGAAAATTGCCGTATTTATCTTTCTTCCTCACAGGAACATGCCTGTCCTGTATTCCCTTCAACTGACACTTGAAAGCCTCCCACATGTCAGATGTTGATTTGCCCTCAAACATCCGCCCCCAATCTATGTTCTTCAGTTCCCACCTAATATTGTCATAATTAGCCTTCCCCCAATTTAGCACATTCATCCTCGGACCACTCTTATCCTTGTCCACCAGTACTTTAAAACTTACTGAATTGTGGTCACTGTTACCGAAATGCTCCCCTACTGAAACATCTACCACCTGGCCGGGCTCATTCCCCAATACCAGGTCCAGTACCGCCCCTTCCCTAGTTGGACTGTCTACATATTGTTTTAAGAAGCCCTCCTGGATGCTCCTTACAAACTCCGCCCCGTCTAAGCCCCTGGCACTAAGTGAGTCCCAGTCAATATTGGGGAAGTTGAAGTCTCCCATCACCACAACCCTGTTGTTTTTACTCTTTTCCAAAATCTGTCTACCTATCTGCTCCTCTATCTCCCGCTGGCTGTTGGGAGGCCTGTAGTATACCCCCAACATTGTGACTGCACCCTTCTTATTCCTGATCTCTACCCATATAGCCTCACTGCCCTCTGAGGTGTCCTCTCGCAGTATAGCTGTGATATTCTCCCGAACAAGTAGCGCAACTCCGCCTCCCCTTTTACATCCCCCTCTATCCCGCCTGAAACATCTAAATCCTGGAACGTTTAGCTGCCAATCCTGCCCTTCCCTCAACCAGGTCTCTGTAATGGCAATAACATCATAGTTCCAAGTAGTAATCCAAGCTCTAAGTTCATCTGCCTTACCCGTAATGCTCCTTGCATTAAAACATAGGCACTTCAGGCCACCAGACCCGCTGTGTTCAGCAACTTTTCCCCGTCTGCTCTGCCTCAGAGCCACACTGTCCCTATTCCCTAGTTCTCCCTCAATGCTCTCACCTTCTGACCTATTGCTCCCGTACCCACCCCCCTGCCATACTAGTTTAAACCCTCCCGGAAAAGGGCAGAGTAATAGGGGAATGGCAGAGTAATGGGGGAAAATGGCAGAGTAATGGGGAAAGGGCAAGGTAATCGGAAAAGAGCAGAGTAATCGGGAAAGGGCAGAGTAATGGGGAAAGGGCAGAGTAATGGGGAAAAGGTAGAGGAATGGGGAAAGGGCAGAGTAATAGGGAAAAGGGCAGAGCAATGGGGAAGGGCAGAGTGATGTGAAGGGCACAGTAATGGTGAAGGGCAGAGTAATGGGGAAAAGCAGAGTAATGGGTAAAGGGCAGAGTAATCGGGAAAAGGGCAGAGTAATAGGGAAAAGGGCAGAGTAATGGGGAAGGGCAGAGTGATGTGAAGGGCAGAGTAATGGTGAAGGGCAGAGTAATGGGGAATGTGCAGAGTAATGGTGAAGGGCAGAGTAATGGTGAAGGGCAGAGTAATGGGGAAAGGGCAGAGTAATGGTGAAGGGCAGAGTCATGGGGAAAAGGTAGAGTAATGGTGAAGGGCAGAGTAATGGTGAAGGGTAGAGTAATGGTGAAGGGCAGAGTAATGGTAAAGGGCAGAGTAATGGTGAAGGGTAGGATAATGGGGAAAAGGTAGTGTAATGGTGAAGCGCAGAGTAATGGTGAAGGGCAGAGTAATGGTAAAGGGCAGAGTAAGGTTGAAGGGTAGAGTAATGGGGAAAAGGTAGAGTAATGGTGAAGGGCAGAGTAATGGTGAAGGGCAGAGTAATGGTGGAGGACAGAGTAATGGTGAAGGGCAGAGTAATGGTGAAGGGCAGAGTAATGGGGAAAGTGCAGAGTAATGGTGAAGGGCAGAGTGATGGGGAAAAGGTAGAGTAATGGTGAAGGGCAGAGTAATGGTGAAGGGCAGAGTAATGGTGAAGGGCAGAGTAATGGGGAAAAGTCAGAGTAATGGTGAAGGGCAGAGTAATGGTGAAGGGCAGAGTGATCGGGAAAGCGCAGAGTAATGGTGAAGGGCAGAGCAATGGTGAAGGGCAGAGTAATGGTGAAGGGCAGAGTAATGGTGAAGGGCAGAGTAATGGGGAAAAGTCAGAGTAATGGTGAAGGGCAGAGTAATGGTGAAGGGCAGAGTGATCGGGAAAGCGCAGAGTAATGGGGAAAAAGGGCACAGTAATGGGGAAAGGGCAAGGTAATCGGGAAAGGGCTGAGTAATGGGGAAAGGGCAGAGTAATAGGGAAAGGGCAGAGTAATCGGGAAAGGGTAGAGTAATCGGGAAAGGGCAGAATAATAGGGAAAAGGGCAGATTAATGGGGAAAGGGCAGAGTAATGGGGAAAGGGCAGAGTAATCGGGAAAGGGCAGAGTAATGGGGAAAAGGGCAGAGTAATGGGGAAAATGGCAGAGTAATGGGGAAAGGGCAGAGTAATAGGGGAATGGCAGAGTAATGGGGGAAAATGGCAGAGTAATGGGGAAAGGGCAAGGTAATCGGAAAAGAGCAGAGTAATCGGGAAAGGGCAGAGTAATGGGGAAAGGGCAGAGTAATGGGGAAAAGGTAGAGGAATGGGGAAAGGGCAGAGTAATCGGGAAAGGGTAGAGTAATCAGGAAAGGGCAGAGTAATCGGGAAAAGGGCAGATTAATAGGGAAAAGGGCAGAGTAATGGTGGAGGGCAGAGTAATGGTGGAGGGCAGAGTAATGGGAAAAAGTCAGAGTAATGGTGAAGGGAAGAGTAATGGTGAAGGGCAGAGTGATCGGGAAAGCACAGAGTAATGGTGAAGGGCAGAGTAATGGTGAAGGGCATAGTAATGGTGAAGGGCAGAGTAATGGTGAAGGGCAGAGTAATGGGGAAAAGTCAGAGTAATGGTGAAGGGCAGAGTAATGGTGAAGGGCAGAGTGATCGGGAAAGCGCAGAGTAATGGGGAAAAGGGCAGAGAAATGGGGAAAGGGCAGGGTAATGGAGAAAGGGCAGAGTAATTGGGAAAGGGCAGAGTAATCGGGAAAAGGGCAGACTAATAGGGAAAAGGGCAGAGTAATGGTGAAGGGCAGAGTAATCGTGGAGGGCAGAGTAATGGGGAATGGGCAGAGTAATGGGGAAAAGGCAGAGTAATGCTGAAGGGCAGAGTAATGGGGAAAAGGCAGAGTAATGGGGAAAAGGCAGAGTAATGGTGAAGGGCAGAGTAATGGTGAAGGGAAGAGTAATGGTGAAGGGCAGAGTAATGGTGAAGGACAGAGTAATGTGGAAAAGGTAGAGTAATGGTGAAGGGCAGAGTAATGGTGAAGGGCAGAGTGATGTGAAGGGCAGAGTAATGGGGAAAAGGTAGAGTAATGGTGAAGGGCAGAGTAATGGTGAAGGGCAGAGGAATGGTGAAGGGCAGAGTACTGGTGAAGGGCAGTGTAATGGTGAAGGGCAGAGTAATGGTGAAGGGCAGAGTGATGTGAAGGGCAGAGTGATGTGAAGGGCAGAGTAGTGGTGAAGGGCAGAGTAATGGGGAAAAGCAGAGTAATGGGTAAAGGTCAGAGTAATGCTGAAGGGCAGAGTAATGGGGAAAGGGCAGAGTAATGGTGAAGGGGAGAGTAATGGTGAAGGGCAGAGTAATGGTGAAGCGCAGAGTAATGGGGAAAGGCAGAGTAATGGGGAAAAGGCAGAGTAATGATGAAGGGCAGAGTAATGGGGAAAAGGCAGAGTAATGGGGAAAAGGCAGAGTAATGGTGAAGGGCAGAGTAATGGGGAAAGGTAAAGTAATGGTGAACGGCAGAGTAATGGTGAAGGGCAGAGTAATGGTGAAGGACAGAGTAATGGGGACAGTGCAGAGTAATGGTGAAGGGCAGAGTAATGGGGAAAAGGTAGAGCAATGGTGAAGGGCAGAGTAATGGTGAAGGGCAGAGTAATGGTGAAGGGCAGAGTAATGGGAAAATGTCAGAGTAATGGTGAAGGGAAGAGTAATGGTGAAGGGCAGAGTGATCCGGAAAGCGCAGAGTAATGGTGAAGGGCAGAGCAATGGTGAAGGGCAGAGTAATGGTGAAGGGCAGAGTAATGGTGAAGGGCAGAGTAATGGGGAAAAGTCAGAGTAATGGTGAAGGGCAGAGTAATGGTGAAGGGCAGAGTAATCGGGAAAGCGCAGAGTAATGGGGAAAAGGGCAGAGTAATGGGGAAAGGGCAGGGTAATCGAGAAAGGGCAGAGTAATGGGGAAAGGGCAGAGTAATGGGGAAAGGGAAGAGTAATCGGGAAAGGGTAGAGTAATCGGGAAAGGGCAGAGTAATAGTGAAAAGGTCAGAGTAATGGGGAAAGGGCAGAGCAATCGGGAAAGGGCAGAGTAATGGGGAAAAGGGCAGAGTAATGGGGAAAAGGGCAGAGTAATGGGGAAAATGGCAGAGTAATAGGGAAAGGGCAGAGTAATGGGGAAAAGGGCAGAGTAATGGGGAAAGGGCAAGGTAATCGGAAAAGGGCAGAGTAATCGGGAACGGGCAGAGAAATGGTGAAAGGGCAGAGTAATGGGGAAAAGGTAGAGTAATGGGGAAAGGGCAGAGTAATCGGGAAAGGGTACAGTAGTCGGGAAAGGGCAGAGTAATCGGGAAAAGGGCAGAGTAATAGGGAAAAGGGCAGAGCAATGGGGAAGGGCAGAGTGATGTGAAGGGCACAGTAATGGTGAAGGGCAGAGTAATGGGGAAAAGCAGAGTAATGGGTAAAGGGCAGAGTAATCGGGAAAAGGGCAGAGTAATAGGGAAAAGGGCAGAGTAATGTGGAAGGGCAGAGTGATGTGAAGGGCAGAGTAATGGTGAAGGGCAGAGTAATGGGGAATGTGCAGAGTAATGGTGAAGGGCAGAGTAATGGTGAAGGGCAGAGTAATGGGGAAAGGGCAGAGTAATGGTGAAGGGCAGAGTCATGGGGAAAAGGTAGAGTAATGGTGAAGGGCAGAGTAATGGTGAAGGGTAGAGTAATGGTGAAGGGCAGAGTAATGGTAAAGGGCAGAGTAATGGTGAAGGGTAGGATAATGGGGAAAAGGTAGTGTAATGGTGAAGCGCAGAGTAATGGTGAAGGGCAGAGTAATGGTAAAGGGCAGAGTAAGGTTGAAGGGTAGAGTAATGGGGAAAAGGTAGAGTAATGGTGAAGGGCAGAGTAATGGTGAAGGGCAGAGTAATGGTGGAGGACAGAGTAATGGTGAAGGGCAGAGTAATGGTGAAGGGCAGAGTAATGGGGAAAGTGCAGAGTAATGGTGAAGGGCAGAGTGATGGGGAAAAGGTAGAGGAATGGTGAAGGGCAGAGTAATGGTGAAGGGCAGAGTAATGGTGAAGGGCAGAGTAATGGGGAAAAGTCAGAGTAATGGTGAAGGGCAGAGTAATGGTGAAGGGCAGAGTGATCGGGAAAGCGCAGAGTAATGGTGAAGGGCAGAGCAATGGTGAAGGGCAGAGTAATGGTGAAGGGCAGAGTAATGGTGAAGGGCAGAGTAATGGGGAAAAGTCAGAGTAATGGTGAAGGGCAGAGTAATGGTGAAGGGCAGAGTGATCGGGAAAGCGCAGAGTAATGGGGAAAAGGGCAGAGTAATGGGGAAAGGGCAGGGTAATCGGGAAAGGGCTGAGTAATGGGGAAAGGGCAGAGTAATAGGGAAAGGGCAGAGTAATCGGGAAAGGGTAGAGTAATCGGGAAAGGGCAGAATAATAGGGAAAAGGGCAGATTAATGGGGAAAGGGCAGAGTAATGGGGAAAGGGCAGAGTAATCGGGAAAGGGCAGAGTAATGGGGAAAAGGGCAGAGTAATGGGGAAAATGGCAGAGTAATGGGGAAAGGGCAGAGTAATAGGGGAATGGCAGAGTAATGGGGGAAAATGGCAGAGTAATGGGGAAAGGGCAAGGTAATCGGAAAAGGGCAGAGTAATCGGGAAAGGGCAGAGTAATGGGGAAAGGGCAGAGTAATGGGGAAAAGGTAGAGGAATGGGGAAAGGGCAGAGTAATCGGGAGAGGGTAGAGTAATCGGGAAAGGGCAGAGTAATTGGGATAAGGGCAGACTAATAGGGAAAAGGGCAGAGTAATGGTGAAGGGCAGAGGAATGGTGGAGGGCAGAGTAATGGGAAAAAGTCAGAGTAATGGTGAAGGGAAGAGTAATGGTGAAGGGCAGAGTGATCGGGAAAGCGCAGAGGAATGGTGAATGGCAGAGTAATGGTGAAGGGCAGAGTAATGGTGAAGGGCAGAGTAATGGGGAAAAGTCAGAGTAATGGTGAAGGGCAGAGTAATGGTGAAGGGCAGAGTGATCGGGAAAGCGCAGTGTAATGGGGAAAAGGGCAGAGTAATGGGGAAAGGGCAGGGTAATCGAGAAAGGGCAGAGTAATGGGGAAAGGGTAGAGTAATGGGGAAAGGGAAGAGTAATCGGGAAAGGGTAGACTAATCGGGAAAGGGCAGAGTAATAGTGAAAAGGGCAGAGTAATGGGGAAAGGGCAGAGTAATCGGGAAAGGGCAGAGTAATCGGGAAAGGGCAGAGTAATGGGGAAAGGGCAGAGTAATAGGGAAAGGGCAGAGTAATGGGGAAAAGGGCAGAGTAATGGGGAAAGGGCAAGGTAATCGGAAAAGGGCAGAGTAATCGGGAACGGGCAGAGTAATGGGGAAAGGGCAGAGTAATGGGGAAACGTTAGAGTAATGGGGAAAGGGCAGAGTAATCGGGAAAGGGAACAGTAGTCGGGAAAGGGTACAGTAGTCGGGAAAGGGCAGAGTAATAGGGAAAAGGGCAGAGTAATGGGGAAGGGCAGAGTAATGGTGGAGGGCAGAGTAATGGGGAATGGGCAGAGTAATGGGGAAAAGGCAGTGTAATGGTGAAGGGCAGAGTAATGGGGAAAAGGCAGAGTAATGGTGAAGCGCAGAGTAATGGTGAAGTGCAGAGTAATGGTGAAGGGCAGAGAATTGGGGAAAGGCAGAGTAATGGGGAAAAGGTAGAGTAATGGTGAAGGGCAGAGTAATGGTGAAGGGCAGAGTAATGGTGGAGGACAGAGTAATGGTGAAGGGCAGAGTAATGGTGAATGGCAGAGTAATGGGGAAAGTGCAGAGTAATGGTGAAGGGCAGAGTGATGGGGAAAAGGTAGAGTAATGGTGAAGGGCAGAGTAATGGTGAAGGGCAGAGTAATGGTGAAGGGCAGAGTAATGGGGAAAAGTCAGAGTAATGGTGAAGGGCAGAGTAATGGTGAAGGGCAGAGTGATCGGGAAAGCGCAGAGTAATGGTGAAGGGCAGAGCAATGGTGACGGGCAGAGGAATGGTGAAGGGCAGAGTAATGGTGAAGGGCAGAGTAATGGGGAAAGGGCAGAGTAATCGGGAAAGGGAACAGTAGTCGGGAAAGTGTACAGTAGTCGGGAAAGGGCAGAGTAATCGGGAAAAGGGCAGAGTAATAGGGAAAAGGGCAGAGTAATGGGGAAGGGCAGAGTAATGGTGGAGGGCAGTGTAATGGGGAATGGGCAGAGTAATGGTGAATGGCAGAGGAATGGTGAAGGGCAGAGTAATGGGGAATGGGCAGAGTAGGGGGGAATGGGCAGAGTAATGGGGAAAACGTAGAGTAATGGTGAAGGGCAGAGTAATGGTGAAGGGCAGAGTAATGGTGAAGGGCAGAGTAATGGTGAAGGGCAGAGTAATGGGAAAGGGCAGAGTAATGGTGAAGGGCATTGTAATGGGGAATGGGCAGAGTAATGTGAGGGGCAGAGTAATGGGGAAAAGGCAGAGTAATGGTGAAGGGCAGAGTAATGGGGAAAAGGCAGAGTAATAGTGAAGGGCAGAGGAATGGTGAATGGCAGAGTAATGGGGAAAGGGCAGAGTAATAGGGAAAGGGCAGAGTAATGGGGAAAAGGGCAGGGTAATGGGGAAAGGGCAAGGTAATCAGAAAAGGGCAGAGTAATCGGGAACGGGCAGAGTAATGGGGAAAGGCCAGAGTAATGGGGAAAAGTTAGAGTAATGGGGAATGGGCAGAGTAATCGGGAAAGGGAACAGTAGTCGGGAAAGGGTACAGTAGTCGGGAAAGGGCAGAGTAAAAGGGAAAAGGGCAGAGTAATGGTGAAGGGAAGAGTAATGGTGAAGGGCAGAGTGATCCGGAAAGCGCAGAGTAATGGTGAAGGGCAGAGCAATGGTGAAGGGCAGAGTAATGGTGAAGGGCAGAGTAATGGTGAAGGGCAGAGTAATGGTGAAGGGCAGAGTAATGGGGAAAAGTCAGAGTAATGGTGAAGGGCAGAGTAATGGTGAAGGGCAGAGTAATCGGGAAAGCGCTGAGTAATGGGGAAAAGGGCAGAGTAATGGGGAAAGGGCAGGGTAATCGAGAAAGGGCAGAGTAATGGGGAAAGGGCAGAGTAATGGGGAAAGGGAAGAGTAATCGGGAAAGGGTAGAGTAATCGGGAAAGGGCAGAGTAATAGTGAAAAGGTCAGAGTAATGGGGAAAGGGCAGAGCAATCGGGAAAGGGCAGAGTAATGGGGAAAAGGGCAGAGTAATGGGGAAAATGGCAGAGTAATGGGGAAAGGGCAGAGTAATAGGGAAAGGGCAGAGTAATGGGGAAAAGGGCAGAGTAATGGGGAAAGGGCAAGGTAATCGGAAAAGGGCAGAGTAATCGGGAACGGGCAGAGTAATGGGGAAAGGGCAGAGTAATGGGGAAAAGGTAGAGTAATGGGGAAAGGGCAGAGTAATCGGGAAAGGGTACAGTAGTCGGGAAAGGGCAGAGTAATCGGGAAAAGGGCAGAGTAATAGGGAAAAGGGCAGAGCAATGGGGAAGGGCAGAGTGATGTGAAGGGCACAGTAATGGTGAAGGGCAGAGTAATGGGGAAAAGCAGAGTAATGGGTAAAGGGCAGAGTAATCGGGAAAAGGGCAGAATAATAGGGAAAAGGGCAGAGTAATGGGGAAGGGCAGAGTGATGTGAAGGGCAGAGTAATGGTGAAGGGCAGAGTAATGGGGAATGTGCAGAGTAATGGTGAAGGGCAGAGTAATGGTGAAGGGCAGAGTAATGGGGAAAGGGCAGAGTAATGGTGAAGGGCAGAGTCATGGGGAAAAGGTAGAGTAATGGTGAAGGGCAGAGTAATGGTGGAGGACAGAGTAATGGTGAAGGGCAGAGTAATGGTGAAGGGCAGAGTAATGGGGAAAGTGCAGAGTAATGGTGAAGGGCAGAGTGATGGGGAAAAGGTAGAGTAATGGTGAAGGGCAGAGTAATGGTGAAGGGCAGAGTAATGGTGAAGGGCAGAGTAATGGTGAAGGGCAGAGTAATGGTGAAGGGCAGAGTAATGGGGAAAAGTCAGAGTAATGGTGAAGGCAGAGTAATGGTGAAGGGCAGAGTGATCGGGAAAGCGCAGAGTAATGGTGAAGGGCAGAGCAATGGTGAAGGGCAGAGTAATGGTGAAGGGCAGAGTAATGGTGAAGGGCAGAGTAATGGGGAAAAGTCAGAGTAATGGTGAAGGGCAGAGTAATGGTGAAGGGCAGAGTGATCGGGAAAGCGCAGAGTAATGGGGAAAAGGGCAGAGTAATGGGGAAAGGGCAGGGTAATCGGGAAAGGGCTGAGTAATGGGGAAAGGGCAGAGTAATAGGGAAAGGGCAGAGTAATCGGGAAAGGGTAGAGTAATCGGGAAAGGGCAGAATAATAGGGAAAAGGGCAGATTAATGGGGAAAGGGCAGAGTAATGGGGAAAGGGCAGAGTAATCGGGAAAGGGCAGAGTAATGGGGAAAAGGGCAGAGTAATGGGGAAAATGGCAGAGTAATGGGGAAAGGGCAGAGTAATAGGGGAATGGCAGAGTAATGGGGGAAAATGGCAGAGTAATGGGGAGAAGGCAAGGTAATCGGAAAAGGGCAGAGTAATGGGGAAAGGGCAGAGTAATGGGGAAAGGGCAGAGTAATGGGGAAAAGGTAGAGGAATGGGGAAAGGGCAGAGTAATCGGGAGAGGGTAGAGTAATCGGGAAAGGGCAGAGTAATTGGGAAAAGGGCAGACTAATAGGGAAAAGGGCAGAGTAATGGTGAAGGGCAGAGGAATGGTGGAGGGCAGAGTAATGGGAAAAAGTCAGAGTAATGGTGAAGGGAAGAGTAATGGTGAAGGGCAGAGTGATCGGGAAAGCGCAGAGGAATGGTGAATGGCAGAGTAATGGTGAAGGGAAGAGTAATGGTGAAGGGCAGAGTAATGGGGAAAAGTCAGAGTAATGGTGAAGGGCAGAGTAATGGTGAAGGGCAGAGTGATCGGGAAAGCGCAGTGTAATGGGGAAAAGGGCAGAGTAATGGGGAAAGGGCAGGGTAATCGAGAAAGGGCAGAGTAATGGGGAAAGGGCAGAGTAATGGGGAAAGGGAAGAGTAATCGGGAAAGGGTAGACTAATCGGGAAAGGGCAGAGTAATAGTGAAAAGGGCAGAGTAATGGGGAAAGGGCAGAGTAATCGGGAAAGGGCAGAGTAATCGGGAAAGGGCAGAGTAATGGGGAAAGGGCAGAGTAATAGGGAAAAGGCAGAGTAATGGGGAAAAGGGCAGAGTAATGGGGAAAGGGCAAGGTAATCGGAAAAGGGCAGAGTAATCGGGAACGGGCAGAGTAATGGGGAAAGGGCAGAGTAATGGGGAAAAGTTAGAGTAATGGGGAAAGGGCAGAGTAATCGGGAAAGGGAACAGTAGTCGGGAAAGGGTACAGTAGTCGGGAAAGGGCAGAGTAATAGGGAAAAGGGCAGAGTAATGGGGAAGGGCAGAGTAATGGTGGAGGGCAGAGTAATGGGGAATGGGCAGAGTAATGGGGAAAAGGCAGTGTAATGGTGAAGGGCAGAGTAATGGGGAAAAGGCAGAGTAATGGTGAAGCGCAGAGTAATGGTGAAGTGCAGAGTAATGGTGAAGGGCAGAGAATTGGGGAAAGGCAGAGTAATGGGGAAAAGGTAGAGTAATGGTGAAGGGCAGAGTAATGGTGAAGGGCAGAGTAATGGTGGAGGACAGAGTAATGGTGAAGGGCAGAGTAATGGTGAATGGCAGAGTAATGGGGAAAGTGCAGAGTAATGGTGAAGGGCAGAGTGATGGGGAAAAGGTAGAGTAATGGTGAAGGGCAGAGTAATGGTGAAGGGCAGAGTAATGGTGAAGGGCAGAGTAATGGGGAAAAGTCAGAGTAATGGTGAAGGGCAGAGTAATGGTGTAGGGCAGAGTGATCGGGAAAGCGCAGAGTAATGGTGAAGGGCAGAGCAATGGTGACGGGCAGAGTAATGGTGAAGGGCAGAGTAATGGTGAAGGGCAGAGTAATGGGGAAAAGTCAGAGTAATGGTGAAGGGCAGAGTAATGGTGAAGGGCAGAGTGATCGGGAAAGCGCAGAGTAATGGGGAAAAGGGCAGAGTAATGGGGAAAGGGCAGGGTAATCGGGAAAGGGCTGAGTAATGGGGAAAGGGCAGAGTAATAGGGAAAGGGCAGTTTAATCGGGAAAGGGTAGAGTAATCGGGAAAGGGCAGAATAATAGGGAAAAGGGCAGATTAATGGGGAAAGGGCAGAGTAATGGGGAAAAGGGCAGAGTAATGGGGAAAATGGCAGAGTAATGGGGAAAGGGCAGAGTAATAGGGGAATGGCAGAGTAATGGGGGAAAATGGCAGAGTAATGGGGAAAGGGCAAGGTAATCGGAAAAGGGCAGAGTAATCGGGAAAGGGCAGAGTAATGGGGAAAGGGAAGAGTAATGGGGAAAAGGTAGAGGAATGGTGAAGGGAAGAGTAATGGTGAAGGGCAGAGTGATCGGGAAAGCGCAGAGGAATGGTGAATGGCAGAGTAATGGTGAAGGGCAGAGTAATGGTGAAGGGCAGAGTAATGGTGAAGGGCAGAGTAATGGGGAAAAGTCAGAGTAATGGTGAAGGGCAGGGTAATGGTGAAGGGCAGAGTGATCGGGAAAGCGCAGAGTAATGGGGAAAAGGGCAGAGTAATGGGGAAAGGGCAGGGTAATCGAGAAAGGGCAGAGTAATGGGGAAAGGGCAGAGTAATGGGGAAAGGGAAGAGTAATCGGGAAAGGGTAGAGTAATCGGGAAAGGGCAGAGTAATAGTGAAAAGGGCAGAGTAATGGGGAAAGGGCAGAGTAATCGGGAAAGTGCAGAGTAATCGGGAAAGGGCAGAGTAATGGGGAAAAGGGCAGAATAATGGGGAAAATGGCAGAGTAATGGGGAAAGGGCAGAGTAATAGGGAAAGGGCAGAGTAATGGGGAAAAGGGCAGGGTAATGGGGAAAGGGCAAGGTAATCAGAAAAGGGCAGAGTAATCGGGAACGGGCAGAGTAATGGGGAAAGGGCAGAGTAATGGGGAAAAGTTAGAGTAATGGGGAATGGGCAGAGTAATCGGGAAAGGGAACAGTAGTCGGGAAAGGGTACAGTAGTCGGGAAAGGGCAGAGTAATCGGGAAAAGGGCAGAGTAATAGGGAAAAGGGCAGAGTAATGGGGAAGGGCAGAGTAATGGTGGAGGGCAGTGTAATGGGGAATGGGCAGAGTAATGGTGAATGGCAGAGGAATGGTGAAGGGCAGAGTAATGGGGAATGGGCAGAGTAGGGGGGAATGGGCAGAGTAATGGGGAAAACGTAGAGTAATGGTGAAGGGCAGAGTAATGGTGAAGGGCAGAGTAATGGTGAAGGGCAGAGTAATGGTGAAGGGCAGAGTAATGGGAAAGGGCAGAGTAATGGTGAAGGGCATTGTAATGGGGAATGGGCAGAGTAATGTGAGGGGCAGAGTAATGGGGAAAAGGCAGAGTAATGGTGAAGGGCAGAGTAATGGGGAAAAGGCAGAGTAATAGTGAAGGGCAGAGGAATGGTGAATGGCAGAGTAATGGGGAAAGGGCAGAGTAATAGGGAAAGGGCAGAATAATGGGGAAAAGGGCAGGGTAATGGGGAAAGGGCAAGGTAATCAGAAAAGGGCAGAGTAATCGGGAACGGGCAGAGTAATGGGGAAAGGGCAGAGTAATGGGGAAAAGTTAGAGTAATGGGGAATGGGCAGAGTAATCGGGAAAGGGAACAGTAGTCGGGAAAGGGTACAGTAGTCGGGAAAGGGCAGAGTAATCGGGAAAAGGGCAGAGTAATAGGGAAAAGGGCAGAGTAATGGGGAAGGGCAGAGTAATGGTGGAGGGCAGTGTAATGGGGAATGGGCAGAGTAATGGGGAAAAGGCAGTGTAATGGTGAAGGGCAGAGTAATGGGGAAAAGGCAGAGTAATGTGGAAAAGGCAGAGTAATGGTGAAGGGCAGAGTAATGGGCAATGGGCAGAGTAATGGTGAAGGGCAGAGTAATGGGGAATGGGCAGTGTAATGGGGAAAAGGCAGAGTAATTGTGAAGGGCAGAGTAACGGTGAAGGGCAGAGTAATGGGGAATGGGCAGAGTAATGGGGAAAAGGCAGAGTAATGGTGAAGGGCATAGCAATGGGGAAAAGGCAGAGTAATGGTTAAGGGCAGAGTAATGGGGAAAAGGCTGAGTAATGGTGAAGGACAGAGTATTGGTGAAGGACAGAGTAATAGAGAAAAGGCAGAGTAATGGTGAAGGGCAGAGTAATGGGGAATGGGCAGAGTAATGGTGAAGGGCAGAGTAATGGTAAAAGGCAGAGTAATGTGGAAGGCAGAGTAATGGGGAAAGGGAAGAGTAATCGGGAAAGGGTAGAGTAATCGGGAAAGGGCAGAGTAATAGTGAAAAGGTCAGAGTAATGGGGAAAGGGCAGAGCAATCGGGAAAGGGCAGAGTAATGGGGAAAAGGGCAGAGTAATGGGGAAAATGGCAGAGTAATGGGGAAAGGGCAGAGTAATAGGGAAAGGGCAGAGTAATGGGGAAAAGGGCAGAGTAATGGGGAAAGGGCAAGGTAATCGGAAAAGGGCAGAGTAATCGGGAACGGGCAGAGTAATGGGGAAAGGGCAGAGTAATGGGGAAAAGGTAGAGTAATGGGGAAAGGGCAGAGTAATCGGGAAAGGGTACAGTAGTCGGGAAAGGGCAGAGTAATCGGGAAAAGGGCAGAGTAATAGGGAAAAGGGCAGAGCAATGGGGAAGGGCAGAGTGATGTGAAGGGCACAGTAATGGTGAAGGGCAGAGTAATGGGGAAAAGCAGAGTAATGGGTAAAGGGCAGAGTAATCGGGAAAAGGGCAGAATAATAGGGAAAAGGGCAGAGTAATGGGGAAGGGCAGAGTGATGTGAAGGGCAGAGTAATGGTGAAGGGCAGAGTAATGGGGAATGTGCAGAGTAATGGTGAAGGGCAGAGTAATGGTGAAGGGCAGAGTAATGGGGAAAGGGCAGAGTAATGGTGAAGGGCAGAGTCATGGGGAAAAGGTAGAGTAATGGTGAAGGGCAGAGTAATGGTGAAGGGCAGAGTAATGGTGAAGGGTAGAGTAATGGTGAAGGGCAGAGTAATGGTAAAGGGCAGAGTAATGGTGAAGGGTAGGATAATGGGGAAAAGGTAGTGTAATGGTGAAGCGCAGAGTCATGGTGAAGGGCAGAGTAATGGTAAAGGGCAGAGTAAGGTTGAAGGGTAGAGTAATGGGGAAAAGGTAGAGTAATGGTGAAGGGCAGAGTAATGGTGAAGGGCAGAGTAATGGTGGAGGACAGAGTAATGGTGAAGGGCAGAGTAATGGTGAAGGGCAGAGTAATGGGGAAAGTGCAGAGTAATGGTGAAGGGCAGAGTGATGGGGAAAAGGTAGAGTAATGGTGAAGGGCAGAGTAATGGTGAAGGGCAGAGTAATGGTGAAGGGCAGAGTAATGGTGAAGGGCAGAGTAATGGTGAAGGGCAGAGTAATGGGGAAAAGTCAGAGTAATGGTGAAGGGCAGAGTAATGGTGAAGGGCAGAGTGATCGGGAAAGCGCAGAGTAATGGTGAAGGGCAGAGCAATGGTGAAGGGCAGAGTAATGGTGAAGGGCAGAGTAATGGTGAAGGGCAGAGTAATGGGGAAAAGTCAGAGTAATGGTGAAGGGCAGAGTAATGGTGAAGGGCAGAGTGATCGGGAAAGCGCAGAGTAATGGGGAAAAGGGCAGAGTAATGGGGAAAGGGCAGGGTAATCGGGAAAGGGCTGAGTAATGGGGAAAGGGCAGAGTAATAGGGAAAGGGCAGAGTAATCGGGAAAGGGTAGAGTAATCGGGAAAGGGCAGAATAATAGGGAAAAGGGCAGATTAATGGGGAAAGGGCAGAGTAATGGGGAAAGGGCAGAGTAATCGGGAAAGGGCAGAGTAATGGGGAAAAGGGCAGAGTAATGGGGAAAATGGCAGAGTAATGGGGAAAGGGCAGAGTAATAGGGGAATGGCAGAGTAATGGGGGAAAATGGCAGAGTAATGGGGAGAAGGCAAGGTAATCGGAAAAGGGCAGAGTAATGGGGAAAGGGCAGAGTAATGGGGAAAGGGCAGAGTAATGGGGAAAAGGTAGAGGAATGGGGAAAGGGCAGAGTAATCGGGAGAGGGTAGAGTAATCGGGAAAGGGCAGAGTAATTGGGAAAAGGGCAGACTAATAGGGAAAAGGGCAGAGTAATGGTGAAGGGCAGAGGAATGGTGGAGGGCAGAGTAATGGGAAAAAGTCAGAGTAATGGTGAAGGGAAGAGTAATGGTGAAGGGCAGAGTGATCGGGAAAGCGCAGAGGAATGGTGAATGGCAGAGTAATGGTGAAGGGAAGAGTAATGGTGAAGGGCAGAGTAATGGGGAAAAGTCAGAGTAATGGTGAAGGGCAGAGTAATGGTGAAGGGCAGAGTGATCGGGAAAGCGCAGTGTAATGGGGAAAAGGGCAGAGTAATGGGGAAAGGGCAGGGTAATCGAGAAAGGGCAGAGTAATGGGGAAAGGGCAGAGTAATGGGGAAAGGGAAGAGTAATCGGGAAAGGGTAGAGTAATCGGGAAAGGGCAGAGTAATAGTGAAAAGGGCAGAGTAATGGGGAAAGGGCAGAGTAATCGGGAAAGGGCAGAGTAATCGGGAAAGGGCAGAGTAATGGGGAAAGGGCAGAGTAATAGGGAAAGGGCAGAGTAATGGGGAAAAGGGCAGAGTAATGGGGAAAGGGCAAGGTAATCGGAAAAGGGCAGAGTAATCGGGAACGGGCAGAGTAATGGGGAAAGGGCAGAGTAATGGGGAAAAGTTAGAGTAATGGGGAAAGGGCAGAGTAATCGGGAAAGGGAACAGTAGTCGGGAAAGGGTACAGTAGTCGGGAAAGGGCAGAGTAATAGGGAAAAGGGCAGAGTAATGGGGAAGGGCAGAGTAATGGTGGAGGGCAGAGTAATGGGGAATGGGCAGAGTAATGGGGAAAAGGCAGTGTAATGGTGAAGGGCAGAGTAATGGGGAAAAGGCAGAGTAATGGTGAAGCGCAGAGTAATGGTGAAGTGCAGAGTAATGGTGAAGGGCAGAGAATTGGGGAAAGGCAGAGTAATGGGGAAAAGGTAGAGTAATGGTGAAGGGCAGAGTAATGGTGAAGGGCAGAGTAATGGTGGAGGACAGAGTAATGGTGAAGGGCAGAGTAATGGTGAATGGCAGAGTAATGGGGAAAGTGCAGAGTAATGGTGAAGGGCAGAGTGATGGGGAAAAGGTAGAGTAATGGTGAAGGGCAGAGTAATGGTGAAGGGCAGAGTAATGGTGAAGGGCAGAGTAATGGGGAAAAGTCAGAGTAATGGTGAAGGGCAGAGTAATGGTGTAGGGCAGAGTGATCGGGAAAGCGCAGAGTAATGGTGAAGGGCAGAGCAATGGTGACGGGCAGAGTAATGGTGAAGGGCAGAGTAATGGTGAAGGGCAGAGTAATGGGGAAAAGTCAGAGTAATGGTGAAGGGCAGAGTAATGGTGAAGGGCAGAGTGATCGGGAAAGCGCAGAGTAATGGGGAAAAGGGCAGAGTAATGGGGAAAGGGCAGGGTAATCGGGAAAGGGCTGAGTAATGGGGAAAGGGCAGAGTAATAGGGAAAGGGCAGTTTAATCGGGAAAGGGTAGAGTAATCGGGAAAGGGCAGAATAATAGGGAAAAGGGCAGATTAATGGGGAAAGGGCAGAGTAATGGGGAAAAGGGCAGAGTAATGGGGAAAATGGCAGAGTAATGGGGAAAGGGCAGAGTAATAGGGGAATGGCAGAGTAATGGGGGAAAATGGCAGAGTAATGGGGAAAGGGCAAGGTAATCGGAAAAGGGCAGAGTAATCGGGAAAGGGCAGAGTAATGGGGAAAGGGAAGAGTAATGGGGAAAAGGTAGAGGAATGGTGAAGGGAAGAGTAATGGTGAAGGGCAGAGTGATCGGGAAAGCGCAGAGGAATGGTGAATGGCAGAGTAATGGTGAAGGGCAGAGTAATGGTGAAGGGCAGAGTAATGGTGAAGGGCAGAGTAATGGGGAAAAGTCAGAGTAATGGTGAAGGGCAGGGTAATGGTGAAGGGCAGAGTGATCGGGAAAGCGCAGAGTAATGGGGAAAAGGGCAGAGTAATGGGGAAAGGGCAGGGTAATCGAGAAAGGGCAGAGTAATGGGGAAAGGGCAGAGTAATGGGGAAAGGGAAGAGTAATCGGGAAAGGGTAGAGTAATCGGGAAAGGGCAGAGTAATAGTGAAAAGGGCAGAGTAATGGGGAAAGGGCAGAGTAATCGGGAAAGTGCAGAGTAATCGGGAAAGGGCAGAGTAATGGGGAAAAGGGCAGAATAATGGGGAAAATGGCAGAGTAATGGGGAAAGGGCAGAGTAATAGGGAAAGGGCAGAGTAATGGGGAAAAGGGCAGGGTAATGGGGAAAGGGCAAGGTAATCAGAAAAGGGCAGAGTAATCGGGAACGGGCAGAGTAATGGGGAAAGGGCAGAGTAATGGGGAAAAGTTAGAGTAATGGGGAATGGGCAGAGTAATCGGGAAAGGGAACAGTAGTCGGGAAAGGGTACAGTAGTCGGGAAAGGGCAGAGTAATCGGGAAAAGGGCAGAGTAATAGGGAAAAGGGCAGAGTAATGGGGAAGGGCAGAGTAATGGTGGAGGGCAGTGTAATGGGGAATGGGCAGAGTAATGGTGAATGGCAGAGGAATGGTGAAGGGCAGAGTAATGGGGAATGGGCAGAGTAGGGGGGAATGGGCAGAGTAATGGGGAAAACGTAGAGTAATGGTGAAGGGCAGAGTAATGGTGAAGGGCAGAGTAATGGTGAAGGGCAGAGTAATGGTGAAGGGCAGAGTAATGGGAAAGGGCAGAGTAATGGTGAAGGGCATTGTAATGGGGAATGGGCAGAGTAATGTGAGGGGCAGAGTAATGGGGAAAAGGCAGAGTAATGGTGAAGGGCAGAGTAATGGGGAAAAGGCAGAGTAATAGTGAAGGGCAGAGGAATGGTGAATGGCAGAGTAATGGGGAAAGGGCAGAGTAATAGGGAAAGGGCAGAGTAATGGGGAAAAGGGCAGGGTAATGGGGAAAGGGCAAGGTAATCAGAAAAGGGCAGAGTAATCGGGAACGGGCAGAGTAATGGGGAAAGGGCAGAGTAATGGGGAAAAGTTAGAGTAATGGGGAATGGGCAGAGTAATCGGGAAAGGGAACAGTAGTCGGGAAAGGGTACAGTAGTCGGGAAAGGGCAGAGTAATCGGGAAAAGGGCAGAGTAATAGGGAAAAGGGCAGAGTAATGGGGAAGGGCAGAGTAATGGTGGAGGGCAGTGTAATGGGGAATGGGCAGAGTAGTGGGGAAAAGGCAGTGTAATGGTGAAGGGCAGAGTAATGGGGAAAAGGCAGAGTAATGTGGAAAAGGCAGAGTAATGGTGAAGGGCAGAGTAATGGGCAATGGGCAGAGTAATGGTGAAGGGCAGAGTAATGGGGAATGGGCAGTGTAATGGGGAAAAGGCAGAGTAATTGTGAAGGGCAGAGTAACGGTGAAGGGCAGAGTAATGGGGAATGGGCAGAGTAATGGGGAAAAGGCAGAGTAATGGTGAAGGGCATAGCAATGGGGAAAAGGCAGAGTAATGGTTAAGGGCAGAGTAATGGGGAAAAGGCTGAGTAATGGTGAAGGACAGAGTATTGGTGAAGGACAGAGTAATAGAGAAAAGGCAGAGTAATGGTGAAGGGCAGAGTAATGGGGAATGGGCAGAGTAATGGTGAAGGGCAGAGTAATGGTAAAAGGCAGAGTAATGTGGAAGGCAGAGTAATGGGGGAAAGGCTGAGTAATGGTGAAGGACAAAGTAATGGTGAAGGACAGAGTAATAGAGAAAAGGCAGAGTAATGGTGAAGGGCAGAGTAATGGGGAATGGGCAGAGTAATGGTGAAGGGCAGAGTAATGGTAAAAGGCAGAGTAATGGTGAAGGGCAGAGTAATGGTGAAGGGCAGAGTAATGGTGAAGGGCAGAGCAATGGGGAAAACGTAGAGTAATGGTGAAGGGCAGAGTAATGGTGAAGGGCAGAGTAATGGTGAAGGGCAGAGTAATGGTGAAGGGCAGAGTAATGGGAAAGGGCAGAGTAATGGTGAAGGGCATTGTAATGGGGAATGGGCAGAGTAATGTGAGGGGCAGAGTAATGGGGAAAAGGCAGAGTAATGGTGAAGGGCAGAGTAATGGGGAAAAGGCAGAGTAATAGTGAAGGGCAGAGGAATGGTGAATGGCAGAGGAATGGTGAAGGGCAGAGTAATGGGGAATGGGCAGAGTAGTGGGGAATGGGCAGAGTAATGGTGAAGGGCAGAGTAATGGTGAATGGCAGAGTAATGGGGAATGGGCAGAGTAATGGGGAATGGGCAGAGTAATGGTGAAGTGCAGAGTAATGGGGAAAAGGTAGAGTAATGGTGAAGGGCAGAGTAATGGTGAAGGGCAGAGGAATGGTGAAGGGCAGAGTTATGGTGAAGGGCAGAGCAATGGGGAAAAGGTAGAGTAATGGTGAAGGGCAGCGTAATGGTGAAGGGCAGAGTAATGGTGAAGGGCAGAGTAATGGGGAAAAGTCAGAGTAATGGTGAAGGGCAGAGTGATCGGGAAAGCGCCGAGTAATGGGGAAAAGGGAAAAGTAATGGGGAAAGGGCAGGGTAATCGGGAAAGGGCAGATTAATCGGGAAAGGGCAGAGTGATGGGGGAAAGGGCAGAGTAATCGGAAAAAAGTCGAGCAATCGGGAAAGGGCAGAGTAATAGGGAAAAGGGCAGAGTAATGGGGAAAATGCAGAGTAGTGGGGAAAGGGCAGAGTAATAGGGAAAAGGGCAGAGTAATGGGGAAAGGGCAGAGTAATAGGGAAAAGGGCAGAGTAATAGGGAAAAGCGCAGAGTAATAGGGAAAAGGGCAGAGTAATGGGGAAAGGGCAGAGTAATGGGGAAAATGCAGAGTAATCGGGAAAGGGCAGAGTAATCGGGAAAGGGCAGAGTAATGGGGAAAACAGCAGAGTAATCGGGAAATGGCAGAGTAATGGGGAAAAGGGTAGAGGAATGGGGAAAAGGCAGAGTAATAGTGAAGGGCAGAGGAATGGTGAATGGCAGAGGAATGGTGAAGGGCAGAGTAATGGGGATTGGGCAGAGTAGGGGGGAATGGGCAGAGTAATGGGGAAAACGTAGAGCAATGGTGAAGGGCAGAGTAATGGTGAAGGTCAGAGTAATGGTGAAGGGCAGAGTAATGGTAAAGGGCAGAGTAATGGGAAAGGGCAGAGTAATGGTGAAGGGCATTGTAATGGGGAATGGGCAGAGTAATGTGAGGGGCAGAGTAATGGGGAAAAGGCAGAGTAATGGTGAAGGGCAGAGTAATGGGGAAAAGGCAGAGTAATAGTGAAGGGCAGAGGAATGGTGAATGGCAGAGGAATGGTGAAGGGCAGAGTAATGGGGAATGGGCAGAGTAGTGGGGAATGGGCAGAGTAATGGTGAAGGGCAGAGTAATGGTGAAGGGCAGAGTAATGGTGAAGGGCAGAGTAATGGGGAATGGGCAGAGTAATGGGGAATGGGCAGAGTAATGGTGAAGTGCAGAGTAATGTGGAAAAGGTAGAGTACTGGTGAAGGGCAGAGTAATGGTGAAGGGCAGAGGAATGGTGAAGGGCAGAGTTATGGTGATGGGCAGAGCAATGGGGAAAAGGTAGAGTGATGGTGAAGGGCAGCGTAATGGTGAAGGGCAGAGTAATGGTGAAGGGCAGAGTAATGGGGAAAAGTCAGAGTAATGGTGAAGGGCAGAGTGATCGGGAAAGCGCTGAGTAATGGGGAAAAGGGAAAAGTAATGGGGAAAGGGCAGGGTAATCGGGAAAGGGCAGATTAATCGGGAAAGGGCAGAGTGATGGGGGAAAGGGCAGAGTAATCGGAAAAAGGTCGAGCAATCGGGAAAGGGCAGAGTAATAGGGAAAAGGGCAGAGTAATGGGGAAAATGCAGAGTAGTGGGGAAAGGGCAGAGTAATAGGGAAAAGGGCAGAGTAATGGGGAAAGGGCAGAGTAATAGGGAAAAGGGCAGAGTAATAGGGAAAAGTGCAGAGTAATAGGGAAAAGGGCAGAGTAATGGGGAAAGGGCAGAGTAATGGGGAAAATGCAGAGTAATCGGGAAAGGGCAGAGTAATCGGGAAAGGGCAGAGTAATGGGGAAAACAGCAGAGTAATCGGGAAATGGCAGAGTAATGGGGAAAAGGGTAGAGGAATGGGGAAAAGGCAGAGTAATAGTGAAGGGCAGAGGAATGGTGAATGGCAGAGGAATGGTGAAGGGCAGAGTAATGGGGAATGGGCAGAGTAGTGGGGAATGGGCAGAGTAATGGTGAAGGGCAGAGTAATGGTGAAGGGCAGAGTAATGGGGAATGGGCAGAGTAATGGGGAATGGGCAGAGTAATGGTGAAGTGCAGAGTAATGGGGAAAAGGTAGAGTAATGGTGAAGGGCAGAGTAATGGTGAAGGGCAGAGTAATGGTGAAGGGCAGAGGAATGGTGAAGGGCAGAGTTATGGTGAAGGGCAGAGCAATGGGGAAAAGGTAGAGTAATGGTGAAGGGCAGCGTAATGGTGAAGGGCAGAGTAATGGTGAAGGGCAGAGTAATGGGGAAAAGTCAGAGTAATGGTGAAGGGCAGAGTGATCGGGAAAGCGCCGAGTAATGGGGAAAAGGGAAAAGTAATGGGGAAAGGGCAGGGTAATCGGGAAAGGGCAGATTAATCGGGAAAGGGCAGAGTGATGGGGGAAAGGGCAGAGTAATCGGAAAAAGGTCGAGCAATCGGGAAAGGGCAGAGTAATAGGGAAAAGGGCAGAGTAATGGGGAAAATGCAGAGTAGTGGGGAAAGGGCAGAGTAATAGGGAAAAGGGCAGAGTAATGGGGAAAGGGCAGAGTAATAGGGAAAAGGGCAGAGTAATAGGGAAAAGCGCAGAGTAATAGGGAAAAGGGCAGAGTAATGGGGAAAGGGCAGAGTAATGGGGAAAATGCAGAGTAATCGGGAAAGGGCAGAGTAATCGGGAAAGGGCAGAGTAATGGGGAAAACAGCAGAGTAATCGGGAAATGGCAGAGTAATGGGGAAAAGGGTAGAGGAATGGGGAAAGGGCAGAGTAATCGGGAAAGGGCAGAGTAATGGGGAAAAGGGCAGAGTAATGGGGAAAATGGCAGAGTAATGGGGAAAGGGCAGAGTAATAGGGAAAGGGCAGAGTAATGGGGAAAAGGGCAGAGTAATGGGGAATAGGCAGAGTAATGGGGAATGGGCAGAGTAATGGGGAATGGGCAGAGTAATGGTGAAGTGCAGAGTAATGGGGAAAAGGTAGAGTAATGGTGAAGGGCACAGTAATGGTGAAGGGCAGAGGAATGGTGAAGTGCAGAGTAATGGTGAAGGGCAGAGCAATGGGGAAAAGGTAGAGTAATGGTGAAGGGCAGCGTAATGGTGAAGGGCAGAGTAATGGTGAAGGGCAGAGTAATGGGGAAAAGTCAGAGTAATGGTGAAGGGCAGAGTGATCGGGAAAGCGCCGAGTTATGGGGAAAAGGGCAAAGTAATGGGGAAAGGGCAGGGTAATCGGGAAAGGGCAGATTAATCGGGAAAGGGCAGAGTGATGGGGGAAAGGGCAGAGTAATCGGAAAAAGGTCGAGCAATCGGGAAAGGGCAGAGTAATAGGGAAAAGGGCAGAGTAATGGGGAAAATGCAGAGTAGTGGGGAAAGGGCAGAGTAATAGGGGAAAGGGCAGAGTAATGGGGAAAGGGCAGTGTAATAGGGAAAAGGGCAGAGTAATACGGAAAAGGGCAGAGTAATGGGGAAAGGGCAGAGTAATGGGGAAAATGCAGAGTAATCGGGAAAGGGCAGAGTAATCGGGAAAGGGCAGAGTAATCGGGAAATGGCAGAGTAATGGGGAAAGGGCAGGGTAATCGGAAAAGGGCAGAGTAATGGGGAAAGGGCAGAGTAATCGGAAAAGGGCAGAGTAATCAGGAAAGGGTAGAGTAATCGGGAAAGGGCAGAGTAATAGGGAAAAGGGCAGAGTAATGGGGAAAAGGCAGAGTAATGGTGAAGGGCAGAGTAATGGGCAATGGGCAGAGTAATGGTGAAGGGCAGAGTAATGGGGAATGGGCAGTGTAATGGGGAAAAGGCAGAGTAATTGTGAAGGGCAGAGTAACGGTGAAGGGCAGAGTAATGGGGAATGGGCAGAGTAATGGGGAAAAGGCAGAGTAATGGTGAAGGGCATAGCAATGGGGAAAAGGCAGAGTAATGGTTAAGGGCAGAGTAATGGGGAAAAGGCTGAGTAATGGTGAAGGACAGAGTAATGGGGAAATAGCAGAGTAATGTGGATGGCAGAGTAATGGGGGAAAGGCTGAGTAATGGTGAAGGACAAAGTAACGGTGAAGGACAGAGTAATAGAGAAAAGGCAGAGTAATGGTGAAGGACAAAGTAATGGTGAAGGACAGAGTAATAGAGAAAAGGCAGAGTAATGGTGAAGGGCAGAGTAATGGTGAAGGGCAGAGTAATGGGAAAGGGCAGAGTAATGGTGAAGTGCATTGTAATGGGGAATGGGCAGAGTAATGTGAAGGGCAGAGTAATGGGGAAAAGGCAGAGCAATGGTGAAGGGCAGAGTAATGGGGAAAAGGCAGAGTAATGGTGAAGGGCAGAGGAATGGTGAAGGGCAGAGGAATGGTGAAGGGCAGAGTAATGGTGAAGGGCAGAGCAATGGGGAAAAGGTAGAGTAATGGTGAAGGGCAGCGTAATGGTGAAGGGCAGAGTAATGGTGAAGGGCAGAGTAATGGGGAAAAGTCAGAGTAATGGTGAAGGGCAGAGTGATCGGGAAAGCGCCGAGTAATGGGGAAAAGGGCAAAGTAATGGGGAAAGGGCAGGGTAATCGGGAAAGGGCAGATTAATCGGGAAAGGGCAGAGTGATGGGGGAAAGGGCAGAGTAATCGGAAAAAGGTCGAGCAATCGGGAAAGGGCAGAGTAATAGGGAAAAGGGCAGAGTAATGGGGAAAATGCAGAGTAGTGGGGAAAGGGCAGAGTAATAGGGGAAAGGGCAGAGTAATGGGGAAAGGGCAGTGTAATAGGGAAAAGGGCAGAGTAATACGGAAAAGGGCAGAGTACTGGGGAAAGGGCAGAGTAATGGGGAAAATGCAGAGTAATCGGGAAAGGGCAGAGTAATCGGGAAAGGGCAGAGTAATCGGGAAATGGCAGAGTAATGGGGAAAGGGCAGGGTAATCGGAAAAGGGCAGAGTAATGGGGAAAGGGCAGAGTAATCGGAAAAGGGCAGAGTAATCAGGAAAGGGTAGAGTAATCGGGAAAGGGCAGAGTAATAGGGAAAAGGGCAGAGTAATGGGGAAAAGGCAGAGTAATGGTGAAGGGCAGAGTAATGGGCAATGGGCAGAGTAATGGTGAAGGGCAGAGTAATGGGGAATGGGCAGTGTAATGGGGAAAAGGCAGAGTAATTGTGAAGGGCAGAGTAACGGTGAAGGGCAGAGTAATGGGGAATGGGCAGAGTAATGGGGAAAAGGCAGAGTAATGGTGAAGGGCATAGCAATGGGGAAAAGGCAGAGTAATGGTTAAGGGCAGAGTAATGGGGAAAAGGCTGAGTAATGGTGAAGGACAGAGTAATGGGGAAATAGCAGAGTAATGTGGATGGCAGAGTAATGGGGGAAAGGCTGAGTAATGGTGAAGGACAAAGTAACGGTGAAGGACAGAGTAATAGAGAAAAGGCAGAGTAATGGTGAAGGACAAAGTAATGGTGAAGGACAGAGTAATAGAGAAAAGGCAGAGTAATGGTGAAGGGCAGAGTAATGGTGAAGGGCAGAGTAATGGGAAAGGGCAGAGTAATGGTGAAGTGCATTGTAATGGGGAATGGGCAGAGTAATGTGAAGGGCAGAGTAATGGGGAAAAGGCAGAGCAATGGTGAAGGGCAGAGTAATGGGGAAAAGGCAGAGTAATGGTGAAGGGCAGAGGAATGGTGAAGGGCAGAGGAATGGTGAAGGGCAGAGGAATGGTGAAGGGCAGAATAATGGGGAATGGGCAGAGTAGTGGGGAATGGGCAGAGTAATGGTGAAGGGCAGAGTAATGGTGAAGGGCAGAGTAATGGGGAATGGGCAGAGCAATGGGGAAAAGGTAGAGTAATGGTGAAGGGCAGCGTAATGGTGAAGGGCAGAGTAATGGTGACGGGCAGAGTAATGGGGAAACGTCAGAGTAATGGTGAAGGGCAGAGTGATCGGGAAAGCGCCGAGTAATGGGGAAAAGGGCAAAGTAATGGGGAAAGGGCAGGGTAATCGGGAAAGGGCAGATTAATCGGGAAAGGGCAGAGTGATGGGGGAAAGGGCAGAGTAATCGGAAAAAGGTCGAGCAATCGGGAAAGGGCAGAGTAATAGGGAAAAGGGCAGAGTAATGGGGAAAATGCAGAGTGGTGGGGAAAGGGCAGAGTAATAGGGAAAAGGGCAGAGTAATGGGGAAAGGGCAGAGTAATAGGGAAAAGGGCAGAGTAATAGGGAAAAGGGCAGAGTAATGGGGAAAGGGCAGAGTAATGGGGAAAATGCAGAGTAATCGGGAAAGGGCAGAGTTATCGGGAAAGGGCAGAGTAATGGGGAAAACAGCAGAGTAATCGGGAAATGGCTGACTAATGGGGAAAAGGGTAGAGTAATGGGGAAAGGGCAGAGTAATCGGGAAAGGGCAGAGTAATGGGGAAAAGGGCAGAGTAATGGGGAAAATGGCAGAGTAATGGGGAAAGGGCAGAGTAATAGGGAAAGGGCAGAGTAATGGGGAAAAGGGCAGAGTAATGGTGAAGGGCAGAGTAATGGGGAATGGGCAGAGTAATGGGGAATGGGCAGAGTATTGGTGAAGTGCAGAGTAATGGGGAAAAGGTAGAGTAATGGTGAAGGGCAGAGTAATGGTGAAGGGCAGAGGAATGGTGAAGGGCAGAGTAATGGTGAAGGGCAGAGCAATGGGGAAAAGGTAGAGTAATGGTGAAGGGCAGCGTAATGGTGAAGGGCAGAGTAATGGTGAAGGGCAGAGTAATGGGGAAAAGTCAGAGTAATGGTGAAGGGCAGAGTGATCGGGAAAGCGCCGAGTAATGGGGAAAAGGGCAAAGCAATGGGGAAAGGGCAGGGTAATCGGGAAAGGGCAGAGTAATGGGGAAAATGCAGAGTAGTGGGGAAAGGGCAGAGTAATAGGGAAAAGGGCAGAGTAATGGGAAAAGGGCAGAGTAATAGGGAAAAGGGCAGAGTAATGGGGAAAGGGCAGAGTAATGGGGAAAACAGCAGAGTAATCGGGAAATGGCAGAGTAATGGGGAAAAGGGTAGAGTAATGGGGAAAGGGCAGGGTAATCGGAAAAGGGCAGGGTAATGGGGAAACGGCAGAGTAATCGGAAAAGGGCAGAGTAATCAGGAAAGGGTAGAGTAATCGGGAAAGGGCAGAGTAATAGGGTAAAGGGCAGAGTAATGGGGAAAAGGGCAGAGTAATGGTGAAGGGCAGAGTAATGGTGAAGGGCAGAGTAATGGGGAATGGGCAGAGTAATGGTGAAGGGCAGAGTAATGGGGAATGGGCAGAGTAATGGGGAAAAAGCAGTGTAATGGTGAAGGGCAGAGTAATGGGGAAAAGGCAGAGTAATGTGGAAAAGGCAGAGTAATGGTGAAGGGCAGAGTAATGAGCAATGGGCAGAGTAATGGTGAAGGGCAGAGTAATGGGGAATGGGCAGTGTAATGGGGAAAAGGCAGAGTAATTGTGAAGGGCAGAGTAACGGTGAAGGGCAGAGTAATGGGGAATGGGCAGAGTAATGGGGAAAAGGCAGAGTAATGGTGAAGGGCATAGCAATGGGGAAAAGGCTGAGTAATGGTGAAGGACAGAGTATTGGGGAAATAGCAGAGTAATGTGGAAGGCAGAGTAATGGGGGAAAGGCTGAGTAATGGTGAAGGACAAAGTAATGGTGAAGGACAGAGTAATAGAGAAAAGGCAGAGTAATGGTGAAGGACAAAGTAATGGTGAAGGACAGAGTAATAGAGAAAAAGCAGAGTAATGGTGAAGGGCAGAGTAATGGGGAATGGGCAGAGTAATGGTGAAGGGCAGAGGAATGGTAAAAGGCAGAGTAATGGTGAAGGGCAGAGTAATGGTGAAGGGCAGAGTAATGGTGAAGGGCAGAGCAATGGGGAAAACGTAGAGTAATGGTGAAGGGCAGAGTAATGGTGAAGGGCAGAGTAATGGTGAAGGGCAGAGTAATGGTGAAGGGCTGAGTAATGGTGAAGGGCAGAGTAATGGTGAAGGGCATTGTACTGGGGAATGGGCAGAGTAATGTGAAGGGCAGAGTAATGGGGAAAAGTCAGAGTAATGGTGAAGGGCAGAGTAATGGTGAAGGGCAGAGTGATCGGGAAAGCGCAGAGTAATGGTGAAGGGCAGAGCAATGGTGAAGGGCAGAGTAATGGTGAAGGGCAGAGTAATGGTGAAGGGCAGAGTAATGGGGAAAAGTCAGAGTAATGGTGAAGGGCAGAGTAATGGTGAAGGGCAGAGTGATCGGGAAAGCGCAGAGTAATGGGGAAAAGGGCAGAGAAATGGGGAAAGGGCAGGGTAATCGGGAAAGGGCTGAGTAATCGGGAAAGGGCAGAGTAATAGGGAAAGGGCAGAGTAATCGGGAAAGGGCAGAGTAATGGGGAAAAGGGCAGAGTAATGGGGAAAATGGTAGAGTAATCGGGAAAGGGCAGAATAATAGGGAAAAGGGCAGATTAATGGGGAAAGGGCAGAGTAATGGGGAAAGGGCAGAGTAATCGGGAAAGGGCAGAGTAATCGGGAAAGGGCAGAGTAATGGGGAAAAGGGCAGAGTAATGGGGAAAATGGCAGAGTAATGGGGAAAGGGCAGAGTAATGGTGAAGGACAGAGTATTGGGGAAATAGCAGAGTAATGTGGAAGGCAGAGTAATGGGGGAAAGGCTGAGTAATGGTGAAGGACAAAGTAATGGTGAAGGACAGAGTAATAGAGAAAAGGCAGAGTAATGGTGAAGGACAAAGTAATGGTGAAGGACAGAGTAATAGAGAAAAAGCAGAGTAATGGTGAAGGGCAGAGTAATGGGGAATGGGCAGAGTAATGGTGAAGGGCAGAGTAATGGTGAAGGGCAGAGTAATGGTGAAGGGCATTGTAATGGGGAATGGGCAGAGTAATGTGAAGGGTAGAGTAATGGGGAAAAGTCAGAGTAATGGTGAAGGGCAGAGTAATGGTGAAGGGCAGAGTGATCGGGAAAGCGCAGAGTAATGGTGAAGGGCAGAGCAATGGTGAAGGGCAGAGTAATGGTGAAGGGCAGAGTAATGGTGAAGGGCAGAGTAATGGGGAAAAGTCAGAGTAATGGTGAAGGGCAGAGTAATGGTGAAGGGCAGAGTGATCGGGAAAGCGCAGAGTAATGGGGAAAAGGGCAGAGTAATGGGGAAAAGGGCAGAGTAATGGGGAAAGGGCAGGGTAATCGGGAAAGGGCTGAGTAATGGGGAAAGGGCAGAGTAATAGGGAAAGGGCAGAGTAATCGGGAAAGGGCAGAGTAATGGGGAAAAGGGCAGAGTAATGGGGAAAATGGTAGAGTAATCGGGAAAGGGCAGATTAATGGGGAAAGGGCAGAGTAATGGGGAAAGGGCAGAGTAATCGGGAAAGGGCAGAGTAATCGGGAAAGGGCAGAGTAATGGGGAAAAGGGCAGAGTAATGGGGAAAATGGCAGAGTAATGGGGAAAGGGCAGAGTAATAGGGGAATGGCAGAGTAATGGGGGAAAATGGCAGAGTAATGGGGAAAGGGCAAAGTAATCGGAAATGGGCAGAGTAATCGGGAAAGGGCAGAGTAATGGGGAAAGGGCAGAGTAATGGGGAAAAGGTAGAGGAATGGGGAAAGGGCAGAGTAATCGGGAAAGGGTAGAGTAATCGAGAAAGGGCAGAGTAATCGGGAAAAGGGCAGACTAATAGGGAAAAGGGCAGAGTAATGGTGAAGGGCAGAGTAATGGTGGAGGGCAGAGTAATGGGAAAAAGTCAGAGTAATGGTGAAGGGAAGAGTAATGGTGAAGGGCAGAGTAATGGTAAAAGGCAGAGTAATGGTGAAGGGCAGAGTAATGGTGAAGGGCAGAGTAATGGTGAAGGGCAGAGCAATGGGGAAAACGTAGAGTAATGGTGAAGGGCAGAGTAATGGTGAAGGGCAGAGTAATGGTGAAGGGCAGAGTAATGGTGAAGGGCAGAGTAATGGGAAAGTGCAGAGTAATGGTGAAGGGCATTGTAATGGGGAATGGGCAGAGTAATGTGAAGGGCAGAGGAATGGTGAAGGGCAGAGGAATGGTGAAGGGCAGAGTAATGGGGAATGGGCAGAGTAGTGGGGAATGGGCAGAGTAATGGTGAAAGGCAGAGTAATGGTGAAGGGCAGAGTAATGGGGAATGGGCAGAGTAATGGGGAATGGGCAGAGTAATGGTGAAGTGCAGAGTAATGGGGAAAAGGTAGAGTAATGGTGAAGGGCAGAGGAATGGTGAAGGGCAGAGGAATGGTGAAGGGCAGAGGAATGGTGAAGGGCAGAGTAATGGTGAAGGGCAGAGCAATGGTGAAGGGCAGAGTAATGGTGAAGGGCAGAGTAATGGGGAAAAGTCAGAGTAATGGTGAAGGGCAGAGTGATCGGGAAAGCGCCGAGTAATGGGGAAAAGGGCAAAGTAATGGGGAAAGGGCAGGGTCATCGGGAAAGGGCAGATTAATCGGGAAAGGGCAGAGTGATGGGGGAAAGGGCAGAGTAATCGGAAAAAGGTCGAGCAATCGGGAAAGGGCAGAGTAATAGGGAAAAGGGCAGAGTAATGGGGAAAATGCAGAGTAGTGGGGAAAGGGCAGACTAATAGGGAAAAGGGGAGAGTAATGGGGAAAGGGCAGAGTAATAGGGAAAAGGGCAGAGTAATAGGGAAAAGGGCAGAGTAATAGGGAAAAGGGCAGAGTAATGGGGAAAGGGCAGAGTAATGGGGAAAATGCAGAGTAATCGGGAAAGGTCAGAGTTATCGGGAAAGGGCAGAGTAATGGGGAAAACAGCAGAGTAATCGGGAAATGGCTGAGTAATGGGGAAAAGGGCAGAGTAATGGGGAAAGGGCAGAGTAATCGGGAAAGGGCAGAGTAATGGGGAAAAGGGCAGAGTAATGGGGAAAATGGCAGAGTAATGGGGAAAGGGCAGAGTAATAGGGAAAGGGCAGAGTAATGGGGAAAAGGGCAGAGTAATGGTGAAGGGCAGAGTAATGGGGAATGGGCAGAGTAATGGGGAATGGGCAGAGTAATGGTGAAGTGCAGAGTAATGGGGAAAAGGTAGAGTAATGGTGAAGGGCAGAGTAATGGTAAAGGGCAGAGGAATGGTGAAGGGCAGAGTAATGGTGAAGGGCAGAGTAATTGTGAGGGGCAGAGCAATGGGGAAAAGGTAGAGTAATGGTGAAGGGCAGCGTAATGGTGAAGGGCAGAGTAATGGTGAAGGGCAGAGTAATGGGGAAAAGTCAGAGTAATGGTGAAGGGCAGAGTGATCGGAAAAGCGCCGAGTTATGGGGAAAAGGGCAAAGTAATGGGGAAAGTGCAGGGTAATCGGGAAAGGGCAGATTATTCGGGAAAGGGCAGAGTGATGGGGGAAAGGGCAGAGTAATCTGAAAAAGGTCGAGCAATCGGGAAAGGGCAGAGTAATAGGGAAAAGGGCAGAGTAATGGGGAAAATGCAGAGTAGTGGGGAAAGGGCAGAGTAATAGGGAAAAGGGCAGAGTAATGGGGAAAGGGCAGAGTAATAGGGAAAAGGGCAGAGTAATAGGGAAAAGGGCAGAGTAATGGGGAAAGGGCAGAGTAATGGGGAAAATGCAGAGTAATCGGGAAAGGGCAGAGTAATCGGGAAAGGGCCGAGTAATGGGGAAAACAGCAGAGTAATCGGGAAATGGCCGAGTAATGGGGAAAAGGGTAGAGTAATGGGAAAAGGGCAGGGTAATCGGAAAAGGGCAGGGTAATGGGGAAAGGGCAGAGTAATGGGGAAAAGGTAGAGGAATGGGGAAAGGGCAGAGTAATCGGGAAAGGGTAGAGTAATCGGGAAAGGGCAGAGTAATCGGGAAAAGGGCAGACTAATAGGGAAAAGGGCAGAGTAATGGTGAAGGGCAGAGTAATGGTGGAGGGCAGAGTAATGGGAAAAAGTCAGAGTAATGGTGAAGGGAAGAGTAATGGTGAAGGGCAGAGTGATCGGGAAAGCGCAGAGTAATGGTGAAGGGCAGAGTAATGGTGAAGGGCAGAGTAATGGTAAAAGGCAGAGTAATGGTGAAGGGCAGAGTAATGGTGAAGGGCAGAGTAATGGTGAAGGGCAGAGCAATGGGGAAAACGTAGAGTAATGGTGAAGGGCAGAGGAATGGTGAAGGGCAGTGGAATGGGGAATGGGCAGAGTAGTGGGGAATGGGCAGAGTAATGGTGAAAGGCAGAGTAATGGTGAAGGGCAGAGTAATGGGGAATGGGCAGAGTAATGGTGAAGGGCAGAGTAATGGTGAAGGGCAGAGTAATGGGGAAAAGTCAGAGTAATGGTGAAGGGCAGAGTGATCGGGAAAGCGCCGAGTAATGGGGAAAAGGGCAAAGTAATGGGGAAAGGGCAGGGTAATCGGGAAAGGGCAGATTAATCGGGAAAGGGCAGAGTGATGGGGGAAAGGGCAGAGTAATCGGAAAAAGGTCGAGCAATCGGGAAAGGGCAGAGTAATAGGGAAAAGGGCAGAGTAATGGGGAAAATGCAGAGTAGTGGGGAAAGGGCAGACTAATAGGGAAGAGGGGAGAGTAATGGGGAAAGGGCAGAGTAATAGGGAAAAGGGCAGAGTAATAGGGAAAAGGGCAGAGTAATAGGGAAAAGGGCAGAGTAATGGGGAAAGGGCAGAGTAATGGGGAAAATGCAGAGTAATCGGGAAAGGTCAGAGTTATCGGGAAAGGGCAGAGTAATGGGGAAAACAGCAGAGTAATCGGGAAATGGCTGAGTAATGGGGAAAAGGGTAGAGTAATGGGGAAAGTCGCAGAGTAATCGGAAAGGGCAGAGTAATGGGGAAAAGGGCAGAGTAATGGGGAAAATGGCAGAGTAATGGGGAAAGGGCAGAGTAATAGGGAAAGGGCAGAGTAATGGGGAAAAGGGCAGAGTAATGGGGAATGGGCAGAGTAATGGGGAATGGGCAGAGTAATGCTGAAGTGCAGAGTAATGGGGAAAAGGTAGAGTAATGGTGAAGGGCAGAGTAATGGTGAAGGGCAGAGGAATGGTGAAGGGCAGAGTAATGGTGAAGGGCAGAGCAATGGGGAAAAGGTAGAGTAATGGTGAAGGGCAGCGTAATGGTGAAGGGCAGAGTAATGGTGAAGGGCAGAGTAATGGGGAAAAGTCAGAGTAATGGTGAAGGGCAGAGTGATCGGGAAAGGGCCGAGTTATGGGGAAAAGGGCAAAGTAATGGGGAAAGTGCAGGGTAATCGGGAAAGGGCAGATTAATCGGGAAAGGGCAGAGTGATGGGGGAAAGGGCAGAGTAATCTGAAAAAGGTCGAGCAATCGGGAAAGGGCAGAGTAATAGGGAACAGGGCAGAGTAATGGGGAAAATGCAGAGTAGTGGGGAAAGGGCAGAGTAATAGGGAAAAGGGCAGAGTAATGGGGAAAGGGCAGAGTAATAGGGAAAAGGGCAGAGTAATAGGGAAAAGGGCAGAGTAATGGGGAAAGGGCAGAGTAATGGGGAAAATGCAGAGTAATCGGGAAAGGGCAGAGTAATCGGGAAAGGGCCGAGTAATGGGGAAAACAGCAGAGTAATCGGGAAATGGCAGAGTAATGGGGAAAAGGGTAGAGTAATGGGGAAAGGGCAGGGTAATCGGAAAAGGGCAGGGTAATGGGGTAAGGGCAGAGTAATCGGAAAAGGGCAGAGTAATCAGGAAAGGGTAGAGTAATCGGGAAAGGGCAGAGTAATAGGGAAAAGGGCAGAGTAATGGGGAAAAGGGCAGAGTAATGGTGAAGGGCAGAGTAATGGTGAAGGGCAGAGTAATGGGGAATGGGCAGAGTGATGGGGAAAAGGCAGTGTAATGGTGAAGGGCAGAGTAATGGGGAAAAGGCAGAGTAATGTGGAAAAGGCAGAGTAATGGTGAAGGGCAGAGTAATGGGCAATGGGCAGAGTAATGGTGAAGGGCAGAGTAATGGGGAATGGGCAGTGTAATGGGGATAAGGCAGAGTAATTGTGAAGGGCAGAGCAACGGTGAAGGGCAGAGTAATGGGGAATGGGCAGAGTAATGGGGAAAAGGCAGAGTAATGGGGAAAGGGCAGGGTAATCGGGAAAGGGCTGAGTCATGGGGAAAGGGCAGGGTAATAGGGAAACGGCAGAGTAATCGGGAAAGGGTAGAGTAATCGGGAAAGGGCAGAATAATAGGGAAAAGGGCAGATTAATGGGGAAAGGGCAGAGTAATGGGGAAAGGGCAGAGTAATGGGGAAAAGGGCAGAGTAATGGGGAAAATGGCAGAGTAATGGGGAAAGGGCAGAGTAATAGGGGAATGGCAGAGTAATGGGGGAAAATGGCAGAGTAATGGGGAAAGGGCAAGGTAATCGGAAAAGGGCAGAGTAATCGGGAAAGGGCAGAGTAATGGGGAAAGGGCAGAGTAATGGGGAAAAGGTAGAGGAATGGGGAAAGCGCAGAGTAATCGGGAAAGGGTAGAGTAATCGTGAAAGGGCAGAGTAATCGGAAAAGGGCAGACTAATAGGGAAAAGGGCAGAGTAATGGTGAAGGGCAGAGTAATGGTGGAGGGCAGAGTAATGGGAAAAAGTCAGAGTAATGGTGAAGGGAAGAGTAATGGTGAAGGGCAGAGTGATCGGGAAAGCGCAGAGTAATGGTGAAGGGCAGAGTAATGGTGAAGGGCAGAGTAATGGTGAAGGGCAGAGTAATGGTGAAGGGCAGAGTAATGGGGAAAAGTCAGAGTAATGGTGAAGGGCAGAGTAATGGTGAAGGGCAGAGTGATCGGGAAAGCGCAGAGTAATGGGGAAAAGGGCAGAGTAATGGGGAAAGGGCAGGGTAATCGGGAAAGGGCAGAGTAATGGGGAAAGGGAAGAGTAATCGGGAAAGGGTAGAGTAATCGGGAAAGGGCAGAGTAATAGTGAAAAGGGCAGAGTAATGGGGAAAGGGCAGAGTAATCGGGAAAGGGCAGAGTAATCGGGATGGGCAGAGTAATGGGGAAAAGGGCAGAGTAATGGGGAAAATGGCAGAGTAATGGGGAAAGGGCAGAATAATAGGGAATGGGCAGAGTAATGGGGAAAAGGGCAGAGTAATGGGGAAAGGGCAAGGTAATCGGAAAAGGGCAGAGTAATCGGGAACGGCCAGAGTAATGGGGAAAGGGCAGAGTAATCGGGAAAAGTTAGAGTAATGGGGAAAGGGCACAGTCATCGGGAAAGGGTACAGTAGTCGGGAAAGGGCAGAGTAATCGGGAAAAGGGCAGAGTAATAGGGAAAAGGGCAGAGTAATGGGGAAGGGCAGAGTAATGGGGAAAAGGCAGTGTAATGGTAAAGGGCAGAGTAATGGGGAAAAGGCAGAGTAATGTGGAAAAGGCAGAGTAATGGTGAAGGGCAGAGTAATGGGCAATGGGCAGAGTAATGGTGAAAGGCAGAGTAATTGGGAATGGGCAGTGTAATGGGGAAAAGGCAGAGTAATTGTGAAGGGCAGAGTAACGGTGAAGGGCAGAGTAATGGGGAATGGGCAGAGTAATGGGGAAAAGGCAGAGTAATGGTGAAGGGCATAGCAATGGGGAAAAGGCAGAGTAATGGTTAAGGGCAGAGTAATGGGGAAAAGGCTGAGTCATGGTGAAGGACAGAGTATTGGGGAAATGGCAGAGTAATGTGGAAGGCAGAGTAATGGGGGAAAGGCTGAGTAATGGTGAAGGACAAAGTAATGGTGAAGGACAGAGTAATAGAGAAAAGGCAGAGTAATGGTGAAGGACAAAGTAATGGTGAAGGACAGAGTAATAGAGAAAAGGCAGAGTAATGGTGAAGGGCAGAGTAATGGTAAAAGGCAGAGTAATGGTGAAGGGCAGAGTAATGGTGAAGGGCAGAGTAATGGTGAAGGGCAGAGCAATGGGGCAAACGTAGAGTAATGGTGAAGGGCAGAGTAATGGTGAAGGGCAGAGTAATGGTGAAGGGCAGAGTAATGGTGAAGGGCAGAGTAATGGGAAAGGACAGAGTAATGGTGAAGGGCATTGTAATGGGGAATGGGCAGAGTAATGTGAAGGGCAGAGTAATGGGGAAAAGGCAGAGTAATGTGGAAAAGGCAGAGTAATGGTGAAGGGCAGAGTAATGGGCAATGGGCAGAGTAATGGTGAAGGGCAGAGTAATGGGGAATGGGCAGTGTAATGGGGAAAAGGCAGAGTAACGGTGAAGGGCAGAGCAACGGTGAAGGGCAGAGTAATGGGGAATGGGCAGAGTAATGGGGAAAAGGCAGAGTAATGGGGAAAGGGCAGGGTAATCGGGAAAGGGCTGAGTCATGGGGAAAGGGCAGGGTAATAGGGAAAGGGCAGAGTAATCGGGAAAGGGTAGAGTAATCGGGAAAGGGCAGAATAATAGGGAAAAGGGCAGATTAATGGGGAAAGGGCAGAGTAATGGGGAAAGGGCAGAGTAATGGGGAAAGGGCAGAGTAATAGGGGAATGGCAGAGTAATGGGGGAAAATGGCAGAGTAATGGGGAAAGGGCAAGGTAATCGGAAAAGGGCAGAGTAATCGGGAAAGGGCAGAGTAATGGGGAAAGGGCAGAGTAATGGGGAAAAGGTAGAGGAATGGGGAAAGCGCAGAGTAATCGGGAAAGGGTAGAGTAATCGTGAAAGGGCAGAGTAATCGGAAAAGGGCAGACTAATAGGGAAAAGGGCAGAGTAATGGTGAAGGGCAGAGTAATGGTGGAGGGCAGAGTAATGGGAAAAAGTCAGAGTAATGGTGAAGGGAAGAGTAATGGTGAAGGGCAGAGTGATCGGGAAAGCGCAGAGTAATGGTGAAGGGCAGAGTAATGGTGAAGGGCAGAGTAATGGTGAAGGGCAGAGTAATGGTGAAGGGCAGAGTAATGGGGAAAAGTCAGAGTAATGGTGAAGGGCAGAGTAATGGTGAAGGGCAGAGTGATCGGGAAAGCGCAGAGTAATGGGGAAAAGGGCAGAGTAATGGGGAAAGGGCAGGGTAATCGGGAAAGGGCAGAGTAATGGGGAAAGGGAAGAGTAATCGGGAAAGGGTAGAGTAATCGGGAAAGGGCAGAGTAATAGTGAAAAGGGCAGAGTAATGGGGAAAGGGCAGAGTAATCGGGAAAGGGCAGAGTAATCGGGATGGGCAGAGTAATGGGGAAAAGGGCAGAGTAATGGGGAAAATGGCAGAGTAATGGGGAAAGGGCAGAATAATAGGGAATGGGCAGAGTAATGGGGAAAAGGGCAGAGTAATGGGGAAAGGGCAAGGTAATCGGAAAAGGGCAGAGTAATCGGGAACGGCCAGAGTAATGGGGAAAGGGCAGAGTAATCGGGAAAAGTTAGAGTAATGGGGAAAGGGCACAGTCATCGGGAAAGGGTACAGTAGTCGGGAAAGGGCAGAGTAATCGGGAAAAGGGCAGAGTAATAGGGAAAAGGGCAGAGTAATGGGGAAGGGCAGAGTAATGGGGAAAAGGCAGTGTAATGGTAAAGGGCAGAGTAATGGGGAAAAGGCAGAGTAATGTGGAAAAGGCAGAGTAATGGTGAAGGGCAGAGTAATGGGCAATGGGCAGAGTAATGGTGAAAGGCAGAGTAATTGGGAATGGGCAGTGTAATGGGGAAAAGGCAGAGTAATTGTGAAGGGCAGAGTAACGGTGAAGGGCAGAGTAATGGGGAATGGGCAGAGTAATGGGGAAAAGGCAGAGTAATGGTGAAGGGCATAGCAATGGGGAAAAGGCAGAGTAATGGTTAAGGGCAGAGTAATGGGGAAAAGGCTGAGTCATGGTGAAGGACAGAGTATTGGGGAAATGGCAGAGTAATGTGGAAGGCAGAGTAATGGGGGAAAGGCTGAGTAATGGTGAAGGACAAAGTAATGGTGAAGGACAGAGTAATAGAGAAAAGGCAGAGTAATGGTGAAGGACAAAGTAATGGTGAAGGACAGAGTAATAGAGAAAAGGCAGAGTAATGGTGAAGGGCAGAGTAATGGTAAAAGGCAGAGTAATGGTGAAGGGCAGAGTAATGGTGAAGGGCAGAGTAATGGTGAAGGGCAGAGCAATGGGGCAAACGTAGAGTAATGGTGAAGGGCAGAGTAATGGTGAAGGGCAGAGTAATGGTGAAGGGCAGAGTAATGGTGAAGGGCAGAGTAATGGGAAAGGACAGAGTAATGGTGAAGGGCATTGTAATGGGGAATGGGCAGAGTAATGTGAAGGGCAGAGTAATGGGGAAAAGGCAGAGTAATGGTGAAGGGCAGAGTAATGGGGAAAAGGCAGAGTAATGGTGAAGGGCAGAGGAATGGTGAAGGGCAGAGGAATGGTGAAGGGCAGAGTAATGGGCAATGGGCAGAGTAATGGTGAAGGGCAGAGTAATGGGGAATGGGCAGTGTAATGGGGAAAAGGCAGAGTAATTGTGAAGGGCAGAGTAACGGTGAAGGGCAGAGTAATGGGGAATGGGCAGAGTAATGGGGAAAAGGCAGAGTAATGGTGAAGGGCATAGCAATGGGGAAAAGGCAGAGTAATGGTTAAGGGCAGAGTAATGGGGAAAAGGCTGAGTAATGGTGATGGACAGAGTATTGGGGAAATGGCAGAGTAATGTGGAAAGCAGAGTAATGGGGGAAAGGCTGCGTAATGGTGAAGGACAAAGTAATGGTGAAGGACAGAGTAATAGAGAAAAGGCAGAGTAATGGTGAAGGACAAAGTAATGGTGAAGGACAGAGTAATAGAGAAAAGGCAGAGTAATGGTGAAGGGCAGAGTAATGGGGAATGGGCAGAGTAATGGTGAAGGGCAGAGTAATGGTAAAAGGCAGAGTAATGGTGAAGGGCAGAGTAATGGTGAAGGGCAGAGTAATGGTGAAGGGCAGAGCAATGGGGCAAACGTAGAGTAATGGTGAAGGGCAGAGTAATGGTGAAGGGCAGAGTAATGGTGAAGGGCAGAGTAATGGTGAAGGGCAGAGTAATGGGAAAGGGCAGAGTAATGGTGAAGGGCATTGTAATGGGGAATGGGCAGAGTAATGTGAAGGGCAGAGTAATGGGGAAAAGGCAGAGTAATGGTGAAGGGCATAGCAATGGGGAAAAGGCAGAGTAATGGTTAAGGGCAGAGTAATGGGGAAAAGGCTGAGTCATGGTGAAGGACAGAGTATTGGGGAAATGGCAGAGTAATGTGGAAGGCAGAGTAATGGGGGAAAGGCTGAGTAATGGTGAAGGACAAAGTAATGGTGAAGGACAGAGTAATAGAGAAAAGGCAGAGTAATGGTGAAGGACAAAGTAATGGTGAAGGACAGAGTAATAGAGAAAAGGCAGAGTAATGGTGAAGGGCAGAGTAATGGTAAAAGGCAGAGTAATGGTGAAGGGCAGAGTAATGGTGAAGGGCAGAGTAATGGTGAAGGGCAGAGCAATGGGGCAAACGTAGAGTAATGGTGAAGGGCAGAGTAATGGTGAAGGGCAGAGTAATGGTGAAGGGCAGAGTAATGGTGAAGGGCAGAGTAATGGGAAAGGACAGAGTAATGGTGAAGGGCATTGTAATGGGGAATGGGCAGAGTAATGTGAAGGGCAGAGTAATGGGGAAAAGGCAGAGTAATGTGGAAAAGGCAGAGTAATGGTGAAGGGCAGAGTAATGGGCAATGGGCAGAGTAATGGTGAAGGGCAGAGTAATGGGGAATGGGCAGTGTAATGGGGAAAAGGCAGAGTAACGGTGAAGGGCAGAGCAACGGTGAAGGGCAGAGTAATGGGGAATGGGCAGAGTAATGGGGAAAAGGCAGAGTAATGGGGAAAGGGCAGGGTAATCGGGAAAGGGCTGAGTCATGGGGAAAGGGCAGGGTAATAGGGAAAGGGCAGAGTAATCGGGAAAGGGTAGAGTAATCGGGAAAGGGCAGAATAATAGGGAAAAGGGCAGATTAATGGGGAAAGGGCAGAGTAATGGGGAAAGGGCAGAGTAATGGGGAAAGGGCAGAGTAATAGGGGAATGGCAGAGTAATGGGGGAAAATGGCAGAGTAATGGGGAAAGGGCAAGGTAATCGGAAAAGGGCAGAGTAATCGGGAAAGGGCAGAGTAATGGGGAAAGGGCAGAGTAATGGGGAAAAGGTAGAGGAATGGGGAAAGCGCAGAGTAATCGGGAAAGGGTAGAGTAATCGTGAAAGGGCAGAGTAATCGGAAAAGGGCAGACTAATAGGGAAAAGGGCAGAGTAATGGTGAAGGGCAGAGTAATGGTGGAGGGCAGAGTAATGGGAAAAAGTCAGAGTAATGGTGAAGGGAAGAGTAATGGTGAAGGGCAGAGTGATCGGGAAAGCGCAGAGTAATGGTGAAGGGCAGAGTAATGGTGAAGGGCAGAGTAATGGTGAAGGGCAGAGTAATGGTGAAGGGCAGAGTAATGGGGAAAAGTCAGAGTAATGGTGAAGGGCAGAGTAATGGTGAAGGGCAGAGTGATCGGGAAAGCGCAGAGTAATGGGGAAAAGGGCAGAGTAATGGGGAAAGGGCAGGGTAATCGGGAAAGGGCAGAGTAATGGGGAAAGGGAAGAGTAATCGGGAAAGGGTAGAGTAATCGGGAAAGGGCAGAGTAATAGTGAAAAGGGCAGAGTAATGGGGAAAGGGCAGAGTAATCGGGAAAGGGCAGAGTAATCGGGATGGGCAGAGTAATGGGGAAAAGGGCAGAGTAATGGGGAAAATGGCAGAGTAATGGGGAAAGGGCAGAATAATAGGGAATGGGCAGAGTAATGGGGAAAAGGGCAGAGTAATGGGGAAAGGGCAAGGTAATCGGAAAAGGGCAGAGTAATCGGGAACGGCCAGAGTAATGGGGAAAGGGCAGAGTAATCGGGAAAAGTTAGAGTAATGGGGAAAGGGCACAGTCATCGGGAAAGGGTACAGTAGTCGGGAAAGGGCAGAGTAATCGGGAAAAGGGCAGAGTAATAGGGAAAAGGGCAGAGTAATGGGGAAGGGCAGAGTAATGGGGAAAAGGCAGTGTAATGGTAAAGGGCAGAGTAATGGGGAAAAGGCAGAGTAATGTGGAAAAGGCAGAGTAATGGTGAAGGGCAGAGTAATGGGCAATGGGCAGAGTAATGGTGAAAGGCAGAGTAATTGGGAATGGGCAGTGTAATGGGGAAAAGGCAGAGTAATTGTGAAGGGCAGAGTAACGGTGAAGGGCAGAGTAATGGGGAATGGGCAGAGTAATGGGGAAAAGGCAGAGTAATGGTGAAGGGCATAGCAATGGGGAAAAGGCAGAGTAATGGTTAAGGGCAGAGTAATGGGGAAAAGGCTGAGTCATGGTGAAGGACAGAGTATTGGGGAAATGGCAGAGTAATGTGGAAGGCAGAGTAATGGGGGAAAGGCTGAGTAATGGTGAAGGACAAAGTAATGGTGAAGGACAGAGTAATAGAGAAAAGGCAGAGTAATGGTGAAGGACAAAGTAATGGTGAAGGACAGAGTAATAGAGAAAAGGCAGAGTAATGGTGAAGGGCAGAGTAATGGTAAAAGGCAGAGTAATGGTGAAGGGCAGAGTAATGGTGAAGGGCAGAGTAATGGTGAAGGGCAGAGCAATGGGGCAAACGTAGAGTAATGGTGAAGGGCAGAGTAATGGTGAAGGGCAGAGTAATGGTGAAGGGCAGAGTAATGGTGAAGGGCAGAGTAATGGGAAAGGACAGAGTAATGGTGAAGGGCATTGTAATGGGGAATGGGCAGAGTAATGTGAAGGGCAGAGTAATGGGGAAAAGGCAGAGTAATGGTGAAGGGCAGAGTAATGGGGAAAAGGCAGAGTAATGGTGAAGGGCAGAGGAATGGTGAAGGGCAGAGGAATGGTGAAGGGCAGAGTAATGGGCAATGGGCAGAGTAATGGTGAAGGGCAGAGTAATGGGGAATGGGCAGTGTAATGGGGAAAAGGCAGAGTAATTGTGAAGGGCAGAGTAACGGTGAAGGGCAGAGTAATGGGGAATGGGCAGAGTAATGGGGAAAAGGCAGAGTAATGGTGAAGGGCATAGCAATGGGGAAAAGGCAGAGTAATGGTTAAGGGCAGAGTAATGGGGAAAAGGCTGAGTAATGGTGATGGACAGAGTATTGGGGAAATGGCAGAGTAATGTGGAAAGCAGAGTAATGGGGGAAAGGCTGCGTAATGGTGAAGGACAAAGTAATGGTGAAGGACAGAGTAATAGAGAAAAGGCAGAGTAATGGTGAAGGACAAAGTAATGGTGAAGGACAGAGTAATAGAGAAAAGGCAGAGTAATGGTGAAGGGCAGAGTAATGGGGAATGGGCAGAGTAATGGTGAAGGGCAGAGTAATGGTAAAAGGCAGAGTAATGGTGAAGGGCAGAGTAATGGTGAAGGGCAGAGTAATGGTGAAGGGCAGAGCAATGGGGCAAACGTAGAGTAATGGTGAAGGGCAGAGTAATGGTGAAGGGCAGAGTAATGGTGAAGGGCAGAGTAATGGTGAAGGGCAGAGTAATGGGAAAGGGCAGAGTAATGGTGAAGGGCATTGTAATGGGGAATGGGCAGAGTAATGTGAAGGGCAGAGTAATGGGGAAAAGGCAGAGTAATGGTGAAGGGCAGAGTAATGGGGAAAAGGCAGAGTAATGGTGAAGGGCAGAGGAATGGTGAAGGGCAGAGGAATGGTGAAGGGCAGAGTAATGGGCAATGGGCAGAGTAATGGTGAAGGGCAGAGTAATGGGGAATGGGCAGTGTAATGGGGAAAAGGCAGAGTAATTGTGAAGGGCAGAGTAACGGTGAAGGGCAGAGTAATGGGGAATGGGCAGAGTAATGGGGAAAAGGCAGAGTAATGGTGAAGGGCATAGCAATGGGGAAAAGGCAGAGTAATGGTTAAGGGCAGAGTAATGGGGAAAAGGCTGAGTAATGATGATGGACAGAGTATTGGGGAAATGGCAGAGTAATGTGGAAAGCAGAGTAATGGGGGAAAGGCTGAGTAATGGTGAAGGACAAAGTAATGGTGAAGGACAGAGTAATAGAGAAAAGGCAGAGTAATGGTGAAGGACAAAGTAATGGTGAAGGACAGAGTAATAGAGAAAAGGCAGAGTAATGGTGAAGGACAAAGTAATGGTGAAGGACAGAGTAATAGAGAAAAGGCAGAGTAATGGTGAAGGGCAGAGTAATGGGGAATGGGCAGAGTAATGGTGAAGGGCAGAGTAATGGTAAAAGGCAGAGTAATGGTGAAGGGCAGAGTAATGGTGAAGGGCAGAGTAATGGTGAAGGGCAGAGCAATGGGGAAAACGTAGAGTAATGGTGAAGGGCAGAGTAATGGGGAAAAGGCAGAGTAATGGTGAAGGGCAGAGGAATGGTGAAGGGCAGAGGAATGGTGAAGGGCAGAGTAATGGGGAATGGGCAGAGTAGTGGGGAATGGGCAGAGTAATGGTGAAGGGCAGAGTAATGGTGAAGGGCAGAGTAATGGGGAATGGGCAGAGTAATGGGGAATGGGCAGAGTAATGGTGAAGTGCAGAGTAATGGGGAAAAGGTAGAGTAATGGTGAAGGGCAGAGTAATGGTGAAGGGCAGAGTAATGGTGAAGGGCAGAGCAATGGGGAAAAGGTAGAGTAATGTTGAAGGGCAGCGTAATGGTGAAGGGCAGAGTAATGGTGAAGGGCAGAGTAATGGGGAAAAGTCAGAGTAATGGTGAAGGGCAGAGTAATGGTGAAGGGCAGAGTGATCGGGAAAGCGCAGAGTAATGGGGAAAAGGGCAGAGTAATGGGGAAAGGGCAGGGTAATCAGGAAAGGGCTGAGTAATGGGGAAAGGGCAGAGTAATAGGGGAAGGGCAGAGTAATCGGGAAAGGGCAGAGTAATCGGGAAAGGGCAGAATAATAGGGAAAAGGGCAGATTAATGGGGAAAGGGCAGAGTAATGGGGAAAAGGGCAGAGTAATGGGGAAAATGGCAGAGTAATGGGGAAAGGGCAGAGTAATAGGGGAATGGCAGAGTAATGGGGGAAAATGGCAGAGTAATGGGGAATGGGCAAGGTAATCGGAAAAGGGCAGAGTAATCGGGAAAGGGCAGAGTAATGGGGAAAGGGCAGAGTAATGGGGAAAAGGTAGAGGAATGGGGAAAGGGCAGAGTAATCGGGAAAGGGTAGAGTAATCGGGAAAGGGCAGAGTAATCGGGAAAAGGGCAGACTAATAGGGAAAAGGGCAGAGTAATGGTGAAGGGCAGAGTAATGGTGGAGGGCAGAGTAATGGGAAAAAGTCAGAGTAATGGTGAAGGGAAGAGTAATGGTGAAGGGCAGAGTGATCGGGAAAGCGCAGAGTAATGGTGAAGGGCAGAGTAATGGTGAAGGGCAGAGTAATGGTGAAGGGCAGAGTAATGGTGAAGGGCAGAGTAATGGGGAAAAGTCAGAGTAATGGTGAAGGGCAGAGTAATGGTGAAGGGCAGAGTGATCGGGAAAGCGCAGAGTAATGGGGAAAAGGGCAGAGTATTGGGGAAAGGGCAGGGTAATCGAGAAAGGGCAGAGTAATCGGGAAAGGGCCGAGTAATGGGGAAAACAGCAGAGTAATCGGGAAATGGCAGAGTAATGGGGAAAGGGCAGGGTAATCGGAAAAGGGCAGGGTAATGGGGTAAGGGCAGAGTAATCGGAAAAGTGCAGAGTAATCAGGAAAGGGTAGAGTAATCGGGAAAGGGCAGAGTAATAGGGAAAAGGGCAGAGTAATGGGGAAAAGGGCAGAGTAATGGTGAAGGGCAGAGTAATGGTGAAGGGCAGAGTAATGAGGAATGGGCAGAGTAATGGGGAAAAGGCAGTGTAATGGTGAAGGGCAGAGTAATGGGGAAAAGGCAGAGTAATGTGGAAAAGGCAGAGCAATGGTGAAGGGCAGAGTAATGGGCAATGGGCAGAGTAATGGTGAAGGGCAGAGTAATGGGCAATGGGCAGTGTAATGGGGAAAAGGCAGAGTAATTGTGAAGGGCAGAGTAACGGTGAAGGGCAGAGTAATGGGGAATGGGCAGAGTAATGGGGAAAAGGCAGAGTAATGGTGAAGGGCATAGCAATGGGGAAAAGGCAGAGTAATGGTTAAGGGCAGAGTAATGGGGAAAAGGCTGAGTAATGGTGAAGGACAGAGTACTGGGGAAATGGCAGAGTAATGTGGAAGGCAGAGTAATGGGGGAAAGGCTGAGTAATGGTGAAGGACAAAGTAATGGTGAAGGACAGAGTAATAGAGAAAAGGCAGAGTAATGGTGAAGGGCAGAGTAATGGGGAATGGGCAGAGTAATGGTGAAGGGCAGAGTAATGGTAAAAGGCAGAGTAATGGTGAAGGGCAGAGTAATGGTGAAGGGCAGAGTAATGGTGAAGGGCAGAGCAATGGGGAAAACGTAGAGTAATGGTGAAGGGCAGAGTAATGGTGAAGGGCAGAGTAATGGTGAAGGGCAGAGTAATGGTGAAGGGCAGAGTAAAGGGAAAGGGCAGAGTAATGGTGAAGGGCATTGTAATGGGGAATGGGCAGAGTAATGTGAAGGGCAGAGTAATGGGGAAAAGGCAGAGTAATGGTGAAGGGCAGAGTAATGAGGAAAAGGCAGAGTAATGGTGAAGGGCAGAGGAATGGTGAAGGGCAGAGGAATGGTGAAGGGCAGAGTAATGGGGAATGGGCAGAGTAGTGGGGAATGGGCAGAGTAATGGTGAAGGGCAGAGTAATGGTGAAGGGCAGAGTAATGGGGAATGGGCAGAGTAATGGGGAATGGGCAGAGTAATGGTGAAGTGCAGAGTAATGGGGAAAAGGTAGAGTAATGGTGAAGGGCAGAGTAATGGTGAAGGGCAGAGTAATGGTGAAGGGCAGAGCAATGGGGAAAAGGTAGAGTAATGGTGAAGGGCAGCGTAATGGTGAAGGGCAGAGTAATGGTGAAGGGCAGAGTAATGGTGAAGGGCAGAGTAATGGGGAAAAGTCAGAGTAATGGTGAAGGGCAGAGTAATGGTGAAGGGCAGAGTGATCGGTAAAGCGCAGAGTAATGGGGAAAAGGGCAGAGTAATGGGGAAAGGGCAGGGTAATCGGGAAAGGGCTGAGTAATGTGGAAAGGGCAGAGTAATAGGGAAAGGGCAGAGTAATCGAGAAAGGGTAGAGTAATCGGGAAAGGGCAGAATAATAGGGAAAAGGGCAGATTAATGGGGAAAGGGCAGAGTAATGGGGAAAGGGCAGAGTAATCGGGAAAGGGCAGAGTAATGGGGAAAAGGGCAGAGTAATGGGGAAAGGGCAGAGTAATAGGGGAATGGCAGAGTAATGGGGGAAAATGGCAGAGTAATGGGGAAAGGGCAAGGTAATCGGAAAAGGGCAGAGTAATCGGGAAAGGGCAGAGTAATGGGGAAAGGGCAGAGTAATGGGGAACGGGCTGAGTAATGGGGAAAGGGCAGAGTAATAGGGGAAGGGCAGAGTAATCGGGAAAGGGCAGAGTAATCGGGAAAGGGCAGAATAATAGGGAAAAGGGCAGATTAATGGGGAAAGGGCAGAGTAATGGGGAAAGGGCAGAGTAATCGGGAAAGGGCAGAGTAATGGGGAAAAGGGCAGAGTAATGGGGAAAATGGCAGAGTAATGGGGAAAGGGCAGAGTAATAGGGGAATGGCAGAGTAATGGGGGAAAATGGCAGAGTAATGGGGAAAGGGCAAGGTAATCGGAAAAGGGCAGAGTAATCGGGAAAGGGCAGAGTAATGGGGAAAGGGCAGAGTAATGGGGAAAACGTAGAGGAATGGGGAAAGGGCAGAGTAATCGGGAAAGGGTAGAGTAATCGGGAAAGGGCAGAGTAATCGGGAAAAGGGCAGACTAATAGGGAAAAGGGCAGAGTAATGGTGAAGGGCAGAGTAATGGTGGAGGGCAGAGTAATGGGAAAAAGTCAGAGTAATGGTGAAGGGAAGAGTAATGGTGAAGGGCAGAGTGATCGGGAAAGCGCAGAGTAATGGTGAAGGGCAGAGTAATGGTGAAGGGCAGAGTAATGGTGAAGGGCAGAGTAATGGTGAAGGGCAGAGTAATGGGGAAAAGTCAGAGTAATGGTGAAGGGCAGAGTAATGGTGAAGGGCAGAGTGATCGGGAAAGCACAGAGTAATGGGGAAAAGGGCAGAGTATTGGGGAAAGGGCAGGGTAATCGAGAAAGGGCAGAGTAATCGGGAAAGGGCCGAGTAATGGGGAAAACAGCAGAGTAATCGGGAAATGGCAGAGTAATGGGGAAAGGGCAGGGTAATCGGAAAAGGGCAGGGTAATGGGGTAAGGGCAGAGTAATCGGAAAAGTGCAGAGTAATCAGGAAAGGGTAGAGTAATCGGGAAAGGGCAGAGTAATAGGGAAAAGGGCAGAGTAATGGGGAAAAGGGCAGAGTAATGGTGAAGGGCAGAGTAATGGTGAAGGGCAGAGTAATGGGGAATGGGCAGAGTATTGGTGAAGTGCAGAGTAATGGGGAAAAGGTAGAGTAATGGTGAAGGGCAGAGTAATGGTGAAGGGCAGAGGAATGGTGAAGGGCAGAGTAATGGTGAAGGGCAGAGCAATGGGGAAAAGGTAGAGTAATGGTGAAGGGCAGCGTAATGGTGAAGGGCAGAGTAATGGTGAAGGGCAGAGTAATGGTGAAGGGCAGAGTAATGGGGAAAAGTCAGAGTAATGGTGAAGGTCAGAGTAATGGTGAAGGGCAGAGTGATCGGGAAAGCGCAGAGTAATGGGGAAAAGGGCAGAGTAATGGGGAAAGGGCAGGGTAATCAGGAAAGGGCTGAGTAATGGGGAAAGGGCAGAGTAATAGGGGAAGGGCAGAGTAATCGGGAAAGGGCAGAGTAATCGGGAAAGGGCAGAATAATAGGGAAAAGGGCAGATTAATGGGGAAAGGGCAGAGTAATGGGGAAAGGGCAGAGTAATCGGGAAAGGGCAGAGTAATGGGGAAAAGGGCAGAGTAATGGGGAAAATGGCAGAGTAATGGGGAAAGGGCAGAGTAATAGGGGAATGGCAGAGTAATGGGGGAAAATGGCAGAGTAATGGGGAAAGGGCAAGGTAATCGGAAAAGGGCAGAGTAATCGGGAAAGGACAGAGTAATGGGGAAAGGGCAGAGTAATGGGGAAAAGGTAGAGGAATGGGGAAAGGGCAGAGTAATCGGGAAAAGGTAGAGTAATCGGGAAAGGGCAGAGTAATCGGGAAAAGGGCAGACTAATAGGGAAAAGGGCAGAGTAATGGTGAAGGGCAGAGTAATGGTGGAGGGCAGAGTAATGGGGAAAAGGCAGAGTAATGGTGAAGGGCAGAGTAATGGTGAAGGGCAGAGCAATGGGGAAAACGTAGAGTAATGGTGAAGGGCAGAGTAATGGTGAAGGGCAGAGTAATGGTGAAGGGCAGAGTAATGGTGAAGGGCAGAGTAATGGGAAAGGGCAGAGTAATGGTGAAGGGCATTGTAATGGGGAATGGGCAGAGTAATGTGAAGGGCAGAGGAATGGTGAAGGGCAGAGGAATGGTGAAGGGCAGAGTAATGGGGAATGGGCAGAGTAGTGGGGAATGGGCAGAGTAATGGTGAAAGGCAGAGTAATGGTGAAGGGCAGAGTAATGGGGAATGGGCAGAGTAATGGGGAATGGGCAGAGTAATGGTGAAGTGCAGAGTAATGGGGAAAAGGTAGAGTAATGGTGAAGGGCAGAGGAATGGTGAAGGGCAGAGGAATGGTGAAGGGCAGAGGAATGGTGAAGGGCAGAGTAATGGTGAAGGGCAGAGCAATGGTGAAGGGCAGAGTAATGGTGAAGGGCAGAGTAATGGGGAAAAGTCAGAGTAATGGTGAAGGGCAGAGTGATCGGGAAAGCGCCGAGTAATGGGGAAAAGGGCAAAGTAATGGGGAAAGGGCAGGGTCATCGGGAAAGGGCAGATTAATCGGGAAAGGGCAGAGTGATGGGGGAAAGGGCAGAGTAATCGGAAAAAGGTCGAGCAATCGGGAAAGGGCAGAGTAATAGGGAAAAGGGCAGAGTAATGGGGAAAATGCAGAGTAGTGGGGAAAGGGCAGACTAATAGGGAAAAGGGGAGAGTAATGGGGAAAGGGCAGAGTAATAGGGAAAAGGGCAGAGTAATAGGGAAAAGGGCAGAGTAATAGGGAAAAGGGCAGAGTAATGGGGAAAGGGCAGAGTAATGGGGAAAATGCAGAGTAATCGGGAAAGGTCAGAGTTATCGGGAAAGGGCAGAGTAATGGGGAAAACAGCAGAGTAATCGGGAAATGGCTGAGTAATGGGGAAAAGGGCAGAGTAATGGGGAAAGGGCAGAGTAATCGGGAAAGGGCAGAGTAATGGGGAAAAGGGCAGAGTAATGGGGAAAATGGCAGAGTAATGGGGAAAGGGCAGAGTAATAGGGAAAGGGCAGAGTAATGGGGAAAAGGGCAGAGTAATGGTGAAGGGCAGAGTAATGGGGAATGGGCAGAGTAATGGGGAATGGGCAGAGTAATGGGGAATGGGCAGAGTAATGGTGAAGTGCAGAGTAATGGGGAAAAGGTAGAGTAATGGTGAAGGGCAGAGTAATGGTAAAGGGCAGAGGAATGGTGAAGGGCAGAGTAATGGTGAAGGGCAGAGTAATTGTGAGGGGCAGAGCAATGGGGAAAAGGTAGAGTAATGGTGAAGGGCAGCGTAATGGTGAAGGGCAGAGTAATGGTGAAGGGCAGAGTAATGGGGAAAAGTCAGAGTAATGGTGAAGGGCAGAGTGATCGGAAAAGCGCCGAGTTATGGGGAAAAGGGCAAAGTAATGGGGAAAGTGCAGGGTAATCGGGAAAGGGCAGATTATTCGGGAAAGGGCAGAGTGATGGGGGAAAGGGCAGAGTAATCTGAAAAAGGTCGAGCAATCGGGAAAGGGCAGAGTAATAGGGAAAAGGGCAGAGTAATAGGGAAAAGGGCAGAGTAATGGGGAAAGGGCAGAGTAATAGGGAAAAGGGCAGAGTAATAGGGAAAAGGGCAGAGTAATGGGGAAAGGGCAGAGTAATGGGGAAAATGCAGAGTAATCGGGAAAGGGCAGAGTAATCGGGAAAGGGCCGAGTAATGGGGAAAACAGCAGAGTAATCGGGAAATGGCCGAGTAATGGGGAAAAGGGTAGAGTAATGGGAAAAGGGCAGGGTAATCGGAAAAGGGCAGGGTAATGGGGAAAGGGCAGAGTAATCGGGAAAGGGTAGAGTAATCGGGAAAGGGCAGAGTAATCGGGAAAAGGGCAGACTAATAGGGAAAAGGGCAGAGTAATGGTGAAGGGCAGAGTAATGGTGGAGGGCAGAGTAATGGGAAAAAGTCAGAGTAATGTTGAAGGGAAGAGTAATGGTGAAGGGCAGAGTGATCGGGAAAGCGCAGAGTAATGGTGAAGGGCAGAGTAATGGTGAAGGGCAGAGTAATGGTAAAAGGCAGAGTAATGGTGAAGGGCAGAGTAATGGTGAAGGGCAGATTAATGGTGAAGGGCAGAGCAATGGGGAAAACGTAGAGTAATGGTGAAGGGCAGAGGAATGGTGAAGGGCAGAGTAATGGGGAATGGGCAGAGTAGTGGGGAATGGGCAGAGTAATGGTGAAAGGCAGAGTAATGGTGAAGGGCAGAGTAATGGGGAATGGGCAGAGTAATGGGGAATGGGCAGAGTAATGGTGAAGTGCAGAGTAATGGGGAAAAGGTAGAGTAATGGTGAAGGGCAGAGTAATGGTGAAGGGCAGAGTAATGGTGAAGGGCAGAGTAATGGTGAAGGGCAGAGCAATGGTGAAGGGCAGAGTAATGGTGAAGGGCAGAGTAATGGGGAAAAGTCAGAGTAATGGTGAAGGGCAGAGTGATCGGGAAAGCGCCGAGTAATGGGGAAAAGGGCAAAGTAATGGGGAAAGGGCAGGGTAATCGGGAAAGGGCAGATTAATCGGGAAAGGGCAGAGTGATGGGGGAAAGGGCAGAGTAATCGGAAAAAGGTCGAGCAATCGGGAAAGGGCAGAGTAATAGGGAAAAGGGCAGAGTAATGGGGAAAATGCAGAGTAGTGGGGAAAGGGCAGACTAATAGGGAAGAGGGGAGAGTAATGGGGAAAGGGCAGAGTAATAGGGAAAAGGGCAGAGTAATAGGGAAAAGGGCAGAGTAATAGGGAAAAGGGCAGAGTAATGGGGAAAGGGCAGAGTAATGGGGAAAATGCAGAGTAATCGGGAAAGGTCAGAGTTATCGGGAAAGGGCAGAGTAATGGGGAAAACAGCAGAGTAATCGGGAAATGGCTGAGTAATGGGGAAAAGGGTAGAGTAATGGGGAAAGTCGCAGAGTAATCGGAAAGGGCAGAGTAATGGGGAAAAGGGCAGAGTAGTGGGGAAAATGGCAGAGTAATAGGGAAAGGGCAGAGTAATGGGGAAAAGGGCAGAGTAATGGGGAATGGGCAGAGTAATGGGGAATGGGCAGAGTAATGCTGAAGTGCAGAGTAATGGGGAAAAGGTAGAGTAATGGTGAAGGGCAGAGTAATGGTGAAGGGCAGAGGAATGGTGAAGGGCAGAGTAATGGTGAAGGGCAGAGCAATGGGGAAAAGGTAGAGTAATGGTGAAGGGCAGCGTAATGGTGAAGGACAGAGTAATAGAGAAAAAGCAGAGTAATGGTGAAGGGCAGAGTAATGGGGAATGGGCAGAGTAATGGTGAAGGGCAGAGTAATGGTAAAAGGCAGAGTAATGGTGAAGGGCAGAGTAATGGTGAAGGGCAGAGTAATGGTGAAGGGCAGAGCAATGGGGAAAACGTAGAGTAATGGTGAAGGGCAGAGTAATGGTGAAGGGCAGAGTAATGGTGAAGGGCAGAGTAATGGTGAAGGGCAGAGTAATGGTGAAGGGCTGAGTAATGGTGAAGGGCAGAGTAATGGTGAAGGGCATTGTAATGGGGAATGGGCAGAGTAATGTGAAGGGCAGAGTAATGGGGAAAAGTCAGAGTAATGGTGAAGGGCAGAGTAATGGTGAAGGGCAGAGTGATCGGGAAAGCGCAGAGTAATGGTGAAGGGCAGAGCAATGGTGAAGGGCAGAGTAATGGTGAAGGGCAGAGTAATGGTGAAGGGCAGAGTAATGGGGAAAAGTCAGAGTAATGGTGAAGGGCAGAGTAATGGTGAAGGGCAGAGTGATCGGGAAAGCGCAGAGTAATGGGGAAAAGGGCAGAGAAATGGGGAAAGGGCAGGGTAATCGGGAAAGGGCTGAGTAATGGGGAAAGGGCAGAGTAATAGGGAAAGGGCAGAGTAATCGGGAAAGGGCAGAGTAATGGGGAAAAGGGCAGAGTAATGGGGAAAATGGTAGAGTAATCGGGAAAGGGCAGAATAATAGGGAAAAGGGCAGATTAATGGGGAAAGGGCAGAGTAATGGGGAAAGGGCAGAGTAATCGGGAAAGGGCAGAGTAATCGGGAAAGGGCAGAGTAATGGGGAAAAGGGCAGAGTAATGGGGAAAATGGCAGAGTAATGGGGAAAGGGCAGAGTAATGGTGAAGGACAGAGTATTGGGGAAATAGCAGAGTAATGTGGAAGGCAGAGTAATGGGGGAAAGGCTGAGTAATGGTGAAGGACAAAGTAATGGTGAAGGACAGAGTAATAGAGAAAAGGCAGAGTAATGGTGAAGGACAAAGTAATGGTGAAGGACAGAGTAATAGAGAAAAAGCAGAGTAATGGTGAAGGGCAGAGTCATGGGGAATGGGCAGAGTAATGGTGAAGGGCAGAGTAATGGTAAAAGGCAGAGTAATGGTGAAGGGCAGAGTAATGGTGAAGGGCAGAGTAATGGTGAAGGGCAGAGCAATGGGGAAAACGTAGAGTAATGGTGAAGGGCAGAGTAATGGTGAAGGGCAGAGTAATGGTGAAGGGCAGAGTAATGGTGAAGGGCAGAGTAATGGTGAAGGGCATTGTAATGGGGAATGGGCAGAGTAATGTGAAGGGTAGAGTAATGGGGAAAAGTCAGAGTAATGGTGAAGGGCAGAGTAATGGTGAAGGGCAGAGTGATCGGGAAAGCGCAGAGTAATGGTGAAGGGCAGAGCAATGGTGAAGGGCAGAGTAATGGTGAAGGGCAGAGTAATGGTGAAGGGCAGAGTAATGGGGAAAAGTCAGAGTAATGGTGAAGGGCAGAGTAATGGTGAAGGGCAGAGTGATCGGGAAAGCGCAGAGTAATGGGGAAAAGGGCAGAGTAATGGGGAAAGGGCAGGGTAATCGGGAAAGGGCTGAGTAATGGGGAAAGGGCAGAGTAATAGGGAAAGGGCAGAGTAATCGGGAAAGGGCAGAGTAATGGGGAAAAGGGCAGAGTAATGGGGAAAATGGTAGAGTAATCGGGAAAGGGCAGATTAATGGGGAAAGGGCAGAGTAATGGGGAAAGGGCAGAGTAATCGGGAAAGGGCAGAGTAATCGGGAAAGGGCAGAGTAATGGGGAAAAGGGCAGAGTAATGGGGAAAATGGCAGAGTAATGGGGAAAGGGCAGAGTAATAGGGGAATGGCAGAGTAATGGGGGAAAATGGCAGAGTAATGGGGAAAGGGCAAGGTAATCGGAAATGGGCAGAGTAATCGGGAAAGGGCAGAGTAATGGGGAAAGGGCAGAGTAATGGGGAAAAGGTAGAGGAATGGGGAAAGGGCAGAGTAATCGGGAAAGGGTAGAGTAATCGAGAAAGGGCAGAGTAATCGGGAAAAGGGCAGACTAATAGGGAAAAGGGCAGAGTAATGGTGAAGGGCAGAGTAATGGTGGAGGGCAGAGTAATGGGAAAAAGTCAGAGTAATGGTGAAGGGAAGAGTAATGGTGAAGGGCAGAGTAATGGTAAAAGGCAGAGTAATGGTGAAGGGCAGAGTAATGGTGAAGGGCAGAGTAATGGTGAAGGGCAGAGCAATGGGGAAAACGTAGAGTAATGGTGAAGGGCAGAGTAATGGTGAAGGGCAGAGTAATGGTGAAGGGCAGAGTAATGGTGAAGGGCAGAGTAATGGGAAAGGGCAGAGTAATGGTGAAGGGCATTGTAATGGGGAATGGGCAGAGTAATGTGAAGGGCAGAGGAATGGTGAAGGGCAGAGGAATGGTGAAGGGCAGAGTAATGGGGAATGGGCAGAGTAGTGGGGAATGGGCAGAGTAATGGTGAAAGGCAGAGTAATGGTGAAGGGCAGAGTAATGGGGAATGGGCAGAGTAATGGGGAATGGGCAGAGTAATGGTGAAGTGCAGAGTAATGGGGAAAAGGTAGAGTAATGGTGAAGGGCAGAGGAATGGTGAAGGGCAGAGTAATGGTGAAGGGCAGAGCAATGGTGAAGGGCAGAGTAATGGTGAAGGGCAGAGTAATGGGGAAAAGTCAGAGTAATGGTGAAGGGCAGAGTGATCGGGAAAGCGCCGAGTAATGGGGAAAAGGGCAAAGTAATGGGGAAAGGGCAGGGTCATCGGGAAAGGGCAGATTAATCGGGAAAGGGCAGAGTGATGGGGGAAAGGGCAGAGTAATCGGAAAAAGGTCGAGCAATCGGGAAAGGGCAGAGTAATAGGGAAAAGGGCAGAGTAATGGGGAAAATGCAGAGTAGTGGGGAAAGGGCAGACTAATAGGGAAAAGGGGAGAGTAATGGGGAAAGGGCAGAGTAATAGGGAAAAGGGCAGAGTAATAGGGAAAAGGGCAGAGTAATAGGGAAAAGGGCAGAGTAATGGGGAAAGGGCAGAGTAATGTGGAAAATGCAGAGTAATCGGGAAAGGTCAGAGTTATCGGGAAAGGGCAGAGTAATGGGGAAAACAGCAGAGTAATCGGGAAATGGCTGAGTAATGGGGAAAAGGGCAGAGTAATGGGGAAAGGGCAGAGTAATCGGGAAAGGGCAGAGTAATGGGGAAAAGGGCAGAGTAATGGGGAAAATGGCAGAGTAATGGGGAAAGGGCAGAGTAATAGGGAAAGGGCAGAGTAATGGGGAAAAGGGCAGAGTAATGGTGAAGGGCAGAGTAATGGGGAATGGGCAGAGTAATGGGGAATGGGCAGAGTAATGGTGAAGTGCAGAGTAATGGGGAAAAGGTAGAGTAATGGTGAAGGGCAGAGTAATGGTAAAGGGCAGAGGAATGGTGAAGGGCAGAGTAATGGTGAAGGGCAGAGTAATTGTGAGGGGCAGAGCAATGGGGAAAAGGTAGAGTAATGGTGAAGGGCAGCGTAATGGTGAAGGGCAGAGTAATGGTGAAGGGCAGAGTAATGGGGAAAAGTCAGAGTAATGGTGAAGGGCAGAGTGATCGGAAAAGCGCCGAGTTATGGGGAAAAGGGCAAAGTAATGGGGAAAGTGCAGGGTAATCGGGAAAGGGCAGATTATTCGGGAAAGGGCAGAGTGATGGGGGAAAGGGCAGAGTAATCTGAAAAAGGTCGAGCAATCGGGAAAGGGCAGAGTAATAGGGAAAAGGGCAGAGTAATGGGGAAAATGCAGAGTAGTGGGGAAAGGGCAGAGTAATAGGGAAAAGGGCAGAGTAATGGGGAAAGGGCAGAGTAATAGGGAAAAGGGCAGAGTAATAGGGAAAAGGGCAGAGTAATGGGGAAAGGGCAGAGTAATGGGGAAAATGCAGAGTAATCGGGAAAGGGCAGAGTAATCGGGAAAGGGCCGAGTAATGGGGAAAACAGCAGAGTAATCGGGAAATGGCCGAGTAATGGGGAAAAGGGTAGAGTAATGGGAAAAGGGCAGGGTAATCGGAAAAGGGCAGGGTAATGGGGAAAGGGCAGAATAATGGGGAAAAGGTAGAGGAATGGGGAAAGGGCAGAGTAATCGGGAAAGGGTAGAGTAATCGGGAAAGGGCAGAGTAATCGGGAAAAGGGCAGACTAATAGGGAAAAGGGCAGAGTAATGGTGAAGGGCAGAGTAATGGTGGAGGGCAGAGTAATGGGAAAAAGTCAGAGTAATGGTGAAGGGAAGAGTAATGGTGAAGGGCAGAGTGATCGGGAAAGCGCAGAGTAATGGTGAAGGGCAGAGTAATGGTGAAGGGCAGAGTAATGGTAAAAGGCAGAGTAATGGTGAAGGGCAGAGTAATGGTGAAGGGCAGAGTAATGGTGAAGGGCAGAGCAATGGGGAAAACGTAGAGTAATGGTGAAGGGCAGAGGAATGGTGAAGGGCAGAGTAATGGGGAATGGGCAGAGTAATGGTGAAAGGCAGAGTAATGGTGAAGGGCAGAGTAATGGGGAATGGGCAGAGTAATGGTGAAGGGCAGAGTAATGGTGAAGGGCAGAGTAATGGGGAAAAGTCAGAGTAATGGTGAAGGGCAGAGTGATCGGGAAAGCGCCGAGTAATGGGGAAAAGGGCAAAGTAATGGGGAAAGGGCAGGGTAATCGGGAAAGGGCAGATTAATCGGGAAAGGGCAGAGTGATGGGGGAAAGGGCAGAGTAATCGGAAAAAGGTCGAGCAATCGGGAAAGGGCAGAGTAATAGGGAAAAGGTCGAGCAATCGGGAAAGGGCAGAGTAATAGGGAAAAGGGCAGAGTAATGGGGAAAATGCAGAGTAGTGGGGAAAGGGCAGACTAATAGGGAAGAGGGGAGAGTAATGGGGAAAGGGCAGAGTAATAGGGAAAAGGGCAGAGTAATAGGGAAAAGGGCAGAGTAATAGGGAAAAGGGCAGAGTAATGGGGAAAGGGCAGAGTAATGGGGAAAATGCAGAGTAATCGGGAAAGGTCAGAGTTATCGGGAAAGGGCAGAGTAATGGGGAAAACAGCAGAGTAATCGGGAAATGGCTGAGTAATGGGGAAAAGGGTAGAGTAATGGGGAAAGTCGCAGAGTAATCGGAAAGGGCAGAGTAATGGGGAAAAGGGCAGAGTAATGGGGAAAATGGCAGAGTAATGGGGAAAGGGCAGAGTAATAGGGAAAGGGCAGAGTAATGGGGAAAAGGGCAGAGTAATGGGGAATGGGCAGAGTAATGGGGAATGGGCAGAGTAATGCTGAAGTGCAAAGTAATGGGGAAAAGGTAGAGTAATGGAGAAGGGCAGAGTAATGGTGAAGGGCAGAGGAATGGTGAAGGGCAGAGTAATGGTGAAGGGCAGAGCAATGGGGAAAAGGTAGAGTAATGGTGAAGGGCAGCGTAATGGTGAAGGGCAGAGTAATGGTGAAGGGCAGAGTAATGGGGAAAAGTCAGAGTAATGGTGAAGGGCAGAGTGATCGGGAAAGGGCCGAGTTATGGGGAAAAGGGCAAAGTAATGGGGAAAGTGCAGGGTAATCGGGAAAGGGCAGATTAATCGGGAAAGGGCAGAGTGATGGGGGAAAGGGCAGAGTAATCTGAAAAAGGTCGAGCAATCGGGAAAGGGCAGAGTAATAGGGAACAGGGCAGAGTAATGGGGAAAATGCAGAGTAGTGGGGAAAGGGCAGAGTAATAGGGAAAAGGGCAGAGTAATGGGGAAAGGGCAGAGTAATAGGGAAAAGGGCAGAGTAATAGGGAAAAGGGCAGAGTAATGGGGAAAGGGCAGAGTAATGGGGAAAATGCAGAGTAATCGGGAAAGGGCAGAGTAATCGGGAAAGGGCCGAGTAATGGGGAAAACAGCAGAGTAATCGGGAAATGGCAGAGTAATGGGGAAAAGGGTAGAGTAATGGGGAAAGGGCAGGGTAATCGGAAAAGGGCAGGGTAATGGGGTAAGGGCAGAGTAATCGGAAAAGGGCAGAGTAATCAGGAAAGGGTAGAGTAATCGGGAAAGGGCAGAGTAATAGGGAAAAGGGCAGAGTAATGGGGAAAAGGGCAGAGTAATGGTGAAGGGCAGAGTAATGGTGAAGGGCAGAGTAATGGGGAATGGGCAGAGTGATGGGGAAAAGGCAGTGTAATGGTGAAGGGCAGAGTAATGGGGAAAAGGCAGAGTAATGTGGAAAAGGCAGAGTAATGGTGAAGGGCAGAGTAATGGGCAATGGGCAGAGTAATGGTGAAGGGCAGAGTAATGGGGAATGGGCAGTGTAATGGGGAAAAGGCAGAGTAATTGTGAAGGGCAGAGCAACGGTGAAGGGCAGAGTAATGGGGAATGGGCAGAGTAATGGGGAAAAGGCAGAGTAATGGGGAAAGGGCAGGGTAATCGGGAAAGGGCTGAGTCATGGGGAAAGGGCAGGGTAATAGGGAAAGGGCAGAGTAATCGGGAAAGGGTAGAGTAATCGGGAAAGGGCAGAATAATAGGGAAAAGGGCAGATTAATGGGGAAAGGGCAGAGTAATGGGGAAAGGGCAGAGTAATGGGGAAAAGGGCAGAGTAATGGGGAAAATGGCAGAGTAATGGGGAAAGGGCAGAGTAATAGGGGAATGGCAGAGTAATGGGGGAAAATGGCAGAGTAATGGGGAAAGGGCAAGGTAATCGGAAAAGGGCAGAGTAATCGGGAAAGGGCAGAGTAATGGGGAAAGGGCAGAGTAATGGGGAAAAGGTAGAGGAATGGGGAAAGCGCAGAGTAATCGGGAAAGGGTAGAGTAATCGTGAAAGGGCAGAGTAATCGGAAAAGGGCAGACTAATAGGGAAAAGGGCAGAGTAATGGTGAAGGGCAGAGTAATGGTGGAGGGCAGAGTAATGGGAAAAAGTCAGAGTAATGGTGAAGGGAAGAGTAATGGTGAAGGGCAGAGTGATCGGGAAAGCGCAGAGTAATGGTGAAGGGCAGAGTAATGGTGAAGGGCAGAGTAATGGTGAAGGGCAGAGTAATGGTGAAGGGCAGAGTAATGGGGAAAAGTCAGAGTAATGGTGAAGGGCAGAGTAATGGTGAAGGGCAGAGTGATCGGGAAAGCGCAGAGTAATGGGGAAAAGGGCAGAGTAATGGGGAAAGGGCAGGGTAATCGGGAAAGGGCAGAGTAATGGGGAAAGGGAAGAGTAATCGGGAAAGGGTAGAGTAATCGGGAAAGGGCAGAGTAATAGTGAAAAGGGCAGAGTAATGGGGAAAGGGCAGAGTAATCGGGAAAGGGCAGAGTAATCGGGATGGGCAGAGTAATGGGGAAAAGGGCAGAGTAATGGGGAAAATGGCAGAGTAATGGGGAAAGGGCAGAATAATAGGGAATGGGCAGAGTAATGGGGAAAAGGGCAGAGTAATGGGGAAAGGGCAAGGTAATCGGAAAAGGGCAGAGTAATCGGGAACGGCCAGAGTAATGGGGAAAGGGCAGAGTAATCGGGAAAAGTTAGAGTAATGGGGAAAGGGCACAGTCATCGGGAAAGGGTACAGTAGTCGGGAAAGGGCAGAGTAATCGGGAAAAGGGCAGAGTAATAGGGAAAAGGGCAGAGTAATGGGGAAGGGCAGAGTAATGGGGAAAAGGCCGTGTAATGGTAAAGGGCAGAGTAATGGGGAAAAGGCAGAGTAATGTGGAAAAGGCAGAGTAATGGTGAAGGGCAGAGTAATGGGCAATGGGCAGAGTAATGGTGAAAGGCAGAGTAATTGGGAATGGGCAGTGTAATGGGGAAAAGGCAGAGTAATTGTGAAGGGCAGAGTAACGGTGAAGGGCAGAGTAATGGGGAATGGGCAGAGTAATGGGGAAAAGGCAGAGTAATGGTGAAGGGCAGAGTATTGGGGAAATGGCAGAGTAATGTGGAAGGCAGAGTAATGGGGGAAAGGCTGAGTAATGGTGAAGGACAAAGTAATGGTGAAGGGCAGAGTAATGGTGAAGGGCAGAGTAATGGTGAAGGGCAGAGCAATGGGGCAATCGTAGAGTAATGGTGAAGGGCAGAGTAATGGTGAAGGGCAGAGTAATGGTGAAGGGCAGAGTAATGGTGAAGGGCAGAGTAATGGGAAAGGACAGAGTAATGGTGAAGGGCATTGTAATGGGGAATGGGCAGAGTAATGTGAAGGGCAGAGTAATGGGGAAAAGGCAGAGTAATGGTGAAGGGCAGAGTAATGGGGAAAAGGCAGAGTAATGGTGAAGGGCAGAGGAATGGTGAAGGGCAGAGGAATGGTGAAGGGCAGAGTAATGGGCAATGGGCAGAGTAATGGTGAAGGGCAGAGAAATGGGGAATGGGCAGTGTAATGGGGAAAAGGCAGAGTAATTGTGAAGGGCAGAGTAACGGTGAAGGGCAGAGTAATGGGGAATGGGCAGAGTAATGGGGAAAAGGCAGAGTAATGGTGAAGGGCATAGCAATGGGGAAAAGGCAGAGTAATGGTTAAGGGCAGAGTAATGGGGAAAAGGCTGAGTAATGGTGATGGACAGAGTATTGGGGAAATGGCAGAGTAATGTGGAAAGCAGAGTAATGGGGGAAAGGCTGCGTAATGGTGAAGGACAAAGTAATGGTGAAGGACAGAGTAATAGAGAAAAGGCAGAGTAATGGTGAAGGACAAAGTAATGGTGAAGGACAGAGTAATAGAGAAAAGGCAGAGTAATGGTGAAGGGCAGAGTAATGGGGAATGGGCAGAGTAATGGTGAAGGGCAGAGTAATGGTAAAAGGCAGAGTAATGGTGAAGGGCAGAGTAATGGTGAAGGGCAGAGTAATGGTGAAGGGCAGAGCAATGGGGCAAACGTAGAGTAATGGTGAAGGGCAGAGTAATGGTGAAGGGCAGAGTAATGGTGAAGGGCAGAGTAATGGTGAAGGGCAGAGTAATGGGAAAGGGCAGAGTAATGGTGAAGGGCATTGTAATGGGGAATGGGCAGAGTAATGTGAAGGGCAGAGTAATGGGGAAAAGGCAGAGTAATGGTGAAGGGCAGAGTAATGGGGAAAAGGCAGAGTAATGGTGAAGGGCAGAGGAATGGTGAAGGGCAGAGGAATGGTGAAGGGCAGAGTAATGGGCAATGGGCAGAGTAATGGTGAAGGGCAGAGTAATGGGGAATGGGCAGTGTAATGGGGAAAAGGCAGAGTAATTGTGAAGGGCAGAGTAACGGTGAAGGGCAGAGTAATGGGGAATGGGCAGAGTAATGGGGAAAAGGCAGAGTAATGGTGAAGGGCATAGCAATGGGGAAAAGGCAGAGTAATGGTTAAGGGCAGAGTAATGGGGAAAAGGCTGAGTAATGGTGATGGACAGAGTATTGGGGAAATGGCAGAGTAATGTGGAAAGCAGAGTAATGGGGGAAAGGCTGAGTAATGGTGAAGGACAAAGTAATGGTGAAGGACAGAGTAATAGAGAAAAGGCAGAGTAATGGTGAAGGACAAAGTAATGGTGAAGGACAGAGTAATAGAGAAAAGGCAGAGTAATGGTGAAGGACAAAGTAATGGTGAAGGACAGAGTAATAGAGAAAAGGCAGAGTAATGGTGAAGGGCAGAGTAATGGGGAATGGGCAGAGTAATGGTGAAGGGCAGAGTAATGGTAAAAGGCAGAGTAATGGTGAAGGGCAGAGTAATGGTGAAGGGCAGAGTAATGGTGAAGGGCAGAGCAATGGGGCAAACGTAGAGTAATGGTGAAGGGCAGAGTAATGGTGAAGGGCAGAGTAATGGTGAAGGGCAGAGTAATGGTGAAGGGCAGAGTAATGGGAAAGGGCAGAGTAATGGTGAAGGGCATTGTAATGGGGAATGGGCAGAGTAATGTGAAGGGCAGAGTAATGGGGAAAAGGCAGAGTAATGGTGAAGGGCAGAGTAATGGGGAAAAGGCAGAGTAATGGTGAAGGGCAGAGGAATGGTGAAGGGCAGAGGAATGGTGAAGGGCAGAGTAATGGGCAATGGGCAGAGTAATGGTGAAGGGCAGAGTAATGGGGAATGGGCAGTGTAATGGGGAAAAGGCAGAGTAACGGTGAAGGGCAGAGTAACGGTGAAGGGCAGAGTAATGGGGAATGGGCAGAGTAATGGGGAAAAGGCAGAGTAATGGTGAAGGGCATAGCAATGGGGAAAAGGCAGAGTAATGGTTAAGGGCAGAGTAATGGGGAAAAGGCTGAGTAATGGTGATGGACAGAGTATTGGGGAAATGGCAGAGTAATGTGGAAAGCAGAGTAATGGGGGAAAGGCTGAGTAATGGTGAAGGACAAAGTAATGGTGAAGAACAGAGTAATAGAGAAAAGGCAGAGTAATGGTGAAGGACAAAGTAATGGTGAAGGACAGAGTAATAGAGAAAAGGCAGAGTAATGGTGAAGGGCAGAGTAATGGGGAATGGGCAGAGTAATGTGAAGGGCAGAGTAATGGGGAAAAGGCAGAGTAATGGTGAAGGGCAGAGTAATGGGGAAAAGGCAGAGTAATGGTGAAGGGCAGAGGAATGGTGAAGGGCAGAGGAATGGTGAAGGGCAGAGTAATGGGGAATGGGCAGAGTAGTGGGGAATGGGCAGAGTAATGGTGAAGGGCAGAGTAATGGTGAAGGGCAGAGTAATGGGGAATGGGCAGAGTAATGGGGAATGGGCAGAGTAATGGTGAAGTGCAGAGTAATGGGGAAAAGGTAGAGTAATGGTGAAGGGCAGAGTAATGGTGAAGGGCAGAGTAATGGTGAAGGGCAGAGCAATGGGGAAAAGGTAGAGTAATGTTGAAGGGCAGCGTAATGGTGAAGGGCAGAGTAATGGTGAAGGGCAGAGTAATGGTGAAGGGCAGAGTAATGGGGAAAAGTCAGAGTAATGGTGAAGGGCAGAGTAATGGTGAAGGGCAGAGTGATCGGGAAAGCGCAGAGTAATGGGGAAAAGGGCAGAGTAATGGGGAAAGGGCAGGGTAATCAGGAAAGGGCTGAGTAATGGGGAAAGGGCAGAGTAATAGGGGAAGGGCAGAGTAATCGGGAAAGGGCAGAGTAATCGGGAAAGGGCAGAATAATAGGGAAAAGGGCAGATTAATGGGGAAAGGGCAGAGTAATGGGGAAAAGGGCAGAGTAATGGGGAAAATGGCAGAGTAATGGGGAAAGGGCAGAGTAATAGGGGAATGGCAGAGTAATGGGGGAAAATGGCAGAGTAATGGGGAATGGGCAAGGTAATCGGAAAAGGGCAGAGTAATCGGGAAAGGGCAGAGTAATGGGGAAAGGGCAGAGTAATGGGGAAAAGGTAGAGGAATGGGGAAAGGGCAGAGTAATCGGGAAAGGGTAGAGTAATCGGGAAAGGGCAGAGTAATCGGGAAAAGGGCAGACTAATAGGGAAAAGGGCAGAGTAATGGTGAAGGGCAGAGTAATGGTGGAGGGCAGAGTAATGGGAAAAAGTCAGAGTAATGGTGAAGGGAAGAGTAATGGTGAAGGGCAGAGTGATCGGGAAAGCGCAGAGTAATGGTGAAGGGCAGAGTAATGGTGAAGGGCAGAGTAATGGTGAAGGGCAGAGTAATGGTGAAGGGCAGAGTAATGGGGAAAAGTCAGAGTAATGGTGAAGGGCAGAGTAATGGTGAAGGGCAGAGTGATCGGGAAAGCGCAGAGTAATGGGGAAAAGGGCAGAGTATTGGGGAAAGGGCAGGGTAATCGAGAAAGGGCAGAGTAATCGGGAAAGGGCCGAGTAATGGGGAAAACAGCAGAGTAATCGGGAAATGGCAGAGTAATGGGGAAAGGGCAGGGTAATCGGAAAAGGGCAGGGTAATGGGGTAAGGGCAGAGTAATCGGAAAAGTGCAGAGTAATCAGGAAAGGGTAGAGTAATCGGGAAAGGGCAGAGTAATAGGGAAAAGGGCAGAGTAATGGGGAAAAGGGCAGAGTAATGGTGAAGGGCAGAGTAATGGTGAAGGGCAGAGTAATGAGGAATGGGCAGAGTAATGGGGAAAAGGCAGTGTAATGGTGAAGGGCAGAGTAATGGGGAAAAGGCAGAGTAATGTGGAAAAGGCAGAGCAATGGTGAAGGGCAGAGTAATGGGCAATGGGCAGAGTAATGGTGAAGGGCAGAGTAATGGGCAATGGGCAGTGTAATGGGGAAAAGGCAGAGTAATTGTGAAGGGCAGAGTAACGGTGAAGGGCAGAGTAATGGGGAATGGGCAGAGTAATGGGGAAAAGGCAGAGTAATGGTGAAGGGCATAGCAATGGGGAAAAGGCAGAGTAATGGTTAAGGGCAGAGTAATGGGGAAAAGGCTGAGTAATGGTGAAGGACACAGTATTGGGGAAATGGCAGAGTAATGTGGAAGGCAGAGTAATGGGGGAAAGGCTGAGTAATGGTGAAGGACAAAGTAATGGTGAAGGACAGAGTAATAGAGAAAAGGCAGAGTAATGGTGAAGGGCAGAGTAATGGGGAATGGGCAGAGTAATGGTGAAGGGCAGAGTAATGGTAAAAGGCAGAGTAATGGTGAAGGGCAGAGTAATGGTGAAGGGCAGAGTAATGGTGAAGGGCAGAGCAATGGGGAAAACGTAGAGTAATGGTGAAGGGCAGAGTAATGGTGAAGGGCAGAGTAATGGTGAAGGGCAGAGTAATGGTGAAGGGCAGAGTAAAGGGAAAGGGCAGAGTAATGGTGAAGGGCATTGTAATGGGGAATGGGCAGAGTAATGTGAAGGGCAGAGTAATGGGGAAAAGGCAGAGTAATGGTGAAGGGCAGAGTAATGAGGAAAAGGCAGAGTAATGGTGAAGGGCAGAGGAATGGTGAAGGGCAGAGGAATGGTGAAGGGCAGAGTAATGGGGAATGGGCAGAGTAGTGGGGAATGGGCAGAGTAATGGTGAAGGGCAGAGTAATGGTGAAGGGCAGAGTAATGGGGAATGGGCAGAGTAATGGGGAATGGGCAGAGTAATGGTGAAGTGCAGAGTAATGGGGAAAAGGTAGAGTAATGGTGAAGGGCAGAGTAATGGTGAAGGGCAGAGTAATGGTGAAGGGCAGAGCAATGGGGAAAAGGTAGAGTAATGGTGAAGGGCAGCGTAATGGTGAAGGGCAGAGTAATGGTGAAGGGCAGAGTAATGGTGAAGGGCAGAGTAATGGGGAAAAGTCAGAGTAATGGTGAAGGGCAGAGTAATGGTGAAGGGCAGAGTGATCGGTAAAGCGCAGAGTAATGGGGAAAAGGGCAGAGTAATGGGGAAAGGGCAGGGTAATCGGGAAAGGGCTGAGTAATGTGGAAAGGGCAGAGTAATAGGGAAAGGGCAGAGTAATCGAGAAAGGGTAGAGTAATCGGGAAAGGGCAGAATAATAGGGAAAAGGGCAGATTAATGGGGAAAGGGGAGAGTAATGGGGAAAGGGCAGAGTAATCGGGAAAGGGCAGAGTAATGGGGAAAAGGGCAGAGTAATGGGGAAAGGGCAGAGTAATAGGGGAATGGCAGAGTAATGGGGGAAAATGGCAGAGTAATGGGGAAAGGGCAAGGTAATCGGAAAAGGGCAGAGTAATCGGGAAAGGGCAGAGTAATGGGGAAAGGGCAGAGTAATGGGGAACGGGCTGAGTAATGGGGAAAGGGCAGAGTAATAGGGGAAGGGCAGAGTAATCGGGAAAGGGCAGAGTAATCGGGAAAGGGCAGAATAATAGGGGAAAGGGCAGAGTAATCAGGAAAGGGCAGAGTAATGGGGAAAAGGGCAGAGTAATGGGGAAAATGGCAGAGTAATGGGGAAAGGGCAGAGTAATAGGGGAATGGCAGAGTAATGGGGGAAAATGGCAGAGTAATGGGGAAAGGGCAAGGTAATCGGAAAAGGGCAGAGTAATCGGGAAAGGGCAGAGTAATGGGGAAAGGGCAGAGTAATGGGGAAAACGTAGAGGAATGGGGAAAGGGCAGAGTAATCGGGAAAGGGTAGAGTAATCGGGAAAGGGCAGAGTAATCGGGAAAAGGGCAGACTAATAGGGAAAAGGGCAGAGTAATGGTGAAGGGCAGAGTAATGGTGGAGGGCAGAGTAATGGGAAAAAGTCAGAGTAATGGTGAAGGGAAGAGTAATGGTGAAGGGCAGAGTGATCGGGAAAGCGCAGAGTAATGGTGAAGGGCAGAGTAATGGTGAAGGGCAGAGTAATGGTGAAGGGCAGAGTAATGGTGAAGGGCAGAGTAATGGGGAAAAGTCAGAGTAATGGTGAAGGGCAGAGTAATGGTGAAGGGCAGAGTGATCGGGAAAGCACAGAGTAATGGGGAAAAGGGCAGAGTATTGGGGAAAGGGCAGGGTAATCGAGAAAGGGCAGAGTAATCGGGAAAGGGCCGAGTAATGGGGAAAACAGCAGAGTAATCGGGAAATGGCAGAGTAATGGGGAAAGGGCAGGGTAATCGGAAAAGGGCAGGGTAATGGGGTAAGGGCAGAGTAATCGGAAAAGTGCAGAGTAATCAGGAAAGGGTAGAGTAATCGGGAAAGGGCAGAGTAATCGGGAAAAGGGCAGAGTAATGGGGAAAAGGGCAGAGTAATGGTGAAGGGCAGAGTAATGGTGAAGGGCAGAGTAATGGGGAATGGGCAGAGTATTGGTGAAGTGCAGAGTAATGGGGAAAAGGTAGAGTAATGGTGAAGGGCAGAGTAATGGTGAAGGGCAGAGGAATGGTGAAGGGCAGAGTAATGGTGAAGGGCAGAGCAATGGGGAAAAGGTAGAGTAATGGTGAAGGGCAGCGTAATGGTGAAGGGCAGAGTAATGGTGAAGGGCAGAGTAATGGTGAAGGGCAGAGTAATGGGGAAAAGTCAGAGTAATGGTGAAGGTCAGAGTAATGGTGAAGGGCAGAGTGATCGGGAAAGCGCAGAGTAATGGGGAAAAGGGCAGAGTAATGGGGAAAGGGCAGGGTAATCAGGAAAGGGCTGAGTAATGGGGAAAGGGCAGAGTAATAGGGGAAGGGCAGAGTAATCGGGAAAGGGCAGAGTAATCGGGAAAGGGCAGAATAATAGGGAAAAGGGCAGATTAATGGGGAAAGGGCAGAGTAATGGGGAAAGGGCAGAGTAATCGGGAAAGGGCAGAGTAATGGGGAAAAGGGCAGAGTAATGGGGAAAATGGCAGAGTAATGGGGAAAGGGCAGAGTAATAGGGGAATGGCAGAGTAATGGGGGAAAATGGCAGAGTAATGGGGAAAGGGCAAGGTAATCGGAAAAGGGCAGAGTAATCGGGAAAGGGCAGAGTAATGGGGAAAGGGCAGAGTAATGGGGAAAAGGTAGAGGAATGGGGAAAGGGCAGAGTAATCGGGAAAAGGTAGAGTAATCGGGAAAGGGCAGAGTAATCGGGAAAAGGGCAGACTAATAGGGAAAAGGGCAGAGTAATGGTGAAGGGCAGAGTAATGGTGGAGGGCAGAGTAATGGGAAAAAGTCAGAGTAATGGTGAAGGGAAGAGTAATGGTGAAGGGCAGAGTGATCGGGAAAGCGCAGAGTAATGGTGAAGGGCAGAGTAATGGTGAAGGGCAGAGTAATGGTGAAGGGCAGAGTAATGGTGAAGGGCAGAGTAATGGGGAAAAGTCAGAGTAATGGTGAAGGGCAGAGTAATGGTGAAGGGCAGAGTGATCGGGAAAGCACAGAGTAATGGGGAAAAGGGCAGAGTATTGGGGAAAGGGCAGGGTAATCGAGAAAGGGCAGAGTAATCGGGAAAGGGCCGAGTAATGGGGAAAACAGCAGAGTAATCGGGAAATGGCAGAGTAATGGGGAAAGGGCAGGGTAATCGGAAAAGGGCAGGGTAATGGGGTAAGGGCAGAGTAATCGGAAAAGTGCAGAGTAATCAGGAAAGGGTAGAGTAATCGGGAAAGGGCAGAGTAATAGGGAAAAGGGCAGAGTAATGGGGAAAAGGGCAGAGTAATGGTGAAGGGCAGAGTAATGGTGAAGGGCAGAGTAATGGGGAATGGGCAGAGTAATGGGGAAAAGGCAGAGTAATGTGGAAAAGGCAGAGCAATGGTGACAGGCAGAGTAATGGGCAATGGGCAGAGTAATGGTGAAGGGCAGAGTAATGGGCAATGGGCAGTGTAATGGGGAAAAGGCAGAGTAATTGTGAAGGGCAGAGTAACGGTGAAGGGCAGAATAATGGGGAATGGGCAGAGTAATGGGGAAAAGGCAGAGTAATGGTGAAGGGCATAGCAATGGGGAAAAGGCAGAGTAATGGTTAAGGGCAGAGTAATGGGGAAAAGGCTGAGTAATGGTGAAGGACAGAGTATTGGGGAAATGGCAGAGTAATGTGGAAGGCAGAGTAATGGGGGAAAGGCTGAGTAATGGTGAAGGACAAAGTAATGGTGAAGGACAGAGTAATAGAGAAAAGGCAGAGTAATGGTGAAGGGCAGAGTAATGGGGAATGGGCAGAGTAATGGTGAAGGGCAGAGTAATGGTAAAAGGCAGAGTAATGGTGAAGGGCAGAGTAATGGTGAAGGGCAGAGTAATGGTGAAGGGCAGAGCAATGGGGAAAACGTAGAGTAATGGTGAAGGGCAGAGTAATGGTGAAGGGCAGAGTAATGGTGAAGGGCAGAGTAATGGTGAAGGGCAGAGTAATGGTGAAGGGCAGAGTAAAGGGAAAGGGCAGAGTAATGGTGAAGGGCATTGTAATGGGGAATGGGCAGAGTAATGTGAAGGGCAGAGTAATGGGGAAAAGGCAGAGTAATGGTGAAGGGCAGAGTAATGAGGAAAAGGCAGAGTAATGGTGAAGGGCAGAGGAATGGTGAAGGGCAGAGGAATGGTGAAGGGCAGAGTAATGGGGAATGGGCAGAGTAGTGGGGAATGGGCAGAGTAATGGTGAAGGGCAGAGTAATGGTGAAGGGCAGAGTAATGGGGAATGGGCAGAGTAATGGGGAATGGGCAGAGTAATGGTGAAGTGCAGAGTAATGGGGAAAAGGTAGAGTAATGGTGAAGGGCAGAGTAATGGTGAAGGGCAGAGTAATGGTGAAGGGCAGAGCAATGGGGAAAAGGTAGAGTAATGGTGAAGGGCAGCGTAATGGTGAAGGGCAGAGTAATGGTGAAGGGCAGAGTAATGGTGAAGGGCAGAGTAATGGGGAAAAGTCAGAGTAATGGTGAAGGGCAGAGTAATGGTGAAGGGCAGAGTGATCGGGAAAGCGCAGAGTAATGGGGAAAAGGGCAGAGTAATGGGGAAAGGGCAGGGTAATCGGGAAAGGGCTGAGTAATGTGGAAAGGGCAGAGTAATAGGGAAAGGGCAGAGTAATCGAGAAAGGGTAGAGTAATCGGGAAAGGGCAGAATAATAGGGAAAAGGGCAGATTAATGGGGAAAGGGCAGAGTAATGGGGAAAGGTCAGAGTAATCGGGAAAGGGCAGAGTAATGGGGAAAAGGGCAGAGTAATGGGGAAAGGGCAGAGTAATAGGGGAATGGCAGAGTAATGGGGGAAAATGGCAGAGTAATGGGGAAAGGGCAAGGTAATCGGAAAAGGGCAGAGTAATCGGGAAAGGGCAGAGTAATGGGGAAAGGGCAGAGTAATGGGGAAAAGGTAGAGAAATGGGGAAAGGGCAGAGTAATAGGGAAAGGGCAGAGTAATCGGGAAAGGGTAGAGTAATCGGGAAAGGGCAGAATAATAGGGAAAAGGGCAGATTAATGGGGAAAGGGCAGAGTAATGAGGAAAGGGCAGAGTAATCGGGAAAGGGCAGAGGAATGGGGAAAAGGGCAGAGTAATGGGGAAAATGGCAGAGTAATGGGGAAAGGGCAGAGTAATAGGGGAATGGCAGAGTAATGGGGGAAAATGGCAGAGTAATGGGGAAAGGGCAAGGTAATCGGAAAAGGGCAGAGTAATCGGGAAAGGGCAGAGTAATGGGGAAAGGGCAGAGTAATGGGGAAAAGGTAGAGGAATGGGGAAAGGGCAGAGTAATCGGGAAAGGGTAGAGTAATCGGGAAAAGGGCAGACTAATAGGGAAAAGGGCAGAGTAATGGTGAAGGGCAGAGTAATGGTGGAGGGCAGAGTAATGGGAAAAAGTCAGAGTAATGGTGAAGGGAAGAGTAATGGTGAAGGGCAGAGTAATGGTGAAGGGCAGAGTAATGGGGAATGGGCAGAGTAATGGGGAAAAGGCAGTGTAATGGTGAAGGGCAGAGTAATGGGGAAAAGGCAGAGTAATGTGGAAAAGGCAGAGTAATGGTGAAGGGCAGAGTAATGGGCAATGGGCAGAGTAATGGTGAAGGGCAGAGTAATGGGGAATGGGCAGTGTAATGGGGAAAAGGCAGAGTAATTGTGAAGGGCAGAGTAACGGTGAAGGGCAGAGTAATGGGGAATGGGCAGAGTAATGGGGAAAAGGCAGAGTAATGGGGAAAGGGCAGCGTAATCGGGAAAGGGCTGAGTAATGGGGAAAGGGCAGAGTAATAGGGAAAGGGCAGAGTAATCGGGAAAGGGTAGAGTAATCGGGAAAGGGCAGAATAATAAGGAAAAGGGCAGATTAATGGGGAAAGGGCAGAGTAATGGGGAAAGGGCAGAGTAATCGGGAAATGGCAGAGTAACGGGGAAAAGGGCAGAGTAATGGGGAAAATGGCAGAGTAATGCGGAAAGGGCAGAGTAATAGGGGAATGGCAGAGTAATGGGGGAAAATGGCAGAGTAATGGTGAAAGGGCAAGGTAATCGGAAAAGGGCAGAGTAATCGGGAAAGGGCAGAGTAATGGGGAAAAGGTAGAGGAATGGGGAAAGCGCAGAGTAATCGGGAAAGGGTAGAGTAATCGTGAAAGGGCAGAGTAATCGGGAAAAGGGCAGATTAATAGGGAAAAGGGCAGAGTAATGGTGAAGGGCAGAGTAATGGTGGAGGGCAGAGTAATGGGAAAAAGTCAGAGTAATGGTGAAGGGAAGAGTAATGGTGAAGGGCAGAGTGATCGGGAAAGTGCAGAGTAATGGTGAAGGGCAGAGTAATGGTGAAGGGCAGAGTAATGGTGAAGGGCAGAGTAATGGTGAAGCGCAGAGTAATGGGGAAAAGTCAGAGTAATGGTGAAGGGCAGAGTAATGGTGAAGGGCAGAGTGATCGGGAAAGCGCAGAGTAATGGGGAAAAGGGCAGAGTAATGGGGAAAGGGCAGGGTAATCGGGAACGGGCAGAGTAATGGGGAAAGGGCAGAGTAATGGGGAAAGGGAAGAGTAATCGGGAATGGGTAGAGTAATCGGGAAAGGGCAGAGTAATAGTGAAAAGGGCAGAGTAATGGGGAAAGGGCAGAGTAATCGGGAAAGGGCAGAGTAATCGGGAAGGGCAGAGTAATGGGGAAAAGGGCAGAGTAATGGGGAAAATGGCAGAGTAATGGGGAAAGGGCAGAGTAATAGGGAATGGGCAGAGTAATGGGGAAAAGGGCAGAGTAATGGGGAAAGGGCAAGGTAATCGGAAAAGGGCAGAGTAATCGGGAACGGGCAGAGTAATGGGGAAAGGGCAGAGTAATGGGGAAAAGTTAAAGTAATGGGGAAAGGGCAGAGTAATCGGGAAAGGGTACAGTAGTCGGGAAAGGGCAGAGTAATCGGGAAAAGGGCAGAGTAATAGGGAAAAGGGCAGAGTAATGGGGAAGGGCAGAGTAATGGTGGAGGGCAGAGTAATGGGGAATGGGCAGAGTAATGGGGAAAAGGCAGTGTAATGGTGAAGGGCAGAGTAATGGGGAAAAGGCAGAGTAATGTGGAAAAGGCAGAGTAATGGTGAAGGGCAGAGTAATGGGCAATGGGCAGAGTAATGGTGAAGGGCAGAGTAATGGGGAATGGGCAGTGTAATGGGGAAAAGGCAGAGTAATTGTGAAGGGCAGAGTAACGGTGAAGGGCAGAGTAATGGGGAATGGGCAGAGTAATGGGGAAAAGGCAGAGTAATGGTGAAGGGCATAGCAATGGGGAAAAGGCAGAGTAATGGTTAAGGGCAGAGTAATGGGGAAAAGGCTAAGTAATGGTGAAGGGCAGAGTAATGGGGAAAAGGCAGAGTAATGTGGAAAAGGCAGAGTAATGGTGAAGGGCAGAGTAATGGGCAATGGGCAGAGTAATGGTGAAGGGCAGAGTAATGGGGAATGGGCAGTGTAATGGGGAAAAGGCAGAGTAATTGTGAAGGGCAGAGTAACGGTGAAGGGCAGAGTAATGGGGAATGGGCAGAGTAATGGGGAATGGGCAGAGTAATGGTGAAGGGCAGAGTAATGGTAAAAGGCAGAGTAATGGTGAAGGGCAGAGTAATGGGAAAGGACAGAGTAATGGTGAAGGGCATTGTAATGGGGAATGGGCAGAGTAATGTGAAGGGCAGAGTAATGGGGAAAAGGCAGAGTAATGGTGAAGGGCAGAGTAATGGTGAAGGGCAGAGTAATGGGGAAAAGGCAGAGTAATGGTGAAGGGCAGAGGAATGGTGAAGGGCAGAGGAATGGTGAAGGGCAGAGTAATGGGGAATGGGCAGAGTAGTGGGGAATGGGCAGAGTAATGGTGAAGGGCAGAGTAATGGTGAAGGGCAGAGTAATGGGGAATGGGCAGAGTAATGGGGAATGGGCAGAGTAATGGTGAAGTGCAGAGTAATGGGGAAAAGGTAGAGTAATGGTGAAGGGCAGAGTAATGGTGAAGGGCAGAGTAATGGTGAAGGGCAGAGCAATGGGGAAAAGGTAGAGTAATGGTGAAGGGCAGAGTAATGGTGAAGGGCAGAGTAATGGTGAAGGGCAGAGTAATGGTGAAGGGCAGAGTAATGGGGAAAAGTCAGAGTAATGGTGAAGGGCAGAGTAATGGTGAAGGGCAGAGTGATCGGGAAAGCGCAGAGTAATGGGGAAAAGGGCAGAGTAATGGGGAAAGGGCAGGGTAATCGGGAAAGGGCTGAGTAATGGGGAAAGGGCAGAGTAATAGGGAAAGGGCAGAGTAATCGGGAAAGGGTAGAGTAATCGGGAAAGGGCAGAATAATAGGAAAAAGGGCAGATTAATGGGGAAGGGGCAGAGTAATGGGGAAAGGGCAGAGTAATCGGGAAAGGGCAGAGTAATGGGGAAAAGGGCAGAGTAATGGGGAAAATGGCAGAGTAATGGGGAAAGGGCAGAGTAATGGGGAAAAGGTAGAGGAATGGGTAAAGGGCAGAGTAATCGGGAAAGGGTAGAGTAATCGGGAAAGGGCAGAGTAATCGGGAAAAGGGCAGACTAATAGGGAAAAGGGCAGAGTAATGGTGAAGGGCAGAGTAATGGTGGAGGGCAGAGTAATGGGAAAAAGTCAGAGTAATGGTGAAGGGAAGAGTAATGGTAAAGGGCAGAGTGATCGGGAAAGTGCAGAGTAATGGTGAAGGGCAGAGTAATGGTGAAGGGCAGAGTAATGGTGAAGGGCAGAGTAATGGTGAAGGGCAGAGTAATGGGGAAAAGTCAGAGTAATGGTGAAGGGCAGAGTAATGGTGAAGGGCAGAGTGATCGGGAAAGCGCAGAGTAATGGGGAAAAGGGCAGAGTATTGGGGAAAGGGCAGGGTAATCGAGAAAGGGCAGAGTAATGGGGAAAGGGCAGAGTAATGGGGAAAGGGAAGAGTAATCGGGAAAGGGTAGAGTAATCGGGAAAGGGCAGAGTAATAGTGAAAAGGGCAGAGTAATCGGGAAAGGGCAGAGTAATCGGGAAAAGGGCAGAGTAATGGGGAAAATGGCAGAGTAATGGGGAAAGGGCAGAGTAATAGGGAAAGGGCAGAGTAATGGGGAAAAGGGCAGAGTAATGTGGAAAGGGCAAGGTAATCGGGAAAGGGCAGAGTAATCGGGAACGGGCAGAGTAATGGGGAAAGGGCAGAGTAATGGGGAAAAGTTAGAGTAATGGGGAAAAGGCAGAGTAATCGGGAAAGGGTACAGTAGTCGGGAAAGAGCAGAGTAATCGGGAAAAGGGCAGAGTAATAGGGAAAAGGGCAGAGTAATGGGGAAGGGCAGAGTAATGGTGAAGGGCAGAGTAATGGGGAATGGGCAGTGTAATGGGGAAAAGGCAGAGTAATTGTGAAGGGCAGAGTAACGGTGAAGGGCAGAGTAATGGGGAATGGGCAGAGTAATGGGGAAAAGGGAGAGTAATGGTGAAGGGCATAGCAATGGGGAAAAGGCAGAGTAATGGTTAAGGGCAGAGTAATGGGGAAAAGGCTGAGTAATGGTGAAGGACAGAGTATTGGGGAAATAGCAGAGTAATGTGGAAGGCAGAGTAATGGGGGAAAGGCTGAGTAATGGTGAAGGACAAAGTAATGGTGAAGGACCGAGTAATAGAGAAAAGGCAGAGTAATGGTGAAGGACAAAGTAATGGTGAAGGGCAGAGTAATGGTAAAAGGCAGAGTAATGGTGAAGGGCAGAGTAATGGTGAAGGGCAGAGCAATGGGGAAAACGTAGAGTAATGTTGAAGGGCAGAGTAATGGTGAAGGGCAGAGTAATGGTGAAGGGCAGAGTAATGGGAAAGGGCAGAGTAATGGTGAAGGGCATTGTAATGGGGAATGGGCAGAGTAATGTGAAGGGCAGAGTAATGGGGAAGGGCAGAGTGATCGGGAAAGCGCAGAGTAATGGGGAAAAGGGCAGAGTAATGGTGAAGGGCAGAGTAATGGTGAAGGGCAGAGGAATGGTGAAGGGAAGAGTAATGGTGAAGGGCAGAGCAATGGGGAAAAGGTAGAGTAATGGTGAAGGGCAGAGTAATAGTGAAAAGGGCAGAGTAATGGTGAAGGGCAGAGTAATGGGGAAAAGTCAGAGTAATGGTGAAGGGCAGAGTGATCGGGAAAGCGCCGAGTAATGGGGAAAAGGGCAAAGTAATGGGGAAAGGGCAGGGTAATCGGGAAAGGGCAGATTAATCGGGAAAGGGCAGAGTGATGGGGGAAAGGGCAGAGTAATCAGAAAAAGGTCGAGCAATCGGGAAAGGGCAGAGTAATAGGGAAAAGGGCAGAGTAATGGGGAAAATGCAGAGTAGTGGGGAAAGGGCAGAGTAATAGGGAAAAGGGCAGAGTAATGGGGAAAGGGCAGAGTAATAGGGAAAAGGGCAGAGTAATAGGGAAAAGGGCAGAGTAATGGGGAAAATGCAGAGTAATCGGGAAAGGGCAGAGTAATCGGGAAAGGGCAGAGTAATGGGGAAAACAGCAGAGTAATTGGGAAATGGCAGAGTAATGGGGAAAAGGGTAGAGAGTAATGGGGAAAGGGCAGAGTAATCGGGAAAGGGCAGAGTAATGGGGAAAAGGGCAGAGTAATGGGGAAAATGGCAGAGTAATGGGGAAAGGGCAGAGTAATAGGGAAAGGGCAGAGTAATGGGGAAAAGGGCAGAGTAATGGTGAAGGGCAGTGTAATGGGGAATGGGCAGAGTAATGGGGAATGGGCAGAGTAATGGTGAAGTGCAGAGTAATGGGGAAAAGGTAGAGTAATGGTGAAGGGCAGAGTAATGGTGAAGGGCAGAGAAATGGTGAAGGGCAGAGTAATGGTGAAGGGCAGAGTAATGGGGAATGGGCAGTGTAATGGGGAAAAGGCAGAGTAATTGTGAAGGGCAGAGTAACGGTGAAGGGCAGAGTAATGGGGAATGGGCAGAGTAATGGGGAAAAGGCAGAGTAATGGTGAAGGGCATAGCAATGGGGAAAAGGCTGAGTAATGGTGAAGGACAGAGTATTGGGGAAATAGCAGAGTAATGTGGAAGGCAGAGTAATGGGGGAAAGGCTGAGTAATGGTGAAGGACAAAGTAATGGTGAAGGACAGAGTAATAGAGAAAAGGCAGAGTAATGGTGAAGGACAAAGTAATGGTGAAGGACAGAGTAATAGAGAAAAGGCAGAGTAATGGTGAAGGGCAGAGTAATGGGGATTGGGCAGAGTAATGGTGAAGGGCAGAGTAATGGTAAAAGTCAGAGTAATGGTGAAGGGCAGAGTAATGGTGAAGGGCAGAGTAATGGTGAAGGGCAGAGCAATGGGGAAAACGTAGAGTAATGGTGAAGGGCAGAGTAATGGTGAAGGGCAGAGTAATGGTGAAGGGCAGAGTAATGGTGAAGGGCAGAGTAATGGGAAAGGGCAGAGTAATGGTGAAGGGCATTGTAATGGGGAATGGGCAGAGTAATGTGAAGGGCAGAGTAATGGGGAAAAGGCAGAGTAATGGTGAAGGGCAGAGTAATGGGGAAAAGGCAGAGTAATGGTGAAGGGCAGAGGAATGGTGAAGGGCAGAGGAATGGTGAAGGGCAGAGTAATGGGGAATGGGCAGAGTAGTGGGGAATGGGCAGAGTAATGGTGAAGGGCAGAGTAATGGTGAAGGGCAGAGCAATGGGGAAAAGGTAGAGTAATGGTGAAGGGCAGCGTAATGGTGAAGGGCAGCGTAATGGTGAAGGGCAGAGTAATGGTGAAGGGCAGAGTAATGGGGAAAAGTCAGAGTAATGGTGAAGGGCAGAGTGATCGAGAAAGCGCTGAGTAATGGGGAAAAGGGCAAAGTAATGGGGAAAGGGCAGGGTTATCGGGAAAGGGCAGATTAATCGGGAAAGGGCAGAGTGATGGGGGAAAGGGCAGAGTAATCGGGTAAAGGTCGAGTAATCGGGAAAGGGCAGAGTAATAGGGAAAAGGGCAGAGTAATGGGGAAAATGCAGAGTAGTGGGGAAAGGGCAGAGTAATAGGGAAAAGGGCAGAGTAATGGGGAAAGGGCAGAGTAATAGGGAAAAGGGCAGAGTAATAGGGAAAAGGGCAGAGTAATGGGGAAAGGGCAGAGTAATGGGGAAAATGCAGAGTAATCGGGAAAGGGCAGAGTAATCGGGAAAGGGCAGAGTAATGGGGAAAGGGCAGGGTAATCGGAAAAGGGCAGAGTAATGGGGAAAGGGCAGAGTAATCGGAAAAGGGCAGAGTAATCAGGAAAGGGTAGAGTAATCGGGAAAGGGCAGAGTAATAGGGAAAAGGGCAGAGTAATGGGGAAAAGGGCAGAGTAATGGTGAAGGGCAGAGTAATGGTGAATGGCAGAGTAATGGGGAAAGGGCAGAGTAATGGGGAAAAGGGCAGAGTAATGGGGAAAAGGGCAGAATAATGGTGAAGGGCAGAGTAATGAGGAAAGGGCAGAGTAATGGGGAAAGGCTGAGTAATGGGGAAAGGGCAGAGTAATGGGGGAAAGGCTGAGTAATGGGGAAAGGGCAGTGTAATGGGGAATGGCCAGAGTAATGGGGAAAGGCCAGAGTAATGGGGGAAAGGCTGAGTAATGGGCAAAGGGCAGAGTAATGGGGGAAAGGGCAGAGTAATGGGGAAAGAGCAGAGTAATGGGGAAAGGGCAGTGATGAGGAAGGGCAGAGTGATGGGATTTATTAGATAGATTTGGGCTCCGTATGTAAGGAGGGATGTACTGGCCTTGGAATGGGTCCAGAGGAGGTTCACAAAATGACCCCTGGAATGAAGAGCTTCTTTTTTGAGGAACGTTGAGGACTCTGGGTCTGTACTAGTTGGAGTTTAGGAGGATGAGGGGGGGGAGGGGGGTGGATCTTATTGAAACTTACAGGATATTGCGAAGCCTGGATAGAGTGGACGTGGAGAGGACGTTTCCACTTGTAGGAAAAACTAGAGACCGAGGACGCAAAACTAAAGGGACCATCCTTTAAAACAGAGATGAGGAGGAATTTTTTCAGCCAGAGGGTGGTGAATCTGTGGAACTTGTTGCCGCAGAAGGCTGTGGAGGCCAAATCACTGAGTGTCTTTAAGACAGAGATAGATAGGTTCTTGATTAATAAGGGGATCAGGTGTTATGGGGAGAAGGCAGGAGAATGGGGATGTGAAAAATATCAGCCATGATTGAATGGCGGAGCAGACTCGATGGGCCGAGTGGCCTAATTCTGCTCCTATGTCTTATGGTCTTATGATTTTTCAAAGAGCTGACACAGATGTGATACAGCAAATTCTCTCCATCTGTACAGTTAAATTCATGGTAGCACAATCGTTAGCACTGCTGCTTCACAGTGCCAGTGTCCCGGGTTCGATTCCCGGTTTGGGTCACTCTCTGTGCAGAGTCCGCACAGTCTCCCGTGTCTGCGTGGGTTTCCTCCGGGTGCTCCAGCTTCCTCCCACATGTCCTGAAAGACGTGCTGTTAGGTAATTTGGACATTCTGAATTCTCCCTCTGTATACCTGAACAGGCGCCGGAATATGGCGACTCGGGGATTTTCACAGTAACTTCATTGCAGTGGTAATGTACTATTTGTGACAATATTAAAGATTATTATTCTTGAATTTTTCCTCATTTTCCTGATCAGCATTATATCTCCCTATCTCACTTTGATTGAAATCAATTTTCTTACTTTAACCTCCAGTACGGGCATAACAAGAATTACCCTTTGCATCCACACAAAGTACTCCACACAACTGCAACAGAGGACAGACACACATGTGCATGTATATTAGGATATATTAGCAGCTGCTGTAAAAAGTGCCAAATTGAATGTTCACGAGTTTGTTTGCACTCACAAACAGGGAATGTGGAATGACTCATTTCATTGTCTCATAATTGTATTGTAGTTTGATGGAATCCCACATTTGACATTGCTTGGATCCCTCAGTGCTGTTTCATCCATATTTGAATAGTTGCTTGGCCATGTCACTATGTGCAAACAGGTTTCATGAATTGATGGGAAAATGAGTTGTCAGGCAATGGTATTATTCTTCAAAGACTTGGAGGCAGAATCCAATGTAACTTGTTTGACACAACATTGTACAAGGAAGCAGAGCTCACAATAAAGCAATTCCCCACTAGCTCCTCCTACATCGATAGTCATGAAGTGTTTTGAGCACACCTGTGTCAAAGCATCTGATCGGCTTGTTCCACATATTGGCCAGTTAGTTAGCCTATTAGTCAGCGGACAATGTTGTTCTGATCTTTGTCTATTTGATTCACCAGCACATGGACAGATTAGGCAACTATGCTCATGTCACCTTTATTGATTTCTCCCCAGCTTTTGATGTGCTGTAACCATTGAAGCTTATTGAAAAATGAAAAACTTGGATGTCAATCCTACTGTCCTACTTTAGATCAGTGACCTCCTTCACAACAGGACCGGTATGGGTTAGTCTCCAGAACCAATGTTCACAAACACTGGATCTGCTCAGGACTATGTACTGACACTGTTACTTTGCATCCTCTACATGAATGACTGTCGATGAATAATGTCGAATAATGATTCTGAACTATGCGGATCACAACAACAATAACAAAGTAAACTATCAGTACCCAGTGGAAAGTTTGTAAAATGGTGCGATAGCAATTCTCTTAAACTGAACTAAAACAAGATGAAAGAACCAGGTAAAGACTTTAGGAGGAGGCCAGTAATCCCATAAAGATTCATAATATGGACATTTAAATAGTTACTAACTGCGAGTTTCTGGGTATGAAAGTATCAAGATATTGCGATGATAAGTTAAATTGGAGGGAACAAATGGCCAGATGTGTACAGATATGGTGTGTTATGAGCCAGGGTTTAGAGAACCCCAAAGTGTATCATGGAGTTCACCTGACCCACAACTTTTAATAGATTGTGGTATGGGGAGCACACGGCCCACTCTACAGGTGTGGTACAGCAGGGTAAATCGTTTGAGTCCTCTTTTATTTAATAAACTTAGAGTATCCAATTATTTCTTTTCCAATTAAGGGGCAATTTAGCGTGGCCAATCCACCTAACCTGCACATTTTTGGGTTGTGGGGGTGAAACCCACGCAGGCATGGAAAATGTGCAAACTACACACTGACAGTGACCCGGAGCCGGGATTCGATCCCGGGTCCTCAGCGCCGCAGTCCCAGTGCTAACCATTGCGCCACCATGCAGCCCATTTGTGCCCTTCTCTATAAGAACTTTTATCAGGGTATTGATATATGGGGCAGAATTTAACAGAAACATTTCTAACTTCATTTGTGGCGGATTTAGCAGGGAGTTTCCCGCCCTGCTGCCGAGTTCCCCACTCTAAGTGTGGTAGCAAGTGAGAACTGCCACAGAGGTGAGGATCCATCGGGCCCCACCCGGGTGAACTGCCACAATTGAGTTGTTAATGCCATACAGACTGTCCCATCCCTCCACATGTTCATCCTCCAGCCGACGGCGCCAGCCCATCTGGGGTGGCCCCCTCTCCTGTCTCCCATAAGACCACCTAGGGGGAGAACTCCGAGGATGCCACAGTGATGCATCATAGCTGTCATCCCCACCCTCCACCAGCGCAGAGACACGCACCTCGGTGGGCAACATTAGTGGACAGGCTCTTGGGGCACAATCTGGTGAACACACAGTCACTGGTCCACACCAGGTGGAGGCAGTAACGCCCAGGCAAGACAGCAATCTGAGGTCTGTTGGATCCCAAGACTCAATTGGGTCCCAGCCAGATGTTTACCCGGAGCTGATGGACATTCAGAGGGCGATGTGGACGACACTCCAGCAGGTTCATGGCTGATTGGAGGAATCCCAGAGGCTACTGGTGTAGTTGCCGCCAGCAATGCACCCACCCCTGCGCCCTTGCCCCCCATCCGAGACACCCTGTCTCCACACACCCGGCCGCGGATATGTGCCCGGGGCTGGGACCCATCACCTGGGTGATCAAAGATTGGCTGCTGCGTCTGTGGTACTGCCTCCTGTTCAAGCACAGTCCATTAAGGTGTGACTGGAACGCTAGGCCATGAGCCACGCATGCTACATGTCCCACCCACCCAAGGGGATCCACTTGGGATGTGTGAAGTTCTCACAAAACCACAAATGCCAATTTCCTATCAGCAATAGCCTTCAACTGCAGTCAGTGGGAGTTGTGGGTGGTTGGTGGGGCAGACAGGCAGGGGCTAGGGAACATACGGTCCAGGCGTTGGCATGACGTACCCACGCACATCCAAACACTTACCTCCGTCTACAGCAGAGCCCCTCATAGCCCTGATACCATCAGCTCCCCATGGCAGCCTACCCCAACCGGTGCATACCCTGGTTGCACCCCCCCCCCCCCCCGCCCCATGCACAGGGGCAGCATGCCCAGAACCTCCGGGCTCATTGCCTGTGAGCGAAGGTGGTTGCTCAGCTTCTTGGCTCTCCGTAGCAGCCCATCTGCCAGGTTCACGTTTTTCAAAAGGAGTACTGATCGGTGCCAGTGTGGCCACTTGTTGGAGAGGCCACTGAATCACGGGAGGCTTTTGGATGTGGGGCTGGCTCCCGTTAATTGTATCAAATAGGGCTTAAGTGGTGATAATTGGCTTCACGCCACGCTACCTTGGGATCCCAATTTTGCCTACAGGAGCAGGCCGGTTGCATCGCCCCTTACAGACCCCCACCAGTCACCCCCCAAACCTCCCAGAGCCCCTACTTACCTGCCCTGCTTCCCACCCCCAACTCTTCACACCCTCCCTCCACCTTCCTTTCAAGGGCATGGCCCCTCTCGGGCCCTGGCCTTTGGCAGTGCCATCCTGGCACCCTTGCACTGGCATCGCGGCAGTGTTCCAGCCAGTCCCACTGCCTGGACAATGCCAACATGCCTGAGTTCCAGGGGGAGGACCAGGGAGCCACACTTCACTATCCCTAGCCACCCAGGGGCCCAACGATGGCCCAGGAGAACCCCTGGGTGCCAATTCATCTGGTCCACATTTGTCTGGACCAGTACTGAATGGCGGACGATTCCAGCCTCACTGGGGAGGCTGGTTGATGCCGGGTAAGCTTGCTTAACTAGGTTCAAAACCGACGTAGGCGCATGCCTTTTGGTCATGCCCCTTTTCAGCAGGAGTCTGATTACTGGCAGGACATGGTTATATCCCCTGAGGCGTGAAGGCTGCCGGGAAGCCCACGGGAGGCCTCTCCCGGGATCTACCGGTTGCATTGCGCTCTCACCCGAGCACAACGCAGCCGGTAGATCACGTTCATCGGTGAAGATACACACTCAGGACTTCCGGTTGCGGCGATGACCAGCTAAGCCGCACGTTTCGGCGGCTCCAGCTTTGACGGACCTTCGGGCTCTTTTAAGAGCCCCAACGGGAAATTCTTTCGTGACGAAACCCGGTGTGGGGTGAAGCAACAGGGAGTCCCCCACAGTGTGAAGAAAAAGATCGGCGGCGGCGGCCAGATCACGGAGGATCCTCGAGGGCAGCGGCAGAGGAAAGAAAGGAACAAGATGGCGGCGGAGGGAGCCCAGGCGACATGGGGACCGGACCAGGATGAATTTTTAAGACGGTGTGTGGAGCTGCTAAAAAAGGACGTGCTGGCCCCGATGCTACAGGTAATCGAGGGGCTTAAAGAGTCACAAAAGGCCCAGGAGATAGAGCTCCGTGTGGTGGAGCAGACGGTAACTGACAACGAGGGCGAGATCCTGGGCCTAGCGGTCAAAATGCAGACGCACGAGGCGCTTCATAAGAAGTGCATCGAAAGAATTGAAGTCCTGGAAAATAGATCAAGGAGAAAGAACCTCCGGATCCTGGGTCTCCCCGAGGGAGTGGAAGGAGCTGACGGCGGGGCTTACGCGAGCACGATGCTATGCTCGCTAATGAGAGCTGAGGCCCCCTCGGGCCCCTTGGAAGTGGAAAGGGCCCACCGGGTCCCTGCGAGGAGGCCAAAGGCTGGAGAACCACCTAGGGCGATGATCGTGCGATTTCACCGCTTCAATGACAGAGTGGTGGTTCTGAGCTGGGCCAAGAAGGTACGAAGTATCAGATGGGAGAATGCGGTGATACGAGTGTATCAGGACTGGAGGGCGGAGGTGGCGAGAAGGAGGGCGAGTTTCAATCGAGCCAAGGAGGTGCTGCATAAGAAGAAAGTAAAGTTCGGGATATTGCAGCCGGCGCGATTATGGGTCACACATCAGGACAGACATTATTACTTTGAAACGTCGGAAGACCTTCATTCAAAAAGAGAAACTGGACCAGAACTGAGGGACTGATGTTGGAGGGGAAACGACAATGCTGATGTATAGAGGTGTAAATTGGGGAGGGGGGGACACTGAGAAATGTGGGCGCCGGTGGGGGAGAAGAAGAGACGCAGGCGGGGGACAGGGAACGGGGCTGTAGGGGGAGCTGCGCCATGGGGTGCGGGATTGTTCTAGAAAGCGCGGGGTTTCTTTTTCTTTTCCCGCGCCAGAGAGATGACGGTGGGAAGATAGGCGCAAGGAGGAAGGGAGTTCCTCACACGGAGGGGTCAAGGAGAGAGCGGGAGAAGCCGGAGTCAGTTGAAGTCAGCTGACTTTCGGAAGCAATATGGGGGGAGTAACCGTGCTAGATGGGGATCTAGCGGAGGGGGGGGGGGGGGGGGGGAGACAACTGGGTTGCTGCTGCTGAGGTCGAAAGGGAGCTGGTAAGAGAAAAGGTGGTCGAGGCGGGAATGCGCCGCCTGGGGGACGGGTGGGTGCGCGGGACCGGGACGTGGGACTGGCCCAGAGAGGGTGATGGCTAGTCGACAGGGGAGGGGGGCGGGCAGCCCCCCAGTCCGGCTGATCACGTGGAACGTGAGAGGCCTAAATGGGCCGATTAAGAGGGCCCGAGTGTTGGCGCACTTAAAAGGACTGAAGGCAGACGTGGCTATGCTTCAAGAGACGCATCTGAAGGTGGCGGACCAGGTTAGGTTAAGGAAAGGATGGGTGGGACAGGTGTTCCACTCAGGGCTGGACGTAAAGAAGAGGGGTGGCCATATTGGTGGGGAAACGGGTGTCGTTCGAGGCTAGGAACATTGTAGCGGACAGCGGGGGCAGATATGTGATGGTGAGTGGCAGACTGCAGGGAATGGAGGTCGTGCTGGTCAACGTATATGCCCCGAACTGGGATGATGCGGGATTTATGAAGCGGATGCTGGGACGTATCCCGGACCTGGAGGTAGGAAACCTGGTAATGGGGGGGGGGGGGGGGGGAGACACTTCAACACCGTGTTGGACCCAGGGTTAGATAGATCTAGATCCAGGGCCGGAAGAAGGCCGGCAGCGGCCAAGGTGCTTAGGGGGTTTATGGACCAAATGGGGGGAGTGGATCCGTGGAGATTTGCCAGGCCGCTGGCCAAAGAGTTCTCCTTTTTCTCCCATGTCCATAAGGTATACTCCCGGATAGATTTCTTCGTTCTGGGAAGGTCACTGATTTCGAGGGGGGAAGGAACGGAGTACTCGGCCATAGCTGTTTCAGACCATGCCCCACATTGGGTGGATCTGGAACTAGGAGAGGAGAGGGAACAGCGCCCACTCTGGCGACTGGATGTGGGATTATTGGCGGATGAGGGAGTCTGCGGAAGGGTGCGGGGATGTATCGAAAGGTACCTGGAGGCCAATGATGATGGGGAGGTCCGAGTGGGGGTAGTATGGGAAGCGCTGAAGGCGGTGGTCAGGGGAGAGCTGATCTCCATCAGGGCTCACAAGGGGAAAACAGAGGCCAAAGAGAGGGAAAGATTACTGGGGGCGATCTTGAGTGTGGATAAAAGATATGCGGAGGCTCCGGACGAAGGACTATATAGGGAGAGGCGAAGACTCCAGACGGAGTTTGACCTGCTGACCACAGGGAAGGCAGGGGCACAGTGGAGGAAGGCACAGGGGATGAGATATGAATATGGGGAAAAGGCGAGTCGCCTGTTGGCCCACCAGCTTCATAAGAGGACAGCGGCGAGGGAAATAGGGGGAGTTAGGGATGAAACGGGAACTACGGTGCGGAGAGCAGGGAAGGTGAATGAGGTGTTTAAGACCTTTTATGAGAGGTTATATAGGTCCCAACCCCCGGAGGGAAAAGAGGGGATGCAGCAGTTTCTGGACCAACTAAGGTTCCCGAGGGTGGAGGAGCAGGAGGTGGCAGGCCTGGGGCGGCGCCAATTGGGATGGACGAGGTGACCAAAGGGCTGGGGAACATGCAGGCAGGGAAGGCCCGGGACCTGACGGGTTCCCGGTGGAATTTTACAGGAAATACGTGGACTTGTTGGCCCCGCTGCTGGTAAGAACCTTTAACGAGGCCAGAGAAGGGGGGACTCTACCCCCGACAATGTCGGAGGCGACGATATCACTAATCCTGAAGCGAGACGGGTCTTATAGGCCTATCTCGCTTCTGAATCTGGACGCCAAGTTGTTGGCAAAAGTGCTGGCAATGAGGATAGAGGATTGTATCCCGGGGATGGTGCACGAAGATCAGACAGGGTTCGTAAAGGGGAGACAATTGAATGTCAACGTGCGACGGCTATTGGGGGTGATAATGATGCCCCCATCAGAGGGGGAGGCAGAGATAGTGGCGGCGATGGATGCAGAGAAGGCATTTGATAGGGTAGAGTGGGAGTATCTATGGGAGGTGCTGAGGAGGTTCGGGTTCGGGGAAGGGTTTGTCAGCTGGGTTAAACTCCTCTATGGGGCCCCAATGGCAAGTGTAGTCACAAATCGGCAAAGATCGGAGTATTTTCGACTACATAGGGGAACAAGACAGGGATGCCCGCTGTCCCCATTACTGTTCGCGCTGGCAATTGAACCATTGGCCATAGCGCTGAGAGACTCCAGGAAATGGAGAGGGGTGGTTAGAGGGAGAGGGGAAGACCGAGTGTCACTCTACGCAGATGACCTACTGCTGTATGTGGTGGATCCAGTGGGGAGGATGACAGAGGTTATGCAGATATTGAGGGAGTTTGGAGATTTCTCGGGATATAGGCTTAACATGGGGAAGAGTGAGCTTTTCGTTATACACCCTGGGGACCAGAGTAGAGGGATAGATGGCCTACCGCTAAGGAGAGTGGAAAGAAACGTCCGATACCTGGGGATTCAGATAGCCAGGAGCTGGGGAACCTTACACAGACTCAATCTGACTCGGCTGGTGGAGCAAATGGAAGAGGATTTCAAAAGGTGGGATATGCAGCCTCTGTCACTGGCGGGCAGAGTGCAGGCGATTAAGGTGATGGTCCTCCCGAGGTTCCTATTTGTGTTTCAATGTCTCCCTATATTGATCACTAAGGCCTTTTTCAAGAAAATAGATAGGAGCATCATGAGCTTCGTGTGGGCAGGGAAGGCCCCAAGGGTAAGGAGGGGGTTCCTGCAACGTAGCAGGGACAGAGGGGGACTGGCGTTGCCGAATCTGGGCGACTATTACTGGGCCGCCAATGTGGCGATGATCCGTAAGTGGATGATAGAGGGAGAGGGGGCGGCGTGGAAAAGGCTGGAGATGGCGTCCTGTAAAGGAACAAGCTTAAAAGCGCTGGTGACGGCGCCACTACCGCTCTCCCCGAAAAGGTTTACCACGAACCCAGTGGTTGCGGCAACATTAAGTATCTGGGGCAATGGAGGCGACAGAGGGGTGTGCTGGGAGCCTCGGTGTGGTCCCCGATCAGGAACAACCATAGGTTTGCCCCAGGGAGGTTGGACGGAGGGTTCCAGAGCTGGCACTGGGCAAGAATTAGGAGAGTGGGAGACTTATTTATAGATGGGACGTTTGCGAGCTTGGGAGCGCTAGAGGAAAAGTATGAGCTGCCTCCGGGGAATATCTTTAGGTATATGCACGTGAGGGCGTTCACGAGACAACAGGTGAGGGAATTTCCGCTGCTCCCGACACAGGGGATCCAGGATAGAGTGCTTTCGGGGGTGTAGGTCGGGGAGGGCAAAGTGTCCGAAATATATCAGGAGATGAGAGAAGAGGGGGAGGAGCTGGTAGAAGAACTGAAAGGAAAATGGGAAGAAGAGCTCGGGGAGGAGATTGAGGAGGGTTTGTGGGCTGATGTCCTAAGTAGGGTAAATTCCTCTTCCTCGTTTGCCTGGCTTAGCCTGGTCCAATTTAAGGTGCTACATAGAGCACACATAACGGGAGCGGGGTTGAGCAGGTTCTTCGGAGTGGAGGACAAGTGCGGGAGGTGCGGGGGAAGCCCGGCGAACCACACACATATGTTTTGGTCGTGTCCAGCACTGGAGGGGTATTGGAGGGGAGTGACGGGAGTGATCTCGAAGGTGGTGAAGGTCCGGGTCAAGCCAAGCTGGGGGTTAGCTATATTTGGGGTAGCGGATGAGCCGGGAGTGCAGGAGGCGAAAGAGGCCGATATTGTGGCCTTTGCGTCCCTAGTAGCCCGGCGAAGGATTTTACTCATGTGGAAGGAAGCGAAACCCCCCGGCGTGGAGGCCTGGATAAACGATATGGCGGGGTTCATGAAACTGGAACGGATGAAGTTTGCGCGGAGAGGATCGGCTCAGGGGTTCTCCAGGCGGTGGCAACCGTTCCTCGACTATCTAGCAGAACGTTAGGGGGAAAATAGATAGCCAGCAGCAGCAGCCCAGAGGGGAGGGAGGGAGGGGGGGGGGGGTAAATTGTTTTTGTTCTAGAGGGGGTGAAGGTGCGGGGGGAGCACTATTTTGTGTTATGTTGTTAGTTCACTATTTTATTTAAACCATGTTATCTATCAGTTATCATGGTACCGTTTTTGTTGATTTGTAAGGGGGGAAAAATTGTGTTTGAAAACTTTAATAAAATATATTTTTTTTAAAAGATACACACTCAGGTGGGCCTCCGTGACTGATTATTTTAATGCAATAAAATATTTTTTATACATATTTCAATGAAAGTCAGACCTTAGTGATAGAGTATTCGTTTTAATTGTTAATATTCATTTATATGTAATTTTTTAATTGAATATGTGATAGAACAGAGAACAGTACAGCACAGAACAGGCCCCTCGGCCCTCGATGTCGTGCCGAGCATTGTCCGAAACCAAGATCAGGGGCGAGATTCTCCGACCCCCCGCCGGGTCGGAGAATCGCCGGGGGCTGGCGTGAATCCCGCCCCTGCCGGTTGCCGAAGTCTCCGGTACCGGATATTCGTCGGGGGCGGGAATCGCGCCGCGCCGGTTGGCGGGCCCCCCCCCGCTCGATTCTCCGGCCCGGATGGGCCGAAGTCCCGCCGATAAATTGCCTGTCCCGCCGGCGTAAATTAAATCACCTACCTTACCGGCGGGACAAGGCGGCGTGGGCGGGCTCCGGGGTCCTGGGGGGGGCGCGGGGCGATCTGGCCCTGGAGGGTGCCCCCACGGTGGCCTGGCCCGTGATCGGGGCCCACCGATCCGCGGGCGGGCCTGTGCCGTGGGGGCACTCTTTTCCTTCCGCCATCGCCACGGTCTCCACCATGGCGGAGGCGGAAGAGACTCCCTCCACTGCGCATGCGCGGGAAACTGTCAGCGGCCGCTGACACTCCCGCGCATGCGCCGCCCCGAGACGTCATTTCCGCGCCAGCTGGCGGGGCACCAAAGGCCGTTTCCGCCAGTTGGCGGGGCGGAAATTCCTCCGGCGTTGGCCTAGCCCCTCAATGTTGGGGCTCGGCCCCCAAAGATGCGGAGCATTCCCCACCTTTGGGGCGGCGCGATGCCCATCTGATTGGCGCCATTTTAGGCGCCAGTCGGCAGACATCACGCCGTTTCCAGAGAATTTCGCCCCAGATGTGCCCGAAATGAATTTCTGTCGAGACAATAAAGTGAAATTGAATTGAACTCATGACCATTCCACACTACTGCAAGTCCAATTGCCAGGCTCATAATTGGCATTGACATTGCTTGCAGATGGGCAAATATTCAGCGTACGAAGTTCAACAGAGACAAGTATGAGGTAGGAAGCAGAGGGAAGTCCCTTATTACTTAGAATGTGAAACTTTGGCTGGGTAGAGAAACAAAGACATCGAAGAAGACAAATACATCAAACATAAAATGTTGTGCCACAGATTAGCAAGGTCAAGAAAAGGGCAAATCAAGCAATGGGCTTTATTTCTGGAGGGATAGAATTGAAAAGTAGGGAAGTTATGCTGACCCTATCAAGTTTTCTTCATTTTTAAAATAAATTTAAAGTACACAATTCTGTTTTTTCCAATTAAGGGGCAATTTAGCGTGGCCAATCCACCTACCCTGCACATGCCCGGCAGCACGGTAGCATTGTGGATAGCACAATTGCTTCGCAGCTCCAGGGTCCCAGGTTCGATTCCGGCTTGGATCACTGTCTGTGCGGAGTCTGAACATCCTCCCCTTGTGTGCGTGGGTTTCCTCCGGGTGCTCCGGTTTCCTCCCACAGTCCAAAGATGTGCAGGTTAGGTGGATTGGCCATGCAAAATTGCCCTTTGTGTCCAAAATTGCCCTTAGTGTTGGGTGGGGTTACTGGGTTATGGGGATAGGGTGTAGGAGTTGACCTTGGGTGGGGTGCTCTTTCCTAAGAGCCGGTGCAGACTCAATGTGGGCAGCACGGTAGCATTGTGGATAGCATAATTGCTTCACAGCTCCAGGGTCCCAGGTTCGATTCCCGGCTTGGATCACTGTCTGTGCGGAGTCTGCACGTTCTCCCCGTGTGTGCGTGGGTTTCCTCTGGGTGCTCCGGTTTCCTCCCACAGTCCAAAGATGTGCGGGTTAGGTGGATTGGCCATGATAAATTGCCCTTAGTGTCCAAAATTGCCCTTAGTGGGGTTACTGGGTTATGGGGATAGGGTGGAGGTGTTGACCTTGGGTAGGGTGCTCTTTCCAAGAGCCGGTGCAGACTCGATGGGCCGAATGGCCTCCTTCTGCACTGTAAATTCTATGATCTATGATCCTTGGGTTGTGGGGGTAGACACAGGGAGAATGTGCAAACCCCACACGGACAGTGACCCGGGGCCGGGATTGGACCTGGGACCTAGGCACTGTGAGGCAGCAGTGCTAACCACTGCACCACCGTGCCACCCCGACCCTGTATTACATTTGGTTAGACCACACTATTGCATGTAGTTCTGGTTTCCCTATTATAAAAAGAATCCAGAGACACTGAAGTGGGCACAGAGACGACTTTCAAGGAAGGTACAAGAAATGTGTGGGTATGTACATCAGGAAAGAATTGACAGGTTGGCTCTCTTTCCTCATTAAAAAAAGGAAGCTGAGGAGCGACCTAACAGGGGTCTTTAAAATTATTAATTTTTTTAATTTAGGGCACACAATTATATTTTTCCGATTAAGGGGAAATTTAGCATAGCCAATCCACCTACCTTGCGCATCTTTTTGGGTTGTGGGAGTGAGACCCATGCAAACACGGGGAGAATGTGTAAACTCCACATGGACATTGACCCGGGGCCAGGACCGAACCCGGTACCTCGGCAACGTGAGGCGACAGTGCTAACCACTGCACCACCGTGCCACCCAAGGTCTTTAAAATTATGAAAGGTTTTGACAGAGCAGATACAGAGAGAGTGTTTCTTCTTATGGCCAAGAGCAGAACCAGAGGTAATGAAGGCAAGATAGCCACCGAGAAATCCAATCGGGAATTCAGAAAGACATGCATGTGCGTAAAGAGTAGTGGGAATGTGGAACTTGCGACCACAGGGAGTGGCTTAAGGAAATAGTATGAATGCATTTAAAGGGGAGGTTATGAGGGAGAAGGGGGGACTTCCGGGTGCGGCGATGACCAGCTAAGTCGCACGTTTCGGCAGCTCCCGGTGGAACGGACTTTTGGGCTCTTAATAGGAGCCCCATCTGCAATTTTAACGGCAAATAACACTGTGCGGTAATCCAGAAGGGAATCCCCCCTGGACACGGATGGAAAAAAGAGAGGAAAGTAGCCGGATTGCGGTGGATCCTCAAGAGCAGCGGCCAGGAAGGCAGGCACAAAGCAAGATGGCGTCGGAAGGAGGCAGTTTAATATGGGGCCCTGACCAACAAGAGTTCCTGCGGCGTTGCATAGATGAACTCAAAAAGGAGATGAAGAAGGAGCTGTTGGCCCCGATATTACAAGCGATTGAGGGGCTAAAGGAGGAGCAAAAGACCCAGGAACAGGAGCTTCGGGTCGTGAAGGCAAAGGCTGCTGAGAATGAGGACGACATACAGGGCCTGGTGGTGAAAACGGAGATCCACGAGGCACAACACAAAAGATGTGTGGAAAGGCTGGAGGTGCTGGAGAACAATGCGAGGAGGAAGAACTTAAGGATTCTTGGTCTTCCCGAAGGTGCAGAAGGGGCGGACGTCGGGGCATATGTGAGCACGGTGCTGCATTCGTTAATGGGATCGGAGGCCCCGACGGGTCCGCTGGAGGTGGAGGGAGCCTATCGGGTTATGGCGTGAAGACCGAGGGCTGGAGAAATTCCTCGAGCAATAGTTGTCAGATTTCTCCGATACAAGGACAGAGAGATGGTCCTCAGATGGGCCAAGAAAACTCGGAACAGTAGGTGGGAGAATGCGGTGATCCGCGTGTATCAAGATTGGAGTGCGGAGGTGGCGAGAAGGAGGGCAAGCTTTAATCGGGCCAAGGCGGTGTTGCATAAAAGGAAGGTCAAATTCGGAATGTTGCAACCGGCAAGACTATGGGTCACACATCTAGGGAAACACCACTATTTCGAAACGGCAGACGAGGCGTGGACATTTATTGTCGAGGAGAAGCTGGATTGAGCGGGCCAGAAAAAGAACGTTTGGGACAAAAGTGGGGGGGGTGAATTTGTGGGATGAAGGGGGGAAAAGGGGGAAGAGAGGACTTCCCAGGTTGTTAAACCTGCGACCCTGTAACTTCTCTCTCTTCCCCATGTCGTGGGGAGGGGGGGAGGGAGGATGAGGAGCTGTGGGCGCCGGCCATTGGGGGCGGGGCCAAAAGGGGTAGCGCGGGCTTTGTTCCCGCGCTATGGTAATCATGGCGGGAACAGGGAAGCAAGAAGGAGGGGGCCTCGCACAGTGTGAGCAGAGGTCACGGGGGGAAGCCGAGGTCGGCCAGAGTTTGCTGACTTCTGGGAGCAACATGGGGGGTGCAATTACGCTAGCTTGGGATCTAGCGGGGGTGGGGGGTGAGTTAACTGGGTTGCTGCTGCTGGGGAGAAGGGGGAGCTGGTATGGGAGGGGAGGGTCGGGGCGGAGGGGGGGGGGGGGGGGCGCCGCCTGGGGGGGATACAGCTACGTGGGAACCGGGTGAGGAGCTGGATTGAAAAAGGAAATGGCTAGTCGTCAGGGGGGGGGGGGGTAAAGAGCCCCCCAACCCGGTTGATCACGTGGAATGTGAGAGGGCTGAACGGGCCGATTAAGAGGGCACGGGTACTCGCACACCTAAAGAAACTTAAGGCAGATGTGGTTATGCTTCAGGAGACGCATCTGAAGCTGACAGACCAGGTTAGACTGCGCAATGGATGGGTGGGGCAGGTGTTTCATTCGGGGCTAGATGCAAAAAACAGGGGGGTGGCCATACTAGTGGGGAAGCGGGTAATGTTTGTGGCAAAGACTATAGTGGCGGATAGTGGGGGCAGATACGTGATGGTGAGTGGCAAACTGCAAGGGGAGGCGGTGGTATTAGTGAACGTGTATGCCCCGAACTGGGATGATGCCAATTTTATGAGGCGTATGTTAGGATGAATCCCGGACCTAGAAGTGGGGAAGTTGGTAATGGGTGGAGACTTTAATACGTTGCTGGACCCAGGGCTGGACAGATCGAGGTCCAGGACCGGAAGGAGGCCGGCTGCAGCTAGGGTGCTTAAGGATTTTATGGTGCAGATGGGAGGAGTAGATCCCTGGAGATTTAGTAGACCTAGGAGTAAGAAGTTTTCGTTTTTCTCCTATGTACATAAAGTATTTTCACGAATAGATTTTTTTGTTTTGGGAAGGACACTGATCCCAAAGGTGACGGGAACGGAGTACACGGCTATAGCCATCTCGGATCATGCTCCACACTGGGTGGACCTGGAGATAGGGGAAGAAAAACAACAGCTTCCACCCTGGAGAATGGACATGGGTTATTGGCAGATGAGGGGGTGTGTTTAAGGATGAGGGGGTGTATTGAAAGGTACTTGGAACTTAATGACAATGGGGAAGTACAGGTGGGAGTGGTCTGGGAGGCACTGAAGGCAGTGGTTAGAGGGGAGCTGATATCTATTAGGACACATAAAGGAAAACAGGAGGGTAGGGAAAGGGAGCGGTTGTTGAAAGAACTTCTGAGGGTGGACAGACAATACGCGGAGGCACCGGAGGAGGGACTATACAGGGAAAGGCAAAGGCTACATGTAGAATTTGAATTGTTGACTACGGGTAAGGCAGCGGCACAATGAAGGCACAGGGTGTATAGTACGAATATGGGGAGAAGGCGAGTAGGTTGTTGGCCCACCAACTGAGGAAAAGGGGAGCAGCGAGGGAGATAGGGGGGGTGAGAGATGAGGAGGGAGAGATGGAGCGGGGAGCGGAGAGAGTGAATGGAGTGTTCAAGGCATTTTATGAAAGATTATATGAAGTGCAGCCCCCGGACGGGAAGGAGAGAATGATGTGCTTTCTGGATCAGCTGGAATTTCCTAAGGTGGAGGAACAGGAGAGAGTGGGGCTGGGAGCACAGATTGAGACAGAGGATGTAGTGAAAGGGATTGGAAGCACGCAGGCGGGGAAGGCCCCGGGACCAGACGGATTCCCAGTTGAATTCTATAAGAAATATTTGGACTTGCTGGCCCCGCTACTGATGAAAACCTTTAATGAGGCGAGGGAAAGGGGGCAGCTGCCCCCGACTATGTCAGAGGCAACGATATCGCTCCTCCTAAAGAAGGAAAAAGACCCGCTGCAATGCGGGTCATACAGGCCCATTTCCCTCCTGAATGTGGATGCTAAGATTCTGGCCAAGGTAATGGCAATGAGGATAGAGGATTGTGTCCCGGGGGTGGTCCATGAGGACCAAACTGGGTTTGTGAAGGGGAGACAGCTAAATACAAATATACGGAGGCTGCTAGGGGTAATGATGATGCCCCCACCGGAGGGGGAAGCGGAGATAGTGGTGGCGATGGATGCCGAGAAAGCATTTGATAGAGTGGAGTGGGATTATTTGTGGGAGGTGTTGAGGAGATTTGGCTTTGGGGACGGGTATATCAGGTGGGTACAGTTGCTGTATAGGGCCCCGATGGCGAGCATGGTCACGAATGGACGGGGGTCTGACTATTTTCGGCTCCATAGAGGGACAAGGCAGGGATGTCCTCTGTCCCCGTTACTGTTTGCATTGGCGATTGAACCCCTGGCCATGGCACTGAGGGGTTCCAGGAAGTGGAGGGGAGTACTTAGGGGGGGAGAAGAACACCGGGTATCTCTGTATGCGGATGGTTTGTTGCTATATGTGGCGGACCCGGCGGAGGGGATGCCAGAGATAATGCGGATACTTGGGGAGTTTGGGGATTTTTCAGGATATAAACTGAACATGGGGAAAAGTGATTCATGTGGTGCATCCGGGGGAGCAGAGCAGAGAGATAGAGGATTTACCATTGAGGAAGGTAACAAGGGACTTCCGGTACCTGGGGATCCAGATAGCCAAGAATTGGGGTGCATTACATAGGCTTAATTTGACACGGTTGGTGGAACAGATGGAGGAGGATTTCAAGAGATGGGACATGGTGTCCCTGTCATTGGCAGGTAGGGTGCAGGCGGTTAAAATGGTGGTCCTCCCAAGATTCCTTTTTGTGTTCCAGTGCCTCCCGGTGATGATCACGAAGGCTTTTTTCAAAAGAATTGAGAAGAGCATTATGAGTTTTGTGTGGGCTGGGAAGACCCCGAGAGTGAGGCAGGGATTCTTGCAGCGTAGTAGGGACAGGGGGGGCTGGCACTACCGAGCCTAAGTGAGTACTACTGGGCCGCCAATGTTTCAATGGTGTGTAAGTGGATGGAAGAAGGGGAGGGAGCGGCGTGGAAGAGATTGGAGAGGGCGTCCTGCAGGGGGACTAGCCTGCAAGCAATGGTGACGGCGCCGTTGCCGTTCTCACCAAAGAAATACACCACAAGCCCGGTGGTGGTGGCTACATTGAAAATTTGGGGGCAGTGGAGATGGCATAGGGGAGGGACGGGAGCTTCGGTGCGGTCCCCGATAAGAAACAATCATAGGTTCGTTCCGGGGAGAATGGATGGGGAATTTGGAGCATGGCAAAGAGCTGGGGTAGTACAATTAAGAGATCTATTTGTAGATGGGACGTTTGCGAGTCTGGGAGCGCTGACGGAGAAATATGGGTTGCCCCAAGGGAATGCATTTCGGTATATGCAATTGAGGGCTTTTGCGAGGCAACAGGTGAGGGAATTCCCGCAGCTCCTGACGCAGGAAGTGCAGGATAGAGTGATCTCAGAGACATGGGTGGGGGACGGTAAGGTGGCGGACATATACAGGGAGATGAGGGACGAGGGGGAGATCATGGTAGATGAGCTGAAAGGGAAATGGGAAGAAGAACTGGGGGAGGTGATTGAGGAGGGGCTGTGGGCTGATGCCCTACGTAGGGTAAACTCATCGTCCTCGTGTGCCAGGCTAAGCCTGATACAATTTAAGGTGCTATACAGGGCGCATATGACTGGAGCACGGCTTAGTACATTTTTTGGGGTAGAGGATAGGTGTGCGAGATGCTCGAGAGGCCCAGCGAATCACACCCACATGTTCTGGTCATGCCCGGCACTACAGGGTTCTGGGTGGGGGTGGCAAAGGTGCTTTCGAAGGTGGTGGGGGTCCGGGTCGAACCAAGCTGGGGGTTGGCTATATTTGGGGTTGCAGAAGAGCCGGGAGTGCAGGAGGCGAGAGAGGCTGACGTGTTGGCCTTTGCGTCCCTTGTAGCCCGGGGCATGATATTGTTAATGTGGAAGGAAGCCAAACCCCCGGGTGTGGAGACCTAGATAAACGATATGGCAGGGTTCATAAAGTTAGAACGGATTAAGTTCGTGTTAAGGGGTTCGGCTCAGGGGTTCACCAGGCGGTGACAACCGTTCGTCGACTACCTCACAGAAAGATAGAGGGAATGGAAAAGAAGTAGACAACAGTAGCAACCCAGGGGGGAGGGGGGGGGGGGGGGGGGGGAGGGAGGAATCGGACGGACTCTCAGGGATGTTATTGTATGTATAGGTATTTGGTATATGTAATTGTATATTGGATTGTTGGATTGTATTTTTGGAGAGTATTTATTTTGGACAAGGCAGTTGCCATTTAGTTTTGTTTTTTGTTTTTGTTTATATATTACTTATTTATTTGTTTAAAACTGGCCACGGTTATTTATATTGGTTTATTGTTGTGTAAAAGAAACACTACGTATTGTTATGTCTGGCCAAAAAACTTGAATAAAATATATTTTAAAAAATGTTTTTAAATGAGGGAGAAGAGAATTGAGGGTGTTGTTGGCAGATTTAGATGAGGAAAGGTTAGAGGAGGCTTGAGTGGAACACAAATACTGACAGGAGCTGACAGGTTGGGCCGAATGGCCTGTTTCAGTGCTGTATATCCTATGTCATCCTATATCTGTCAGCAGAGTGGCTTCCAGCATTGCAGATTGGAGAGTTGCCCAGTAAATTTTTTTAAAAAGAGGTAAGTAAATTCAGAATTTGAAGGCACGGAAAGGTCAAAACAAAATTGTGTTGCATGCCAAAACCACACCTCTGTGAAGTTCCCGGCAATTTTTATATTCCAGGTCATTGGGGTAGTTGCATCACTTACAACAACAAAACAAGTTGGCATTTGTCATTATGAAACTGCCCATGTGGAATTACATTGGAAACAAAGCAGCAAACACATGACCGGTCCACGCTTATAGAAAGGAATATTTATTAGTGCCCTTCATGCTTAGGTACATTTTATCATTGGTCACAATCACAAAGCAGCTCAGTGGCCTAGATTCTCTCCTCCCACCATTCCATAAATTTCTAATATTTTTTAAGTAATATTTTGAGTGGTGATGAGGCATTCCTGGAATTGCTGTCATGTACGTCTTAGTGGCCTGCTCATGACTACACAGGGTGAGGCCTGGATCTGGTGTCCAGGACTTATTTTAGACAAATTCAGAGAAAGAAACCTAGTTCACAGAATAGGGTGGGGAGATATTTATATTCAGAATAATATAGCTGTGATTATTGACAGATCACGCTTAATTACCTGTTTAAAAAATACTCTCCACTTGCCTGGATGAGTGCAGCTCCAACAACACTCAAGAAGTTTGACACCATCCAGAACAGAGTAGTCCACTTGATTGGTGCCCCATCACAAACATTCACTCCCTCAACCACCAATGAAGAGCAGCAGTGTGTGTACCATCTACAAGATGCACTGCAGCAACTCACTAAGTCTCCTTGGGCAGCACCTTCCAAACCCATAACTGCTGCAATCTACAAGGACAAGGATAACAGACACATGGGAACACTGTTGTTGAGTCAAAATCCTGGATATCGCTCCAGAACAGTACTGTGGGTGTACCTAGACCACATGGACCACAAGGCGGCTCACCACCACTTTCTCAGGGGCAAGAAATGTTGGCCTACCCAGCGACGCCCACATCCCATAAATTATTTTTTTAAATTTTGCACTAAGCCCCATTCCTCTATCACCCCTGCGTTCATTGACCTACATAGGCCCTCAATCAAACAATATCATGTTTGATGTCTGTCGTGTTAAGCACACTGAGATAACACGGTCTGCAACTGGATGCAGCTATAACTGAAAGATACTCCAGACCTTGAAGTTAGTTCAATCTGATTTATTGAACCTGTCACACAGTTAGCTCAGTTCTCTGTGAGTTCGACTCTCTGCTAACCTAAGAGTGATTACTCTGTCTGACTGAACCAGACTAGCTCTTAGCCACGTGCTGTAGGTGTTATGTGATTTATGCACCTGACTCACTCGGTAGGTGTCCGCAGTGGAAAGAGGCGGAGTGTGAGTGCCCCGTGCCTTTTATAGTGGGAAACCACCCCCAATGTGTTCTGCCTGCTGATTGGTTATGTCCTGTTCTCTGTGTTCATTAGCTGTCTGTCTGTATGTGCATGTCTGCATATCATGACAATGTCCAAACATCCGAGCTGTCTGGGTTCCTCTAATTCTGGCCTCTTGGCCATCCTTGATTTTAATCACCCCAGATTCAGTGGCCATGCCCTTCTGTTGCTTAAGTCCCAAACACAGGAAAACCCTCGCTACACCTGTCCACCTCTATTATCTCCTTCTGGTACTGGGTGTGATCTTTTGTTTTTTAATGCACCTGTGAAGAGTCTTGTATTGTTTTATAATGTTAAACATGTTATAAGTTGTTGACCGTTGATTGAAGTAAAACACTTTCTCATTGGGGCAGCATGGTGGCACAGTGGGTAGCACTGCTGTCCCACAGCGCCAGGGATCCGGGTTCAATTCCAGTCTTGGGTGACTGTCTGTCTGGCTTTGTACATTCTTCCTGTATCTGTGTGGATTTACACCGCATGCTCCAGTTTCCTCCCAGGATCCAATGTTGTGCAGGTTAGGTGGATTGGCCACAATCAATGCAAGGGGTTACGGGGGAGTGGGCCTAGGTAAAGTGCAATTTCAGAGGATCCGTGCAAACTCGATGGGCCAAATGGCTTCCTTCTGCACAGTAGGATTCTATGGAAATATTTGCATCAGTAAGACACCCCCATCAAGAAATATTTAATGTCCAGAAATATCTTTCTTCTTGGATGTTGTTTCTGAGGTTTCTGAGGCATTGTAGTAGGTCTACTGACTGGAGAGGACTTGGTTACATAGTTTTACTACATAACTGGCTGACTGCAATTTATAATAAGCTTTATTGTCACAAGTAGGCTTGCATTGACACTGCAATGAAGTTACTGTGAAAATCCCCTAGTCGCCACATTCCGGCACCTAATCGGGTAAACGGAGGGAGAATTCAGACTGTCCAAATTACCTGACAGCACGTCTTGTGGGACTTGTTTACAGATAAGTCAGTTTTAAGCAAGCTTATATTCAAAATGGCCAGATGCGGCATCTGAGAGACAGTTCCAATTAAGAAGGTGATTTCTTGCACTCTACTTCTGATTAATTAAGCCCTACGCCTCTAGCCTTGTCGGAACCATAAGAACACCATCTGTGGAATGTAACCAGTCAACACTGAATAATGCAGCTTGTAAGTTATGCTAAATTTTAAAGCTATTGCTCATATACCTTCAGGGGAAGAGAGCCATTTCATTTTATAATGGTTTGTCCCAATTTATTTCTCGGAGATCTCAAAATAAAAGCTGGTCTCAGTAATGATGTGGAGTTGCTGGCGTTGGATTGGGGTGAGCACAGTGAGAAGTCTTACAACACCAGGTGAAAGTCCAACAGGTTTGTTTTGAATCACTAGCTTTCGGAGCACAGCTCCTTCCTCAGTCCAGTTGGACTTTAATCTGGTGTTGTAAGACTTCTTACTGGTCTCAGTAATAATAACCATGAAATCCACTGGTTCACTAATGTCCTTGACGGAGGGAAATCTGCCAGCTTTACCTGGTTTGGCCTACAGATGTAGTGAGGAAGTGTGAGGTAACGCATGTTGGGAGGACTAACATGGCAAGGGAATATACAATGAATGGTAGGACCCAGGAAGTACAGAGGATCAGAAGGACCTTGGGGTGCATGTCCATTGATCCCTGAAGGCAGCAGGACAGTAGATAAGGTGGTTAAGAAGGCATATGGGATACTTGCCTTTATTAACCGAGGCATACAATATAAGAGCAGGGAGGTTGTGATGGAGCTGTATAAAATATTGGTTTGGTTACAGCTGGAATACTGTGTGCAGGTCTGGTCACCACACTATAGGAAGTGATTGCACTGGAGAGGGTGCAGGGGCGATTTACCAGGATGTTACCTGGGCCGGAGCATTTCAGCTATCTAGAGAAACTGGATAGGGGGCAGCACGGGGAGCAGTGGTTAGCACTGGGACTACGACGCTGAGGACCCGTGTTCGAATCCCGGCCTTGGGTCACTGTCCGTGTGGAGTTTGCACGTTCTCCCAGTGTCTGCGTGGGTTTCACCCCCACAACCCAAAGACGTGCAGGTTAGGCAGATTGGCCACGTTAAATTGCCCCTTAATTGGGAATAAATAAATAAATAATTGGGTACTCTAAATTTCTAAAAAAAAAAGAGACTGGATAGGCTGGGGTTGTTTTCCTTAGAGGACAGAAGGCTGAGGGCTATAAAATTAAGAGTGCCATAGACAGGGTGGATGGGAAGGAACTTTTCGCTTTAGCAGTGGGGCAATAACCGGGGGCATTGATTTAAGGCAATGGGCAGGAGGTTTGTAGGAGATGTGAGAAAAAACTTTTCACCCAGAGGGTGGGGGGATCTGGAACTCGCTGTTTGAAAGAAGCATTTTGATGAGCGCTTGAAATGCCACATCATACAAGATCATGGACCATGTGCTAGAAAACAAGATTAGAGTAAATAGGTCTTGATGGCCGGCATGAATATGATGGGCCGAAGGGCGTCTTTCCGTGCCGTAAAACTCGATATGACTCCAGGACCACAGTAATGTGTTTGATTATTATTGTGTTATGTAGTTTGGAATAACACAGGCTGCCACTTGGTGCAGTTTTAAGTAAAAGATGCTCCAGACTTTGAAATGAGTTCAATGTGTTTTATTGAACTATTAGCACAGTTCTCAATGAGTTCGACTCTCTGCTGATCTAAATGTAGTAACTCAGTCTAACTGAACCAGCCTTGCTCTAAGCCACGTGCTGGGGTGTGATGCTGAGGATACACCCTGTCTCACTCTGTAGATTTTGGTCTTGGAAAGAGGCGGGTGTGAGTGCCTCATCCCTTTTATAGTGAGATACCACCCCTGAGTGTACTGACTGCTCATTGGTCGTGTCCTATTCTAAGTGTTTGCATATCATGACATCTCCCTTTTTAAAAAATGTTTTGTTGGTGTATGTGAATATACGTACATGTGAATGAGTCTGTCTAACGTGACTGACTGAGGAATACAGAACAGAGCAAACCAAACAAACGTTCACAAGTCCAGTCTCTGAGGCTTGCGTCTGATCCTGGTCGACCGCCGGAGAGGTGGTGAAGGGGACGTCGGCGCCTTGACTGGCGAGATGGAAGCCCGACTGGTGGCCTCGTGGTGCGAGGTATCAGGAGGAGGTAATTCAACATATGGAAATGGAGGAGAAAGTGGTTGCGGGCAGGCAACTTTGTGCAGTGCCCATTGATTCCTTTGCACGATTGCGCCATCAGCCATACGTACAACATAGGAACGGGGCGCGGCCTGTCGAACAACGACAGCCGGGGCAGACCACCCACCATCCGGTATCTTGATCCTGACAGTGTCTGCTGGGGATTGCACGGCCACATCGGTGGCATGGGCATCATAGCCCTGCTTTTGACGGTCTCGGAGCTGCTGCATCTTCTGCTGCACCGGGAGGTGATCCAGGTTGGGCAGGTGTATGGTTGGAAGCATCGTCCACAGGTCCTTGTTCATCAGGAGTTGAGCTGGCGACATGCCAGTGGACAATGGAGTCGCCCTTTCTGCGAGCAATGCAAGGTGTATGTCAGAAGCAGAGTCTGCGGCCTTGCAGATGAGCTGTTTCACAATGTGCACCCCTTTCTCGACTTTTCCATTGGTCTGCGGATAGTGCGGACTGGAGGTGACATGCTTGAAATTGTATGACCTGGCAAACGTGGACCATTCTCGACTGTTAAACCACGGGCCATTGTCACTCATGACGGTGATTGGGATGCCATGCCTTGAGAACGTCTCCTTACAGGCTTTGATGACGGTCCGTGAAGTGAGGTCTGGTAGCTTCAGCACGTCAGGGTAGTTCGAGAAGTAGTCAATGATCAATATGTAGTCGCGACCATTCGCATGAAAGAGGTCGATGCCAACCTTGGACCACGGAGAGGTCTCTGGGTCATGCGGTTGGAGCGTCTCCTTGCTCTGCGCTGGCTGGATCCACTGACAGGTAGCACTGTTCAGGACCATGTTCGTGATGTTCTGGCTGATGCCGGGCCAGTAGACAGCTTGCCGGGCTCTACATCTGCACTTCTCAATGCCCAGGTGTCCCTCATGAATCTGGTGCAGAACCAAGCTCTGGAGACTGAGCGGGATGATAATCCTGTCCAGCTTGAGGAGGATGCCATCGATCACCGTCAGGTCGTTGTTAACATTGTAAAATTGTGGGCATTGCCCTTTCTGCCAGCCATTGGTGAGGTTGTGGATGACGCACTGCAAGAGGGGGTCTTTGGCTGTCTCATCTCGGATGAGAACGATCTTCTCATCTGACGCTTGGAGGGTGCTTGCACACAGTTGCACCTGCAAATCGATGTGCTGGATGATCTCCAGTGGCTCACTGAGCGAGTTGATGGAGCCGTACAATGCATCAGCGATGATGAGCTCCTTGCCAGGTGTGTACACCAAGTTGAAGTCATACCTCCTAAGTTTAAGCAGGATTCTCTGCAACCGAGGCGTCATGTCATTCAGGTCCTTATGGATGATGTGGACCAGAGGCCTATGATCCGTCTCGACAGTGAATGTCGGCAGGGCGTAGAGATAATCATGAAATTTGAGGATGCCGGTGAGAAAACACGTGGGCAGCACGGTAGCATAAGTGGATAGCACTGTGCCTTCACAGCGCCAGGGTCCCAGGTTCGATTCCCCGCTGGGTCACTGGCTGTGCGGAGTCTGCACGTTCTCCCCGTGTCTGCGTGGGTTTCCTCCGGGTGCTCTGGTTTCCTCCCACAGTCCAAAGACATGCAGGTTAAGTGGGTTGGCCACAATAAATTGCCCTTAGTGTCCAAAAAGGTGAGGAGGGGTTATTGGGTCACGGGGATAGGGTGGAAGTGGGTCGGTGCAGACTCGATGGGCCGAATGGCCTCCTTCTGCACTGTATGTTCTATGTTCTAAGACCTAAGCACTCCTTCTCAATCTGTGCATATCTGGTTTCAATGGGTGTCATTGCCCATGTCGCGTAAGCTACTGGTGCCCAGGATGATGTGCCATCTTGCTGAAGTAACACCGCCCCAGTGCCATCCTGGCTCGTATCTGCAGATATCTTTGTCTCCCGGTCTGGGTCGAAGAATGCAAGGACGGGTGCAGTGGTGAGCTTGGCTTTCAGCTCCAGCCACTCTGTCTGTGATTTTGTTACCAGGTTGCGTAGGGCCGTGGTGTATGTGGCCAAGTTCGGGATGAACTTGCCAAGGAAATTGACCATACCCAGGAAGCACAGAACCGCCTTTTTGTCCTCAGGGACTTTCATTGCCTCAATGGCTTTGATTTTGTCTGTGTCTGGGCGCACACCATGTTGCGAGATCTGACCGCCTAGGAACTTTAGCGTGGATGTTCCGAAACAGCACTTGGACCTGTTTAACTTTAGGCCGTAGTCATGTACATGGTGGAATACCTTCTGGAGACAGGACACATGTTCTTCGGGGGTCGTGGACCAGATGATGATGTCGTCCACGTACACACAAACTCCTTCAATGCCCTCCATCATCTGCTCCATGATGCGATGGAATATCTCAGATGCCGAGATGATGCCAAATGGCATGCGATTGTAGCAGTATCTGCCAAAAGGCGAGTTGAAGGTGCAGAGCCTTCTGCTGGACTCTTCCAGTTGGATTTGCCAAAATCCCTGGGATGCGTCCAATTTTGTGAAGAAGCACGTGTGTGCCTTCTCACTCGTGAGTTCCTCCCGCTTCGGGATGGGGTAATGTTCCCGCATGATGTTCCCATTGAGATCCTTGGGATCAATGCAGATGCGCAGGTCCCCCGAAGGCTTCTTTACGCACATCATCGGGCTGACCCAATCAAGTCGGTTCGGTGACCTTGGATGTGATGCCTTTTTGCTGAAGATTCTTGAGCTCTGCCTTCAGGTGCTTTCTCAGTGGAGCAGGGAATTCGTCGTGGCGCGTGGACCACTGTCTTGGCATCAGGTCGTAGCAGAATCTTGTATCGATACGGCAGCGTGCCCATCCCGTTGAACACATCTGGATACTGGGCGAGGATGTCGTCGATGCTGGCCTGAAGATCCAAATGGGAGGACGTTGTGGTGTAAACCCTTTGAATGAAGTTCAGCTGCTTGCAGGCGTGCGCACCTAGTAGGGAAGCCCTGTCTGGCTTAACAATTCCGAAGCATAACCGTGCTTGTGTGTCGGTTGGATACATTCAGATTGCAGGACCCCAGTGCCAAGATGGCATTCCCGTTGTAATCCAGGATCTTACAGGCAGCTGGAAGGACCGTGGGGGGCTTCTTGATTCTTTTAAAGTCCGCCTGTGAGAGGAGGTTGGCAGAGGCACCTGTGTCCAGCTTGAACTTGATAGGGCAGTGGTTGACCTTCCTCACTGCTCGCCATTCGACCTCGGAATTCACAGCTAGGATTGACTGGACTTGCGATGAATCTGGTGTGGCAGATTCACACATTGTAATAATGCCCACACGGTAGGCGCTGTCCAGGCATTCAGCATCTGGATCCGTTGCACTGCCGGTATCAGAATCCAGTAGGCGGTGTTGCACACTCTGGATGCGCCCTCGTCGGAATTGGGAGCGCTGGCTCCTGACTGGTGGTGCAGATCTGCACAAGGCTGCATAGTGTTTAAACAGTTTAAACAGCGTCTGCCTCTTGCAGGGCAGTGTTTCTTTAAATGGGTGGTGCCACAGTTCGCACACGTCATTACGTCGGTGTCATGACGCTCCGTGCGTCGTTGCACATGCGCAGTGTGGTTGTCGGATGTCTGCACCTGCGCTGTGCGTGTTTCGGCCGCTTCGTTCTCCCGATCGCATCGCACATGCGTCGGGCCCTGGGCAGAGCGCGCAAAATGGCCGCTTTCGTCAATGTTGAGGCGCTGCATCCGGGAGATGGCCTGCACACTCTCCGCCTCGTGGGAGGCTAGTTTTTCACTTTCTGCTGTTTTGCACTGGGAATAGCGATTTTTAGCGTGCTCATGCACTGTGCATGTTTCAATCGCGACTGGCAGAGTCATATGCTTGATCTTCAGTAACTGCTCTCTCAGAGGATCAGAGTGAACTCCAAAAACGATTTGGTCTCTGATCGTGGAGTCAGTGATATCACCGAAGTTGCAGGATTGAGCTAGCAGTCTAAGGTTAGTTAATATGAGTTGAAGGATTCGTCTTTACCTTGCAATCGCTGCTTGAACATGTAGCGCTTGAAGATTTTGTTGGTGTCCACCTCACAGTGGCTGTCAAACTTGTCCAGGATGGTCTGAAACTTTGTCTTGTCCTAGTCTTCAGCGAAGTGAAAGGAGTTGAATATTTCCAAGGCATGATCACCCGCTGTGGTGAGGAAATGAGCTATCTTCGTGTATCAGACTCACCATTGAGGTCTGATGCTTCGACGTAAAGCTGAAATTTCTGTTTGAATGTTCTCCAGTTGGCACTGAGATTGCCGGTGGTCCTGAGCTGGTGAGGAGCCTGAATCTTTTCCATTGTGCCGGTATGCAGTCGCTGGTCATCATGGATCTTGCTGAGTTGAACTAACTAGATTGAACAGACTCCTGGTATCATGTTGTGCTCTGTAATTTGGAATAATACAGGCTGCCACTTGGTGCAGTTTTAAGTAAAAGATGCGCCAGACTTTGAAATGAGTTCAATGTGTTTATTGAACTATTAGCACAGTTCTCAATGAGTTTGACTCTCTGCTAATCTAAATGTAGTAACTCAGTCTAACTGAACCAGCCTTGCTCTAAGCCACGTGCTGGGGTGTGATGCTGAGGATACACCCTGTCTCACTCTGTAGACGTGGGACTGTGGAAAGAGACGGGGTGTGAGTGCCTCATCCCTTTTATAGTAAGATACCACCCCTGAGTGTCCTGACTGCTTATTGGTCGTGTCCTATTCTAAGTGTCCGTTAGCTGCATGTTTGCATAATATGACAATTCTTTAATGCCATCTAGCAAGCAACTCAGTTGTGTCAAATTTGTACAAAGTCAAAAAAGGATGAAACTGGATAGATCACCTGCATCGACCTCAGTACCAGAAACAAGAGCATACCCAATCCTGTCGACCCTCAAATTCCAACTTACTGGGGGGCTGGTGCCAAAATTGAGGGGCGCTGTCCTACAGACCAGTCGAACAACACCTAACAAAATCATGCACAGCGAAATATGCCTCATAGACAAGACCATTTCCAACCCTGGTATGCCCTGTCCCACCAGCAGGACAGACACATCAGGGGTGCCAGCATGGTGGTATACAGTAGGCAGTGAGTTGCCCTGTGATTACCCTCAACATTGACTCCAGGGCCCATGAAGTCTCATGGTATTAGGTCAACCCTCTGCTGATTTCCACCTAGTGCAACCACCCTAATGCCCCTCAATTAATGCCAGTGTCCCTCAACTACTGTGTCAGTACTCCTCCAAGTTGAACACCGAGTGGTAGAAGCAGTGAGGGTGGCAAGGACAAAATTTACTCTGGTGGGCGGCATGGTGGCACAATGGTTAGTACTGCGGCCTTACAATTAGAATTTCCTCTGAGTGTCCAAAGATGCGCAGGTTAGGTTACAGGTATAGGGCTGGGGAGTGGGCCTAGGTAGGGTGCCCCTTCGGAGGGTCAGTGCAGATTCAATGGGCCGAATGGTCTCCTTCGGCACTGTAGGGATTCTATGATTCTGTGACTTCAACATCCATCACCAAGAGTGGTTGGCAGCACTACCCCTGGTGGAGCCACAAGAGGGAAAAATCTACTTGACCTTATCCTCATCAACCTGACTGTGCAGATGCATCTATCTATGACAGCATCGGTAGGAGTGACCACCTCTACGTTGAGAATACCCGCCATCGTGCTGTGTGGCACTACCACTGTGCTAAATGGAATAGATTTTGAAGAGACCGAGCAATTCAAAGCTAGGTGACCATGAGGTGCTGAGGGCCATCAGCAGAATTTTATTCAACTTCAATCTGTAACCTCATGCCCAGCATATCCCTCGTGCTACCTTTATCACCAAGCCAGGGGATCAACCCTGATTCAATGAATGTGTGCAGGAGAGCATGACAAGAGCAGCACCTGCATACCAAAAACTGAGGTGTGGACCTGGTGAAGCTGCAACACAGGACTACTTGTGTGGCAAACAACATTAGCAGCAAGTAATAGACAGAGCTAAGCAATTCTACAAATATCTACATATCTAAGCTCTGCCACATCCAGTCATGAATGGTGGTGGACAATTAAACAAATACCCTTAGGAGGAGGTTCCATGTATATCCCATCCTCAAAGAAGGGGGAGCCCAGTGCTTCAGCACAAAAGACAAGGCTGAAGTATTTGCAACCATCTTCAGCCAGAGGAGCAGAATGGGTAATCCATCTCTTTCTCCCCTCCAGAGGCCCCAACAACACAGATGTCAGTCTTCAGCCAGTTTGATTCACTCGCATGATATCAAGAAACGGCTGAATGCACTGGATACTGCAAAGGCTGTTAGATGTTTAGTTGCTGTGATATGAAGAGTCTAAAGTTCTATTCCTTTTTCACAAACACACATTTATTTCATTCCAACAGCCTTTGCACAAAACTCTAACCATCTATCACCTGACAGAGGCCACCTGAAGTTCCTTTACATATGTGTCAATTAATGGATACTTAACATAAATGAGACAGCTAATTGCAATTTCTCTTAACCCATTACTTAACAGTCTCCCCTTCCTTGGAGAAAAAAAATAATTAGGTGAAAACAAAATTTCAAGAAACTCAAAAACACACACATGATTTCTCCCCCCCTTTTTTTTGTTTGGACGAGAAAGGAAAAAAGAAAACAGTCACAGAAACAAGCGCCCTTCATTCACAATATCCCAAAGTTTCTGTGAACTCGCCCCTCTTTTCGTAAAACAGTCTGACAGTTGATAGCTCCTGTCGACCTATTTAATTTTTGTTATTTCCCCTCTGTCCAACATCTGCTTCAAACTTGCGATGTGTATCCGTAACCTCTTTTCATTGACACTTTTTGTAGAGTGCACATTTTCCCACAGCAATTTATTGTCAATGTGACAGTCAATAGGTATATTACCCAAATCCTCTAATCCCAAAATTTCTGTCAATATCATAATTATATAAACGACCATATCCACCGCCTCTACAAGGCTTAACGTTTCAGCAGCCAAAGTGCTTTTTACCACTCTCCTTATTTTCTTTGTTTCCCACACAAGCAGGCAACATTTACCATTGTTCCCCAAAAGGAAAATTATAAAACCTCCTGCGCTTGAAACCCCATCACATAAATTTGCGTAGGACGCATCACTATAAACTATGAGTTTCAAGTGCTTAAGGTCACCTAAAACTGGGAACTTCAAAACACACCTGCATTTTTAGTTTGGCCAACGCTTTATTTGCTCTTATTATGTCTTCCACTTTGGGATCATTCATTTTTGTACTCAATTCTGAGACATCAAAACTCATGTCCGGTCTAGTCTGTCTACCTAACCAGTCCAGTTGCCCAATTAAACTTTGCAGTTGCTCTTTTTCTATCTTTGAAACCATTGCGTCTTTTTGTGAAACTCGGCCACGACTAATTGCTATCGTGCTGATGCTTTCCAAATAAGATTGCTGACGTAATGTTGCCCCTAACTTAGTCTGTCCAATTTCCAGTCCAATATATTTAAATGCACCGGAAGCCTGACTTCCAACCCCGAATTCTTTCCTCAAACCAGAGATTACAATAGCTTCAAAATCACTAGTCCCACCCCACAAAAAAACCATCGACATGCATCATAAAAATTCCAGAAAGATTTCCTTTATAGTGCCAGTAAAACATTGCAGGATCTGCTTTCAACTGGCAACAGCCTAACTTTAACAAAACTGACCTTACCGAAAAATACCAGACTCTAGATGCATCATTTAATCCTTATACACATTTGTTCAACTTCCAGTGTACCCCTTCTGTGTTAGCTGCTTCTTTAGGAGGACGGAGAAAAATGTCTCTCTGGAGCTGATGCCCCTGCAAAAAGGCAGCTTTTCTATCTATAGATTTGCATTCCCATGCCTTTGTGGCTAATAGAGCCAAGAACATCTTTAAAATAACCTTTTCTGCTGTAGGTGAATAAATCCTGATCGTCTAAGTTTTCTTCAAATCCCCTTGCTACAAGCCTGGCCTTTGCCTTATAAGTTCCATCCGGAAGAACCTTTTCTGTGCAAATCCATCTGTGGGATAGAGCTCTTTGTCCCCTATCCGGCACTTCAGTGTATATCCCAAATTCACTCCAACTATGCAATTCTTGATGTTTAGCTTCTTTAATAACTTTTTCATCGAATTTATTTGAAGCCACCAAAATCTCATGTGCATGTAGGCTTCTACTCCTATTTGTATTCGTAGTCTTACTCATGTTCCGAGATCTTGACAAACTACGTCCCCTCTCCCGCCTGGTATCTCGTTCTGTACTGCTTGGTCTTTCCCTTCTGCTGTGGGCTGTCCTTTCAATAGTTCGCGACCTTTTCCTGCGGACTTGTTCACTATCCGATGTACTATCTGAACTGTGCCCTCCATTTTTGAACTTCGTTTTTCCAATCCATTGTCTTGACTCCTTCCCCTGAATGCTGTACATTCAACCAATGTTTATACTTTCCAGTGGCCTTCCCTGCTCTACTAATAACAGTTGCATCCTTCCATTGACTAGACCCTTCAGGCAAGTATGTCACTTTTGTACCAACTTTTGGCAGTTGCCCTTTTGGAAAAATGGCCTGTTCTAATTCATCAGAAGTGTTGTGTTCCTCCACAGAAACCCTGTATATATCAGTTAATTGGTCCTCATAGTTCTGTAACACATGCGTACCAGATGACTCTGGTTCCTCGTCATGTCTGTCTGCTCTGTCTAAATTTGAAAATGTGTAATTTGTACCCATTATCCTTGATGAATGTACCATGTTGCAAAATAATTGTTTTGCCATCTATGCCTATGATCTTCCCTGGGCCTTTCCATTCATTAGAATAGTCTCTCTTATAGTATACCATGCCTCCTTGCTGAAAAACGGCTTCTGATGGCCATATGTTATGTCTTAAAGCTCTGCGAATTCTTTCAGAGACTTCTGCTTTCAAAAAAGCATTTCTACTGCTATGTAATGCATTTAAATGTTCAGCAAAACCAGAGCTAATTGTAGTCCCCTCCCAAGCTGGAGGCTGGTCATCCAAAACGGACGGAATTTTAGGATTTCTACCAAACACTAATTGATAAGGACTATAGCCCCCAACCATCTGCAATGAATTCTTTGCATGTACTGCCCATGCTAAAGCTGAAATTAGCCTGCAATTTGGTTGATCTGCCAAAATTTTCCAAAGCATGTCATCGATGACAGCATGATTTCTTTCACAGACACCATTACTAAATGGGCTTTCTGCAGCCATATTCATAACTCTGATATTCATGTTTTCACACATATCCCTAAACTCATCCTTAGCAAATTCATCCATCTTTCCACGATTTCATCCAGAATTACTCTCTTTTCTTTACTTCGTACAATCGTTGATTGACTAAATCTGGTTACCAAATCTACAAAATGCAAAATAAATATATTATTTGCTTTATCCCAGATCTTAAGGTCCATGGCCACAATGTCGTTAAAATCCATGGCTAAAGGTAGGGTTACTATCGGTCATACTGGTGTCCTTCTGTACTTCCTACAAACTTCACAGCGGTCACTAACCTGTTCTATCAGTTTAGTATAGTCGTCATCCCTTACCCCTGCATCCTTTAATACATTTTTCAGCCTCCGAGGAGACGGATGTGCAAATTGCATATGCAGCTTTAATACCACAAGCTTTTTAATCAGCTAAAGTCCCATTTTCAACTGCCAGTAACACATCCTTAACCACTCTACTTGAAATATTATTTGTCAGTAATGGAATACAATAGTGTCCCGACTGTGTAAATTGTAAGTCCACCGTCTTTCCAAAATCTGTTGCCTTATCCTGTTCCATATCCAGTTTCATGTGTGCTTTCTTCATCGATGGTCTGCTCAGAAGCAAAGGTATCTCACTTGATACAACATCCGTGCTAATGAAATGATTCACTCCAGCAATATTGCAAGAGATCACCACTCTTTTCAGCGCCTTCAGAGTATGATCATCCCCAAACCTGAAACTTGTGGAACTTTCAAATTCCTTAACCTTGTTACGATTTTCAGCATTCAAAGAGTCCAGGTAACATTTTTTTTTTTTTTTTAAATAATATTTTATTGAAAATTTTTGGTCAACCAACACAGTACATTGTGCATCCTTTACACAACATTATAACAATACAGATAATAATGACCTTTTTTATTTAAACAAGAACAAAAGAAAACAACAACAAATAAATAAATATTAAATAACAAAAATTAAAAAAAACTAGCCCGAATTGGCAACTGCCTTGTCTCAGGCCACACCCCCCCCCCCCCCCCCCCCCCACCCCCCACACCCCAAGTTCTGGGCTGCTGCTGCTGCCTTCTTTGTTCTCCCCTATCTATCTTTCCGCAAGATATTCGACGAACGGTTGCCACCGCCTTGTAAACCCTTGAGCCGACCCCCTTAGGACGAACTTAATCCGCTCTAACTTTATGAACCCCGCCATATCATTTATCCAGGTCTCCACCCCCGGGGGCTTGGCTTCTTTCCACATTAGCAATATTCTGCGCCGGGCTACTAGGGACGCAAAGGCCAAAACATCGGCCTCTTTCGCCTCCTGCACTCCCGGCTCTTGTGCAACCCCAAATATAGCCAACCCCCAGCTTGGTTCGACCCGGACTCCTACTACTTTCGAAAGCACCTTTGTCACCCCCATCCAAAACCCCTGTAGTGCCGGACATGACCAAAACATATGGGTATGATTCGCTGGGCTTCTCGAGCACCTCGCACACCTATCCTCCACCCCAAAAAATTTACTGAGCCGTGTTCCAGTCATATGTGCCCTGTGTAATACCTTAAACTGAATCAGGCTTAGCCTGGCGCACGCGGACGACGAGTTTACCCTGTTTAGGGCATCTGCCCACATCCCCTCCTCAATCTCCTCCCCTAGCTCTTCTTCCCATTTCCCTTTTAGTTCGTCCATCATAGTCTCCCCTTCGTCTCTCATTTCCCTATATATATCCGACACCTTACCGTCCCCCACCCATTTCTTTGAGATGACTCTGTCCTGCACCTCTTGTGTCGGGAGCTGCGGGAATTCCCTCACCTGCTGCCTCGCAAAAGCCCTCAATTGCATGTACCTGAATGCATTCCCTTGGGGCAACCCATATTTCTCGGTCAGCGCTCCCAGACTCGCAAACTTCCCATCCACAAATAGATCTTTCAATTGCGTTATACCTGCTCTTTGCCACATTCCATATCCCCCATCCATTCCCCCCGGGGCAAACCTATGGTTGTTTCTTATCGGGGACCCCCCCAGTGCTCCGGTCTTTCCCCTATGTCGTCTCCACTGTCCCCAAATCTTCAGTGTAGCTACCACCACCGGACTCGTGGTATAGTTCCTTGGTGAGAACGGCAATGGGGCTGTCACCATACCCTGCAGGCTGGTCCCCCTACAGGACGCCCTCTCTAATCTCTTCCACGCCGCTCCTTCCTCCTCTCCCATCCACTTACTCACCATTGAAATATTAGCGGCCCAATAATACTCACTTAGGCTCGGTAGTGCCAGCCCCCCCCTATCCCTACTACGCTGTAAGAATCCCTTCCTCACTCTCGGAGTCTTCCCGGCCCAAACAAAACCCATAATACTCTTTTCTATCCTTTTGAAAAAAGCCTTCGTGATCACCACCGGGAGACACTGAAACACAAAAAGGAATCTCGGGAGGACCACCATCTTAACTGCCTGCACCCTCCCTGCCATTGACAATGCTACCATGTCCCATCTCTTGAAATCTTCCTCCATCTGTTCCACCAACCGCGTCAAATTTAGCCTGTGCAATGTGCCCCAATTCTTAGCTATCTGGATCCCCAGGTAACGAAAGTCTCTTGTTACCTTCCTCAACGGTAGGTCTTCTATTTCTCTACTCTGCTCCCCTGGATGCACCACAAACAGCTCACTCTTTCCCATGTTCAATTTATACCCTGAAAAATCCCCAAACTCCCCAAGTATCCGCATTATTTCTGGCATCCCCTCCGCTGGATCCGCCACATATAGTAGCAGATCATCCGCATATAAAGATACCCGGTGTTCTTCTCCTCCCCTAAGTATTCCCCTCCATCCCTTGGAACCTCTCAGCGCTATCGCCAGGGGCTCAATCGCCAGTGCAAACAGTAATGGGGACAGAGGACATCCCTGCCTTGTCCCTCTATGGAGCCGAAAATATGCCGATCCCCGTCCATTCGTGACCACACTCGCCACTGGGGCCCTATACAACAGCTGCACCCATCTAACATACCCCTCTCCGAACCCAAATCTCCTCAACACCTCCCACAGATAATCCCACTCCACTCTATCAAATGCTTTCTCGGCATCCATCGCCACTACTATCTCCGTTTCACCCTCTGGTGGGGCCATCATCATTACCCCTAACAACCTCCGTATGTTCGTGTTCAGCTGTCTCCCCTTCACAAACCCAGTTTGGTCCTCATGAACCACCCCCGGGACACATTCCTCTATTCTCATTGCCATTACCTTGGCCAAGACCTTGGCATCTACATTGAGGAGGGAGATTGGTCTGTAGGACCCGCATTGTAGCGGATCCTTTTCCTTCTTTAAAAGAAGCGATATCGTTGCTTCTGACATAGTCGGGGGCAGTTGTCCCCTTTCCTTTGCCTCGTTGAAGGTCCTCGTCAGTAGCGGGGCGAGCAAGTCCAAATATTTTCTGTAAAATTCAACTGGGAATCCGTCCGGTCCCGGGGCCTTTCCCGTCTGCATGTTCCTAATTCCTTTCACCACTTCTTCTACCGTGATCTGTGCTCCCAATCCCATCCTTTCCTGCTCTTCCACCTTGGGAATTTCCAGCCGATCCAAAAACTCCATCATTCTCTCCCTCCCATCCGGGGGTTGAGCTTCATACAATTTTTTATAAAATGTCTTAAACACTTCATTCACTCTCTCCGCTCCCCGCTCCGTCTCTCCATCTTCGTCTCTCACCCCCCCTATTTCCCTCGCTGCTCCCCTTTTCCTCAATTGGTGTGCCAGCAATCTGCTCGCCTTCTCTCCATATTCATACTGTACACCCTGCGCCTTCCTCCATTGTGCCTCTGCAGTGCCTGTGGTCAGCAAGTCAAATTCCACATGCAGCCTTTGCCTTTCCCTATACAGTCCCTCCTCCGGTGCTTCCGCATACTGTCTGTCCACCCTCAAAAGTTCTTGCAACAACCGCTCCCGTTCCTTACTCTCCTGCTTCCCTTTATGTGTCCTTATTGATATCAGCTCCCCCCTAACCACCGCCTTCAACGCCTCCCAGACCACTCCCACCTGAACCTCCCCATTGTCATTGAGTTCCAAGTACTTTTCAATGCATCCCCTCACCCTTAAGCACACCCCCTCATCCGCCATTAGTCCCATATCCATTCTCCAGGGTGGACGCCCTCTTGTTTCCTCCCCTATCTCCAAGTCTACCCAGTGTGGGGCATGATCCGAAATGGCTATAGCCGTATATTCCGTTCCCCTCACCCTCGGGGTCAATGCCCTACCCAACACAAAAAAGTCTATGCGTGAATAGACTTTATGGACATAGGAGAAAAACGAGAACTCCTTACTCCTAGGTCTACTGAATCTCCACGGGTCCACCCCTCCCATCTGCTCCATAAAATCCTTAAGCACCTTGGCTGCTGCCGGCCTCCTACCAGTCCTGGACTTCGACCTATCCAGCCTTGGTTCCAACACCGTGTTAAAGTCTCCCCCCATTATCAGCTTTCCGGTCTCTAGGTCTGGGATGCGTCCTAGCATTCGCCTCATAAAATTGGCATCGTCCCAATTCGGGGCATACACGTTTACCAACACCACCATCTCTCCCTGTAATTTGCCACTCACCATTACGTATCTGCCCCCGTTATCCGCCACTATAGTCTTTGCCTCGAACATTACCCGCTTCCCCACTAATATAGCCACCCCCCTGTTTTTCGCATCCAGCCCCGAATGGAACACCTGCCCTACCCATCCTTTGCGCAACCTAACCTGATCTATCAGTTTCAGGTGCGTTTCCTGTAACATGACCACATCTGCTTTAAGTTTCTTAAGGTGTGCGAGTACTCGTGCCCTCTTTATCGGCCCGTTAAGCCCCCTCACGTTCCACGTGATCAGCCGAGTTGGGGGGCTTCCCACCCCCCCCCCCCCTTGCCGGTTAGCCATCATCTTTTTCCAGCTTCTCGCCCAGTTCCCACGCGGCTGTATTTCTCCCAGACGGTGTCCCCCCGCCCATCCTTTCCCGCACCCACTCCCCCCTTTCCCCAGCAGCAGCAACCCAGTAATTCCCCCCTCCCCCCCCCTCCGCTAGACCCCCCGCTAGCGTAATTACTCCCCCCATGTTGCTCCCAGAAGTCAGCAAACTCTGGCTGACCTCGGCTTCCCCCCGTGATCACGGCTCGCCCCGTGCGGTGCCCCCTCCTTCCTGCTTCTCTATTCCCGCCATAATTATCATAGCGCGGGAACCAAGCCCGCGCCTCTCCCTCGGCCCCGCCTCCCATGGCCAACGCCCCATCTCCTCTCCCTCCCCACCTCCCCCCATCACCACCTGTGGGAGAAAGAAAAGTTACCATACCGCAGGATTAATCATACAATCCCTCTTCGCCCCCCCCCCCCCCACTCGTCCCACCACTTTGTCCAAACGTTCATTTTCGTAGTCCAATCATTCCAATTTTTCTTCTACAATAAAAGTCCACGCTTCATCCGCCGTCTCAAAGTAGTGGTGCCTCCCTTGATATGTGACCCACAGTCTTGCCGGTTGCAGCATTCCAAACTTTATCTTTTTTTTGTGAAGTACCGCTTTGGCCCGATTAAAGCTCGCCCTCCTTCTCGCCACCTCCGCACTCCAATCTTGATAGACGCGGATCACCGCGTTCTCCCATTTACTACACCGAGTTTTCTTCGCCCATCTAAGGACCATTTCTCTATCCTTAAAACGGAGAAATCTCACCACTATGGCTCTGGGAGCTTCTCCTGCTCTCGGTCCTCGCACCATAACTCGGTATGCTCCCTCCACCTCCAACGGACCCGTCGGGGCCTCCACTCCCATTAACGAGTGCAGCATCGTGCTCACATATGCCCCGACGTCCGCCCCCTCCACACCTTCAGGAAGGCCAAGAATCCTCAAGTTGTTCCTCCTTGCGTTATTTTCCAGTGCCTCCAACCTCTCCACAGATCGTTTCTGGTGTGCCTCCTGTATCTCCGACTTCACCACCAGGCCCTGTATGTCGTTTTCATTCTCTGCTGCTTTCGCCTTCACGACCCGAAGCTCCTGCTCCTGGGTCTTTTGTTCCTCTTTCAGCCCTTCAATCGCCTGTAATATCGGGGCCAACAACTCTTTCTTCATTTCCTTTTTTATCTCCTCCACGCAGCGTTTCAAGAACTCTTGTTGTTCAGGGCCCCATATGAAACTGCCACCTTCCGACGCCATCTTGGTTTCTGCTTGCCTTCCTTGCCGTTGTTCCAAAGGATCCGCTGCAATCCGGCCACTTTCCTCTCCTTTTTCCATCCGTGTCCAGGGGGAACACCCTTCTGGTTTACCGCACGGTGTTTTCAGCCGTTAAAATTGCCGTTGGGGCTCCTATCAAGAGCCCAAAAGTCCGTTTCACAGGGAGCTGCCGAAACGTGCGACTCAGCTGGTCATCGCCGCACCCGGAACTTCTCCAGGTAACATTTTAACCAGTCAATTCCACACACAGTAGATGTGCAGCCACTGTCCAATACAGCACAGTTGAAGGATTCTGCAAGCAACACCCTCATTACTGGCGTAAAACTGCTTGTCAATAGGACAATGCTTTCTTTCTGGTCACTATCTTTTTCCTCTTCTGACTCTTCCGTGTCATGTGTCGCTTCAAACACTTTATCATAACGAGTTGGACAGTTGAAAGCATAATGGTATTGAGAGTCACATCGAAAACATCGATTTATCATGCCCCGTGCATTTCTGGGGTTCATCTTCCTATTGTTGGTTCTAACTGGTTTCTGTCTTCATAATTTCCTTGTCTTGGTCTCCTTCTATAGTCTTCAGCCCTGTTCGTAGCCTTACGATTTCGCCATCCTGTTAGTAGTTATATCTTCCGTATTGCAGGCTGACCTATTTGGGTCATCAGAGCCATCGGAATCGAATGTTTCCCCAGAAACTTTATTGAAGCTTTTGTCATCTGTTCGAATAAGGTATCCTTATCAGTAAACTGAACTCCTGTCAAAATCAGGAGCCTATCCATGTTGCTCACTCTAGCACAGTCAAGTAATTTAAAGGCCAACACAGACTGGAAATTCCAGATTGTGTTTCTGCAGCCTTTTATATAGTTTGCCAAATTCCATTATATAGTCTTCCATGGAGATATCCTCCATTTTCCGGAACTTATCAAAATCGGACCATGCTTCATACGCACTTAACAAGTCATCTTTCTTATAAATCTTATCCATATAATGTAATAGAGTCTCCAGACCTTCTTCTGAGTCTAACTCTTCCAATTCCAGCTCAGAAAGCACTTTGTTTCGGATTTTACTGCCATATGGTAGAGAAAGAGCCAATGCCATACCTTGTTTTCTCTTTCCCAAAGCAGTTACCTTAGTCCACATAACTACTGCATTTCTCCATTGGTTGTACGATTCCCTTTCAGAAAATAAGGGAGGATAGTCATATCCAGCCATCTTTATCCTGGGTTCAGCCATATATCCCTTTTTTTTTCTTTTCTCACTCACTCCTGGGTTTGATCTGGAAAAGTTGTATCTTTCAACCCTTCACATTTACACAGCAACCATCCTCTGCTACCCTGTTAGACGTTTTAGTTGCTGTGATATGAAGAGTCTAAAGTTCTGTTCCTTTTTCACAAACACACATTTATTTCCTTCCAACAGCCTTTGCACAAAAGTCTAACCATCCATGGCCTGACAGAGGCCACCTGAAGCCCCTTTATATATCAGTGTCAATTAATAGATACTTAACATAAATGAGACAACTAATTGCAATGTCTCTTAACCCATTACTTAACAAAGGCTATGGGCCCTGACAATATTCCGGCAATTGTACTGAAGGTTTGAGCTCCATAACTTGCCAAGCCCTTAGCCAAGCTGTTCCAATACAGCTGCAACACTGGCATCTATCCGGCAATGTGGAAAATTGCCCAGGTGTGTCCTGTAGACAAAAAAACAGGACAAATCCAACTCGGCCAATTACTATCCATTCAGTCTAGTCTCGATCATCAGCAAAATGATGGAAGGCCGAAGTGCTTCCAAAATGCACTTACTGGACGGGTAGGAAGCCGGTAAGGTGCTGAGGGGGTTTATGGACCAGATGGGAGGGGTGGACCCTTGGAGATTTGCAAGGCCGGGGGCTAGGGAATTTTCAGTCTTCTCGCATGTTCATAAGGCTTATTCCCGGATCGACTTTTTTATTATGAGCAGGGCGCTGATAGCGAGAGTAGAGGATAGCGAGTATTCGGCAATAGCCATTTCGGATCACGCCCCGCATTGGGTAGACTTAGAGCTGGGGGAGGAGAGGGACCAGCGCCCATTGTGGTGCTTGGAGGTGGGGCTGATGGCAGATGAGGAGGTGAGTGAGCGGGTCCGAGGAAGCATAGAGAGATACCTGGAGGCCAACGATAACGGGGAGGTCCGAGTGGGGATGGTATGGGAGGCGCTGAAGGTGGTGGTTAGGGGAGAGCTGATCTTCATTAGGGCCTACAAGGAGAGGAGAGAGCAGAGGGAGAGGGAGAGGCTGGTGGGAGAGATGGTGAAGGTGGACAGGAGGTATGCGGAGGTGCCTGAGGAGGGACTGTTGAGGAAGAGGCGTAGCCTCCAGGCCGAATTCGACCTGTTGACCACCAGGAAGGTGGCGGTGCAGTGGAAGAAGGCCCAGGGGGCGATTTATGAGTATGGGGACAAGGCAAGCTGGATGCTGGCGCATCAGCTTCGGAAGCGGGACGCAGCTAGGGAGATCGGGGGAGTTAAGGATAGGGGAGGGAGTGTGGTGCGGACTGGGGTTGGCATCAATGGGGTCTTCAGGAACTTTGATGAGGAATTGTATCGGTCCGAGCCCCCACTGGAGGAGGGAGGGATGGGCCGATTTCTGGATCAATTGAGGATTCCGAAGGTGGAGGAGGGACTGGTGGCGGGATTGGGGGCCCCGATTGGGCTGGAGGAGCTGGCCAAAGGGATAGGGAGCATGCAGGCGGGGAAGGTACCGGGGCCGGATGGTTTCCCGGTCGAATTCTACAAGAAATATGTGGACCTGTTGGGCCCGTTGCTAGTTCGGACCTTCAATGAGGCAAAGGAAGGGGGGTGGGGGGCTTTCCCCCGACGATGTCCCGGGCACTGACCTCCTTGATCCTGAAGCGGGACAAGGATCCCCTGCAATGTGGGTCTTATAGGCCGATTTAATTGTTAAACGGAGATGCCAAGGTGCTGGCGAAGGTCTTAGCCACGAGGATTGAGGATTGTGTGCCGCAGATCATCCATGAAGACCAGATGGGGTTCGTGAAGGGGAGGCAGTTGAACGCGAATGTGCGGAGGCTCCTGAACGTTATTATGATGCCGGTGAGGGAGGGGAGGCGGAGATAGTGGTGGCGATGGACACTGAGAAAGCCTTCGATAGGGTAGAGTGGGAGTACTTGTGGGAGGTGCTGAAGAGGTTCGGGTTTGGGGAGGGGTTTGTCAGGTGGGTTCGGCTGTTGCACGAGGTCCCAATGGCGAGTGTGGCCACGAACAAGAGGAGTTCTGAGTACTTTCAGTTGCATCGAGGGACGAGGCAGGGGTGTCCCCTGTCCCCCCTGCTCTTCGCACTGGCGATTGAACCCCTGGCTATGGCACTGAGGGAGTCGAGGAACTGGAGGGGGTTGGTGCGGCGTGGGGAGGAGCATAGGGTGTCGCTCTATGCGGACGACTTGCTGCTATATGTGGCGGACTCGGTGGGGGGAATGCCGGAGGTAATGAGGATCCTCAGGGAGTTCGGGGATTTCTCAGGATACAAGCTCAACATGGGGAAGAGCGAGCTGTTCGTAGTTCACTCAGGGGACCAGGAGAGGGGGATTGGTGAGCTCCCACTAAAAAGGGCGGAGAGGAGCTTCAGGTATTTGCGGGTCCAGATGGCCAGGAGCTGGGGGCCCTGCATAGACTTAATTTCACAATACTGGTGGAGCAAATGGAGGAGGATTTCAAGAGGTGGGACGCGTTGCCGCTGTCCTTGGCGGGTAGGGTGCAGTACGTTAAGATGACGGTGCTCCCAAGCTTTTTGTTCCTGTTCCAGTGCCTCCCCGTGTTTATCCCAAAGGCCTTTTTTAGGCGGGTCAACAGGAGCATAACGGGGTTTGTGTGGGCGTGAGGGACTCTGAGGGTGAGAAGGGTGTTCCCGGAGCGGAGTAGGGATGGGGGGGGGGGGGGCTGGCACTGCCCAACCTCTGTGGCTACTACTGGGCCGCCAATGCGGCGATGGTGCGCAAGTGGGTGATGGAGGGGGAGGGGGCTGCCTGGAAGAGGCTGGAGACGGCATCTTGTGAGGGTACGAGTCTGGAGGTGCTGGCAACGGCGCCGCTGCCACTCCCTCCAATGAGGTATACCACGAGCCCGGTAGTGGTGGCTACCCTCAAAATCTGGGGGCAGTGGAGGCGGCACAGGGGGGAAGTTGGGGCCTCGGTGTGGACCCCAATACGGAGGGACCACCGGTTTGTCCCAGGGAGAATAGACGGAGGGTTTTCGGGGTGGCACAGGGCAGGGATAAGAAGGTTGGGAGACCTGTTTGTGGACGGGAAGTTCGCGAGCCTGGGTGAGCTGGAGGAGAAGAATGGGCTCCCCTCGGGGAACATCTTTCGATATTTACAGGTAAGGGCGTTTGCCAGGCGGCAAGTGGTGAATTCCCGAGGCTGTTGACATGCACAGTACAGGACAGGGTGCTCTCGGGGGGGTGGGTTGGAGTGGGGAAGATCTCGGAAACTTACCAGGTTGCAGGAGGATGAGGAGGCCTCGGTGGTGGAGTTGAAAGGTAAGTGGGAGGAGGAGTTGGGAGAGGAGATCGAAGAGGGGACGTGGGCAGATGCCCTAGGGAGGGTGAACTCTTCCTCTTCATGCGCGAGGCTCAGCCTCATACAGTTTAAGGTGCTGCACAGGGCACACATGACCGGGACAAGGATGAGTCGGTTCTTTGGGGGTGAGGACAGGTGTGTTAGGTGCTCAGGGAGCCCAGCAAATCACACCCACATGTTCTGGGCATGCCCAGCGCTGGAGGACTTTTGGAAGGGCGTAGTGAGGATGGTGTCGAGGCTGGTAGGATCCAGGGTCAGGCCGGGCTGGGGGCTCGCAATATTTGGGGTTGCAGGGGAGCCGGGAGTGCAGGAGGCGAAAGAGGCCGGAATTCTGGCCTTTGCGTCTCTGGTAGCCCGGCGAAGGATTCTTCTTCAGTGGAGGGATGCGAGGCCCCCAAGCGTGGAATCCTGGACCAACGATATGGCGGGGTTTATTAAATTGGAGAGGGTGAAATTCGCCTTAAGGGGATCGGTACAAGGGTTCTTCAGGTGGTGGCAACCGTTCTTGGACTTCCTGGCAGAACGGTAGACAATGGTCAGCAGCAGCAACCCGGGGGGGGGGGGGGGGGGTTCTAGTCTATATTTGTTTGTTTACACTGGGGAATCTGAGGGGGTGTATATATTTGCTATGTTTGCTTAGTGTTAATTTGGTGTGTTAATTTATTATTTATGTATAGGAGGGAGGGGGCACGGGGGTTGTTTTACTTTGTTCTGTATTTAATTCTGTTGGGTTCCTTTTTCATTCTGTTGTTGATATTTTCTGAAAACCTCAATAAAATTAAAAAAAATAAAATATACACTGACTCAGCATTAAACTGCTCGCTGATGCTCAGTTTGGGTTCTGCCAGGGCCACCTGACCGCATTACAACCTTCGTCCAATCATAGACAAAAGAGCTGAACGCAAGAGGTGAAGTGAGAGTGACATCCCTCGACATCAAGGCAGCAATTGACCGTGTGCGGCATCAAGAAGCCCTAACAAGGGCCTCCGGTGACGGGGATGCACTGAGTAAATCAGGTCGCACATCACGTGGCTCTCCTCCTACGAACCTGAAATTGCCCGCTAAAACAGGGGAAAAAATATCCCCTCACCCTATCTAACAATAGTACAAGTGAGGATGCAGAACAGGAAGAAAGTGCAGAATACAAGGAAAGTAGAAAGAAACTTAAGCAAGGAGTCAGGAGGGCTAAAAGAGGTCATAAAAGGTCATTGGTCCGAAGGATTAAGGAAAATCCCTAGGCTTTTTATTCATACATAAAGATCATGAGGGTAGACAGGCAGAGGGAATCTATACGTGGAGCCAGAGGAAATGGGCGAGGTATTAAATGAGTCTACAAATATATAATTACAGCAATCCAGTACTTTGTTAAAGTCAACTAATTTAAATACAAATAGATGTTCGGTAGTACAGAACTTGTACAGGGCGGTATGGTAGCACAGTGGTTAGCACTGCTGTTTCTTAGCGCCAGGGACCAAGGTTCGATTCCCGACTTGGGTCACTATCTGTGTGGAGTCTGCACATTCTCCCCATATCTGCGTGGGTTTCTTCCGGGTGTTCCGGTTTCCTCCCACAAGTCCGGAAAGACGTGCTGTAGGTGAATTGGACATTCTGAATTCTCCCTCAGTGTACCCGAACAGGCGTGTGATGACTAGGGGCTTTTCACAGTAACTTCATTGCCTGGAATATAGTGTTCAATTCTGGTCGCCACTGTCATAATATACATCTATATATACAATGGAGTGCAGACAGGCAGTGACTGACACACAGGATGACCAGTAAGCACACAGAACAGAGCAGCCAATCACCTGACAGGACACGACCACTATAAAGCCAGAGGGCACCAGTCTTCCTGCTCTCCAGCAGCTCCTGAAAGTCAAGCAGCTCACCCTCACCATCGCCATCGAAACGTGCGTTCTCCACGAACATGCTAACAATCGGTACTCCCACATCAGGGCAGCAGAAACGGCAAAGCTAACCTCCCACGAGGCAGAACGGGTGCAGGCCATCGCACAAATGCAGAGCCTAAGTATCGACGAGAGTGGCCATTCCGCGTGCTTTCCCCGGGCCCCTGCGCATGCGTGCCACGACCGAGGGGACGGCGAGACCGACGACCAGACTGCGCATGTGCGAACGTCGTTCGACCGCACTGCACATGTGCGATGGCACACGGAACGCGCTGACGTTGGCGTCATGACATGCCCGAATTGTGGCTCCGCCCATTTAAAGCAGCAATGTCTGGCAAAATCATGACAGTGTCTAAAGTGTGGCAAGCCTGGCCACTACGCAGCCCTTTGCAGATCTGCTCCACTGCCCAGCATCCAGCGATCCCAGCCGCGGCGCAGAAGCGTCCGTTCAATACAGCAGGCCATGTCAGACTCCAACCCCAACTGATCCTGATGCTGCGTGCCTCAAATCTCCATACCGGGTGGGCATCATTACGAAGCATGCACTACCTTTCTCCAAGACAGCGACGCACCTCCCGATCCTCAGTGTGGATCCAGACGACGAGTGGTGTGCTGTCCTCACAGTTAACAAGGCTCGCATCTGGTTCAAACTGGACACCGGCGCATCGGCGAACCTCATCTCCAAATCCGATCTCGACACCATCCACGTCAGACCAAGCATTCTTCCACCGGCCTGCCAGCTCCTTGACTACAATGGCAATGCCATAGCTGCAGTGGCTCATGCCAACTCGGAGTTTCCAATAAGTCATTTAAAGCGACACTGCGATTTGAGATCGTGTGACCTGACAGAGCATCCCTGCTCGGTGCTCGGGCCTGCAAACTCCTGAACTTGGTTCAGCGAGTCCTCACCATGTCATCCTCACAGGCGACGGCCTCACCTGATGAGAACTCCCGGGCTGAAATTGATGACATCATCACGCAGTACCACAGCGTGTTCGACGGAATGGGCACACTCCCATACCGATGCTGCTCAAACCAAACGCCACCCCTGTGATCCACACACCACGTTGGGTGCCGGCACCCCTCAAGGTCCGCCTCAAGCAGCAGTTACAGGACCTCCAGGACCAGGGCATCATATCAAAGTTCACAGAACCCACAGACTGGGTCAGCTCCATGGTCTGCGTCAAGAAGCCGTCAGGGGAGCTTCGAATCTGTATCGGCTCCAAGGATTTAAACCGCGACATCATGAGGGAACATTACCCGATACCAAAACGAGAGGAGGTGACCAGCGAGATGGCTCATGCCAAACTCTTTACGAAGCTGCACGCCTCCAAGGGGTTCTGGCAAATACAGCTGGATGCATCCAGTCGCAAGCTGTGCACATTCAATACCCCGTTCGGTCGCTACTGCTACAACCGGAGGCCTTTGGCATCATCTCTGCCTCAGAGGTATTTCACCGCATCATGGAACAGATGATGGAGGGTATCGAGGGGAAGGCACGTGTATGTTGATGATGTCATAATCTGGTCCACAACTCCTCGAGAACACATCGATCGCCTCAAGCAGGTATTCCACAGAATCCATGAGCATGGCCTGCGACTCAACAGAGCCAAGTGCTCGTTCGGTCAATCAGAAATCAAATTCCTTGGTGACCACATCTCGCAGCAAGGCGTGTGGCCAGATGCTGACAAGGTCTCGGCGATCAACGCCATGAAGACCCCAGAGGACAAGAAGGCGGTCCTCCGCTTTCTAGGGATGGTCAACTTCCTCAGGAAGTTCATTCCCAACATGGCGGCACACACCACAGCCCTCCGCCATCTCGTCAAAAAGTCGACGGAATTCCAGTGGCTGCCCGCTCATGAGAACGAATGGCGTGAGCTCAGGGCAAAACTCACCACAGCCCCGGTTCTGGCATTCTTCGACCCTACCAAAGAGACCAAAATATCCACTGACGCGAGCCAGGACGGTATTGGGGCGGTGCTCCTCCAACGGGATGACTCCTCCTCATGGGCCCCAGTTGCGTATGCCTCCAGAGCCACGACGCCCACTGAGCAATGGTACGCTCAGATCGAGAAGGAATGCCTGGGCCTCCTAACGGGAATTGACAAATTTCACGACTATGTGTATGGCCTCCCAAAATTCATGGTTGAGACAGGCCACTAGTCCACATAATCCAGAAGGATTTGAATGATATGACGCCTCGGCAACAACAAATCCTTCACAAGCTACGCCTTTGACCTGTCTACAAGCCAGGCAAAGAACTCATTGTTGCAGATGCCCTTTCCAGGTCTATCACCACACCGTGTGAACAAACTGACTTTGTCTGCCAAATCGATGCGCAGGTGCAATTGTGTGCCTCCAACCTTCCGGCCACTGATGAGAGGGTCATCGAAATTTGTGAGGAAACGGCCAAGGAGCCTCTGCTACAGCGTGTGATGCAGCACCTCACAAATGGCTGGCAGAAGGGACAGTGTCCCCAGTTTTACATCGTCAAGGACAACCTGACGGTAGTGGACCGCATCCTCATGAAGCTCGATAGGATTGTGATTCCGCAGAGCATGTCCCACATGTCAGAAATTTCAGCCAGCTCAACCCAAAGAAACTCTGCAGCAACATGAGATAGTCACCTCCCCATGGTCCAAAGTCGGTGTCGACCTTTTCCACGCTAAGGGGCATGACTATGTCCTCCTGGTTGACTACTTCTCCAATTACCCTGAAGTGGTGAAACTGTCCGACCTCACGCCGAAGGCAGTGATTAAAGCATGCAAAGAAACGTTTGCCAGGCATGGGATACCGCTCACGGTGATGAGTGACAACGGTCCCTGTTTTTACAGCCAGGACTGGTCTGATTTTGTCCACCTATACAACTTTCGTCACGTAACCTCCAGCCCCCACTACCCGCAGTCAAACGGGAAGGCCGAAAAAGGGCTCCATATCGTCAAGAGATTACTATGCAAGGATGCAGACTCAGGCTCCGACTTCAACCTGGCGCTGCTGGCATACAGAGCATCCCTGCTGTCCACTGGGTTGTCTCCCGCGCAGATGCTCATGAATCGCACTCTGCGAACCACGGTTCCAGCCATCCATGTTCCAGACCTTGACCACCTCACGGTCATACAAAAGATGCAGCAGTCTCGGGCCCAACAGAAATCAGCATACGACGCTCATGCCACGGATCTACCCGAGCTGGTCCCAACTGAACGTGTTCTGGTCCGCCACAGCTGTGGTGGTCAAGCAAGTGGCCCCGAGATCGTTCCTCGTCTGCATGGCTGATGGCTCCTTCCTACGACGCAACAGGCGGGCGCTGCACAGAGTTCCACGCCCGCCACCTAACCATGATGTCCCGCCTCACACAGTGCTTCCTCCGGACGTGCCCTCCCACGAGGCCACCGATCTACCAGCAATCCTGCCGACCTCTGCGACCACCGCATTGGTCCCGCCTATCCAGGTGCAGGTGGCCCCTGATCCACCCTTGAGGCGGTCAACCAGAATTTGTCGCCCGCCGCAGAGACTAAACTTATAGACTGAACTTTTGCACAACTGTGTTACCTTATCATTTTGACCTCTGTAAATAACGTTGTTACCATTTCATCTGCCCTATATCTGCACTAGCGACACCTTCCTGTGTACATAAGGTCATTTTAGTACATTCTGTATATAGTCACGCACATATACACATCCACACGCACATGCACCTTAATATTTATTATCTCAACACACACAATATAGAAAAAAAAAGGGGGGAGAGATGTCATAATATACATCTATGTATACAATGGAGTGCAGACAGGCAGTGATTGACACACAGGATGACCAGTAAGCACACAGAACAGAGCAGCAAATCACCAGACAGGACACCACCACTATAAAGCCAGAGGGCACCAGTTTTCCCGCTCTCTCGGGACCCAGCCTCTGAGTCAATCAGAGCTTGTGAGCTAGCCAGTGCCTACACCATGTGGCAGCTAGGTTAGTCTGGTCAGGCTAGTGTCAGGTCTCCAGTCAAGTCAGCGTAGTGTCAACCCACAGTTGAACATGTATAATAGTTTGGATGTTCAATAAAATCGTGTTGCATTTTATCAAGTGTTGGAGGTCTGTCTCTCGCTACACTGCATCAAGTGCAGTTCACCTCGACCCAGCCTACCCAACACATCAGCCACATTACCAGAACGATGTGGAGACTTTGAAGAAGGTACAGAAAAGATTTACCAGTATGTTGCCTGGTATGGAGGGCATTAGCTATGAGGAGAAGGGTCTGTAATTTGTTTTGTTCTTTGTTCTATGTTCATGGAGCTGATGGGGGAAGTGGACCCATGGCAGTTCACCCACCTAGGGGAGGAGTTCCTCTTCGCACAAATACATAACGTATACACTCGAATAGATTTTTTCGCAATGAGGAAATCGGTGCTTCCTGGGACAGTAAGAGCGGAATATTCCGCGATCGTGATCTCCGACCACATTCCACACTAAATGTCAGGTTGGTACCGGGCTATGCCCAACCCCCCCACCTCCTGGCTGATAGAGCTTTCTGCAAGAAAATATCACAGGCCATCACGGTAGCACAAGTAGATAGCACTGTGGCTTCACAGCCCCAGGGTCCCAGGTTCGATTCCCCGCTGGGTCACTGTCTGTGCAGAGTCTGCACGTTCTCCCCGTGACTGCGTGGGCTTCCTCTGGGTGCTCCTGTTTCCTCCCACAGTCCAAGGATGTGCAGGTTAGGTGGATTGGCCATGATAAATTGCCCTTAGTGACCAAAAAGGTGAGGAGGGGTTATTGGGTTACGGGGATAGGGTGGAAGTGAGGGCTTAAGTGGGTCGGTGCAGACCCGATGGGAATGGCCTCCCTCTGCACTGTATGTTCTATGTTCTGTCAACGAGTGTATTACTACCAACCGCAATGGGGAGGTCTCAACCTCCTCATTCTGCGAGGCATTGAAGTCTGTGATCAAGGGTGAAATTATTGCTTACAAAGCACAAAGAGATTGGGAAGAGATGGTGGCTAGGCAACAGATAGTCAGTCGACTCCATACTGGAGGTAGACTGGCGATACTCTGAGACCACGACCGTAGAGCTCCTGGCAGAGAGGAAGAAGCTACAAATGGACTTTGACCTGTTCTCCATGAGGAAAGCAGTGCACCAACTTCACCAGGCACAGGGAACCCTGTACGAAAATGGAGACAAAGCCAGCAGCCTGCTGTCTCACCAGCTGAGAAAGCAGGCAGCCACGAGGGAATTAGTGCAGATTAGAGATAGTAGAGGCAAACTCGTAGTGGAGCGGGAAAAGGTCAACAAAGTATTGGGGTTGAAAGCACCATTTGAACTGGGACAGGTCTTGGAGAGCATCAACCTTGCAGGCGGGAAGGCGCCGGGACCAAACAGATTCCCGAGGCACTTCTCAAAACATTTCGATAGCACTGGCCCAGCACTTACGGGAGATGTTCACAGACTCGCTGGCGAGCGCAAGCCTCAATCTTGCTGATACCCAAAGAGGACAAAGACCCACCAGAATACAGTTCCTACAGACCAATTTTGCTGCTCTACATAGATGCAAAAATACTGGCCAAGATCCTAGCCAGGTGACTGGAGAACTGCATACCAGAGGTGGTTGCAGAAGACCAGACCAGCTTTGTTAAGTGTAGACAGCTAACATCGAACACCAAGCACCCGCTGAACGTAATAATAACCCCGTCCAGGGAGAGAATACCTAAGGTGATCATCCTGTTGGATGCAGAAAAGGTCTTTGACAGAGTCGAATGAAGTACCTCTTAGAGGTCCTGGAGCGGTTCGGGGTTGCAACAGGGTTCACTGCCTGGGTGAAACTCCTGTTCAGTGCTTCCATGGCGAGCGTATACACGAAGGACTGCAGCAATCAGGAAGGCAACTTACCACCACCTTCTGAAGGGAACTAGGGATGGGCAATAAATACTGGTCTGACCAGCGACGCCCACATCCCACAAAATGGTAGCACAGTGGTTAGCATTGTTGTTTCACAGCACCAAGGTCCCAGGTTCGATTCCTGGCTTGGGTCACTGTCTGTGTGGAGTTTGCACGTTCTCCCTGTGTCTGCGTGGGTTTCCTTCGGGTGCTCCGGTTTCCTCCCACAGTCCCAAAAGACGTGCTGTTAGGTGAATTGGACATTCTGAATTCTCCCTCAGTGTACCCGAACAGGCGCCGGAGTGTGGCGACTAGGGGCTTTTCACAGTAACTTCATTGCAGTGTTAATTTAAGCCTATTTGTGACAATAATAAAGATTATTATTATTTTAATGGATCACCTACCATTGGTAACAATATTAGTACTAAAACTACAAATTTTTGATTTCTTACCCGTCTCTTTTTTTAACACATGTTGTGACAATTTTAAATGTTTCCTAGCAAACTTAGCAGCACTAGTCAATCTCTCCCTAAAGTTTGACACAAAGTCCAACAGCAAAGTCTCCGACCACTGACTCACCAATTTCTCTTTGATCAATTTAAGTTGTCCTCTCACCTCAGGAACAAAAATCAATTTGAATGGACTGAATTTAGTTGATACATTAGGTGCAGTCCTGATTGCAAATAGTACAAATGGAATTCCTTTATCCCAATCCTCTGGATAATCCTGACTATAGGCCCTCGACATGGTCTTTAGAGTTTGATGCCATCTTTCTAATTTTCCTTGTGATTCCAGATGAGATGCCGTTGAGTAAAATTACTTTATCCCTAAGCTATCCATAACTTTCTTGAATCATTTTGACATAAAATTGAATCACTGATCTGATTAAATTTCTTTTGGTGGTCCATATCTAGTAAAAGAATGTGGTTAACTCCACATTCTGTCTTTAGGCATCTGGCACTAGTTCATATGCACTCAATATGGTTTTCCTCACCTCATCATAATCCCTACGTACCTCCTTTGATAGTGATGCAAACTCTTCACTCGCTCCACCTACCAACTTTGTTTGAACCAACACTACCCAGTGATCTTCCTCATCTTTAAAAAGCACTAGAACTGTTACTCCAATAGACTGGAGATCATCCTATAAACTCCCAAATGTACACATTAACCAGTAAAAGGATAAGTGAACTTAACGAGTAAGGTACTGTATATTTATTGTACAATCCATAGAATCCGTATAGTGCAGAAGGAGGCCATTCGGCCCATTGAGTCTGCACCGATCCTTGGAAAGACCATCTACCTAGGCCCAACCCCCGCCCTATCTCTGTAACCCCACCTAACCTTTCGACACTAAGGGACAATTTAGCATTGCCAATCCACCTAACCTGTACATCTCTGGACACTAAGTAGCAATTTATTAGCACAGCCAATCCATCTGACTTGCACATCTTTGTATCTTTGGATTGTAGTAGCAATGTGTTTAACTATCTCTCCTTGGAAGAAAGGAAAAGAACAGTTGTGCATGATGTGCGAAACTAAAATTCACAGTGGACTCAGACGTAATTGATTACTGAATACTAACCTTTTCACAGCAATGTGTTGTAGATTTTGCTTGCAGTCTATCTTCGTCTCTCTGACTAATTTCTCCATGATGGATTCATATGGCCCTTCCACTTGCAATAAGTCAGTCTGGAAGGTACATTTCAGAAAATGAAACAATATAGACAAGGCAAATTTAAATATGTGCCTTTGAAATTCAGAAAAGTTGCAAATCAGTGTTCCTGGGGAAAAGAACGTTAGGATGGAAATCTACATGCAGTGCATATATAGATTCCTTTTTATCCACATTTCTTATTACTTGCTCAAGTAACTCCAATAAGTGAGTCAAACATGATTTTCCTTTCACATTTGACTCTTGCCGATTACTTAAAAACTTTCTAAGTGCCTTGCCATATCGTCCATTGTAATAGATCCCCCTTTGACAGATGTTAAGCCAATTGGGCTTGTAGCTCCTTCTTTCTATCTCCTTCCTTTCTTGAAAAAAGGAGTTACATTCCTAATATATGAATCATGTAATGTTACTATCCAGGTCTAGCAGGTGATTGAAAAGGCAAATGGAATGTTGACATGTATTGCAGAGGGAATGGTTTATAAAAGTATGGATCTTTTGTTACAATTGTACAGGGCATTGGTGAAGCCACATCTAAACTACTATGTACAGTTCTGATTTTTTAAGGATTGATATAAATCAACATCCTGGGGATTACCAATGACAAGACACTGAACTGGACTAGCCATATAAATACAGTGGCTACAAGAGCAGGTCAGAGGCTAGGAATTCTGTGGCAAGGAACTCACCTCCTGACTCCCCAAAGCCTGTCCTATAACCCACAAGTGTGATGGAATACTCCCCACTTGTCTGGATGAATGTAGCTCCAACAACACCCAAGCAGTTTGGCATCATCCAGGCTAAAGCTGTCTGCTTTATTGTCATCCCATCCACCACCTTCAACATTCACTCCTTCAACAACCAATGCAGTGGCAGCATTGTGCACACAACAACATACCAATGACAGCACCTTCCAAACCCACGACCTCCACTACCTAGAAGGACAAGGTCAGCAAATGTATGTGAATACTACACTGGAGGTTCCCCTCCCAGTCACACAATGACGTTGTGGTATTGTCACTGGACTAGTAATCCAGAGACGCAGGGTAATGCTCTGGGAATCTGGGTTCAAATCCCACCATGGAAGATGGTGAAATGTGAATTCAATAGAAACCTGGAATATGAAATAATTGTCGATTGTCGTGAAACCCCATCTGGCTCACTAATATCCGTTCGGGAAGGATATCTGTCACCCTTACCTGGTCTGGCCTACATGTGAGTCCAGATCCACAGCAATGTGGTTGACTCTTAAATGTCTTTAGGAATGGCCAATAAATGCTCGCTCAGCCAGCGACACCAACGAACGGGTATATATATATTAAAACAAACATCCTAACTAACTAACAAACACCACTGTGAGCTTCCTACAACACTCCCCCAGGGACGGAATTCCCTCTGAGTTCGCACCTACCCTAAACTTGCAGAGGTTTTATGCTGGAGTGGGCAAGGCCTTGGATGGGAAGTTCCATCTCCCCACCCCCCCAGCCTCAATTGTGGGAGGATTGTCATTGCCCAAATCAATGAACTTAAATCTTGGGCGAGAAGAGGAGAGGGATGCCTCCACCCGAAGCCACCTTCTGAAGTTGGGCACTCCCTTAAGATTGTCTCCAGACCTCTCTCCTCCACCCTGGCCCCCCTCTCCGAGACATCGATCTCACGGCCTCCATGCCTTCCCCACCCTCCCCAACACTGTATCCTGTGGACTGTAGAAGATTGATAGGTGATCTTATTGAAGCATACAAGCTCCTCAGGGGACTTGACAGGGTGGATGTTGAAAGAATGTTTCCCCTTGTGGGAGAGACTAGAACTAAGGGACACAGTTTAAAAATAAGAGGTCCCCCACTGAAGACATGGATGAGGAGAATTTCTTTCTCCCAGGCGGTCAGGAGTCTTTGGAGCTCTCTTACCCGGACAGCGGTGGAGACAGAGACATTGGATATTTCTGAGGCAAAAGCAGATAGATTCTTAACTAACAAGGGAGTCAAATTTTAATGGGGATAGGCAAGAAAATGGAAGTGACAATCAGATCAGCCATGATGGTATTGGTGGCAGAGCAGTTTTGAGGGACCGAATGGCCCACTCCTGCTCCTCATTCATATGTTCATTTGATGGAACTAAGTGGGTAGCGCCTTTAGAAAGCCAAGACAGCAGTTTGGTCCTTCAGTGCAATAAAGTGCTATGATTCTCGTGAATAAAAGGATAGAAATATATATAAATATCTTGATGTTTTGTATTATGCAGTGCTATATTGCACCTATGCTCTAATTCAGTATCTACTATACTACCAACTCCCATGAAAGTAGATCATCATCGATCATGCACCAACTCCAATTAGTTATTGCAAAGAGACTTAAGAATATAAAATACATGTTCTCCAGCTCAAATACTGGTTGGACTTTTGACTTGAATAACTTGGCCCAGCTAAATCTCATCCAGTAGTCATTTAAAAGAAATCTCAGTTATCTTTGATTAAATTACCTGGAGAACAATGGGGTGATCATCTCCAAAGAGTCATAGTCGGTATTGCTGATGCATCAATTTAATTTGCCACAGAAGGTGAGGTGAGAGTGACTGCCCTTGACATCAAGGCAGCATTTGACTGAGTGTGGGAGCAGGAGCCGTAGAAAAACTGGAGCCAATGGGAATCAGGGGGAATGCTCTCCGCTGGTTGGAGTCATACCTGGCACAAAGGAAGATGATTGTGGTGGTTGGAAGTCAATCATCTCAGTTCCACGACATAACTACAGGGGTTCCTCAGGGTAGTGTCCTAGACCCAACCATCTTCAGCTGCTTCACATATTTTATAAAATTTAGAGTACCCAATTATTTTTTTTCCAATTAAGGGGCAATTTAGCGTGGCCAATCCACCTAACCTGCACATCTTTGGATTATAGGGGTGAAACCCACGCAGACATGGGGAGAATGTGGAAACCCCACACGGACAGTGATCCGGGGACAGGATCGAACCTGGGACCTCGGCACCAAAGGCAGCAGCACTAACCACTGCACCACGGTGCTGCCCCTGCTGCTTCATCAATGACCGCCCTTCCATCAAAATGTCAGAAGTGGGAATTTTGCTGATGATTGTACACAGTGGGCTAAATAGCTGGCTTGTAATGCAGAACAATGCTAGCAGCACGGTTCAATTCGCGTACAGGCCTCCCCGAACAGGCGCCGGAATGTGGCGACTAGGAGCTTTTCACAGTAACTTCATTGAAGCTTACTTGTGACAATAAGCAATTATTATTATTATTATTATTATTATTATTATTATTATTAATGTTCAGCACCAGTCATGACTCCTCAGATACTGAAGTCATCCATGTCCAAATGCAGTAAAACATTGACAATATCCAGGCTTGGTCTGACAAGTGACAAATAACATTCATACCACACAAGTGCAGACAATGATCATCTACAACAAGAGATGACCTAACCATCAGCCTTGACATTCAATGGTATTACCGTTGCTGAATCCTTGACTATCAATATCCTGGGGGATACCATTGACCAGAAACTGTACTGGACTATCCGTGCAAGTGCTGTGGCGACCAGAGCAGGTCAGAAGCCAGGAATCCTGCAGCATCCGACTCACCTCCTGATCCCCCCAAAGACTGTCCACCATCTACAAGGCACAAGTCAGGAGCGTAATGGAATATTCCTCACTTGCCTGGATGAGTGCAGCTCCAACAACACTTAAGAAGCTCAACACCATCCAGGACAAAACAGCCAACTTGATTGGCTCCTCTTCCACAAAAATTCAATCCCTCCACCACCAAAGCACAGTAGCAGCCATGTGTACCATTTACAAGATGCACTGCAGGAACTCACTTAGGCAGCACCTTCCAAACCCACGACTTCTCGAAGGTCAAGGGCAGCAGATATCCGGGAACCTGGAGGTTCCCCTCCAAGTCACTCATCATCCTGACTTAGAAATATATCGCTGTTTCTTCACTGTCTCTGGGTCAGAATCCTGGAATTCCCTCCTAACAGCACTGTGGATGCACCTACACCTCAGAGATAGCAGGTAGCTATTAAGAAGGTAGCTCGCCAGCACCTTCTCAAGGAAATTAGGGATAGGCAATAAATGCTGTCCTAGCCAGCAACGCCCACACCCCATGAGTTTTTAAAAAATAAATTGAGAGAACCCAATTATTTTTCTTCCAATTAAAGGGCAATTTGACGTGGCCAATTCACCTACCCTGCATATCTTTGGGTTGTGGGGGTGATACCCACGCAAACAGGGGCAGAATGTGCAAACTCCACACGGATAGTGACGGATAGGATGGGAATAGAGGGATACGGACCCAGGAAGTGTAGAAGATTGTAGTTTAGTCGGGCAGCATGGTCGGCACGGGCTTGGAGGGCCGAAGGGCCTGTTCCTGTGCTGTACATTTCTTTGTTCTTTGTTCAGAGCCGGGATCGAACCTGGGACCTCGGTGCCGTGAGGACGCAGTGCTAGCCACTGTGCCGCCGTGCTGCCCCCCACATCCCATGAATGAGACAAAAGAAGGAAAATACCTTTGGAAAAGGGAAACTCACAGCAATCAAACAACAAAGAAGCAAAATGATGTAAGAATAATGGAAGGGAGTTAGATCTTTGAAGTAATCTCACTTTACATTCATACTTATTCGGGACGCCTTGCAATCTCCTTTAATTTTCTAGGTGTGTCGAACTGGAGCTAACTGAACGCCATTTCGGGCTTAATGCTGAAGATGAACCATAAGGAGAATCTCACTCTGAGATATGGCGACAGAATGTTCCAAAAGCAGGGTCCCCTCAGAAACAGAGAACGGAAAATTGAGTAAATGTTTGACAGAAGAAAAAGTAATTCTCAATTTTACAATACTTCCTTTCAGATGCTCACCTCTGGGACTGGTAGGAAATCAATTGTTTGAAAGCCAAAAAGGTAATAATATGCAAATCATGTGGTTAGAAAGCACTGCAAATCGAGCCACATTCATTCACGCTGTCAGCGAGTCACACCCATGCATAGTGATTGCTTCATCTGATGTGGTTGCTTGTACTCCCTTCAAAGGGGAGCCTTAAATAGCTCCTGCCTGAAAGTGAAAGTGCACCCGTCCTTGGTCCATTTTGAATTTAATGCTCTGAAATGATTTATATAGACTGTTTAAAACTTAACATTTGAATCTCCCCACCGGCTCGACAGATAACCTTCTGCCAGCGTGGAACCGAGCCAGGTCAGAAAGTGATCCGTTTTTCTAACCACTGGCTACATTTGACATGGCGACCATTATTGTTTTATCACACACGCGAGTTGGGAGCACACGAAGTAGCCAGGATGGAGAACGTAGGCTGCGTAGTGTAGTGAGTCGGCATTCTTAGCAGTCTTTATTTTAACAGCTGTACATATACACTGCAAGTATGCACATAGGCACCACAGATGTGAAGTCCTATGATTTAAGCACATTCAGACACCATTTATAAATAAAGCAATACGACCATTCTGGAAATGTTAGGTTTTAACCCGCTGCCCATGCATCCTCGGCTGTGTTGGCTCAACCTTTCAAAGAATGGTAACAAAACGTGAATGAACACTTGCCACATGAGCAACTTACTACTTAGTGGTAGCTCCCTTGTAGATGTCATGTCTCCATTCAAAGTGGAAAATACTGTAACGACTGACATATTAACAGAAGTTTCCTTTCCATTTGGTCAGAAATGTGGAAAGTTCTTATGAATCTGGTTGTTAAAGCAACAAAGACGCTTATTTTACAGCCTCATATTCACTTCTCACCCAATCTTGCATGTGTTCTAAGTCAGTGTCATCGCTCTGGCAACTGCAGTCAGGGATGACTTCTCCGGGAATATTGCTTGTGGGATGTCACTGGGGGACAGCTCATACAAGGAATATCCTTAGAAAACAGGGACCTAGGGTCAGCACAGCATTTGTGCCGGGTGATAGGGAGGGAGTTTCAGCCTGTCCCATACTTCCTGATGCCTGGATCATCAGACCAAGAAACTTGCTAACATGTACAAGTACATATATGCATAAAGTCTACAAATATATAATTACAGCATTCCTGTACTTTTAAAAAATCAATTAATTTAAATACAAATAGATGTTTGATAATACAGGACTCGTACAGGGCGGCATGGTAGCACAGTGGTTAGCATTGTTGCTTCACAGCGCCAGAGACTCGATTTGATTCGCGGTTTGGGTCACTGTCTGTGCGGAGTCTGCACTTTCTCCCTGTGTCTGCGTGAGTTTCCTTCGGGTGCTCTGGTTTCCTCCCACAAGTCCCAAAAGATGTGGTTAGGTAAATTGGACATTCTGAATTCTCCCTCTGTGTACCCGAAGACGCCTTGTGTGGCGACTTGTTTTTTTTTTACAGCAACTTCATTGCAGTATTAATGTAAGTCTACTTGTGACACTAATAAAGATTATTATTATTGAGTATTGCTAATTTAAAAAAAGAGACGTGCTGTCAAAACCTTTCATTTTGTACTCATCAGGGCTGATTCGTTAGAATGTCAAATTTCAAGGGAGCAACAATTTATTTTGTGTGAGAAGGGGGCACTGATTGGTTGGCAGGTGGACTCTGATTGGTAGCATTACCATGGAGAATGCACCAGGGAACAGCTAACTGACAAGTTTTTATTTCAATTCAAACCCAGCTCTGTCTGATCAAGACATTGGCATGGGGAATGGACCAGGGAATGGCAGTCCTAAAGCTTTTGTTCAGTTGAAAAAGGTGCAATGCATAAACATGTTCTTTCTGGTTGCAAAGGACAGGACCCTCCGTGTGAATACATGTAGCTTCTAGCACATGCAAGTAAGCCACGCTGCAAGCCTGACTGATAATCTTAAATTGGTTGTCAGTGTAATTCTTAGCATAATCAGAATTAGTTAGCAAATGTTATCCAATCGCAAAATTACATTTAACATTGACAATATATTTTGCTTTTTGCAAGCTTGGGCTGGTTAGGTGCGGTCAGTACTTTGCTTGTTGCAAACAGCCGAGGGGGCATGCTGTTTCATACAATCCACTAGTCATTGGATGTATGGTCTACAAACCTGGCATCACACCAGCACTGAAATTCATATAGAATGAGGGGGGGATCTCATAGAGACTTATGAAATTCTAACAGGACTAGACAGGGTAGATGCAGGGAAGATGTTACCAATGATGGGTGTGTCCAGAACCAGGGGTCACAGCCTGAGGATTCAGGGTAAACCATTTCAGACAGAGATAAAGAGACACTTCTTCAAACAAAGAGTGGTGAGCCTGTGGAATTCATTACCACAGGAAGTAGTTGGTACTAAAACATGGAATATATTCAAGAGGCGGCTAGCTATAGCACTTGGGGAGAATGGGATCAAAGGCTATGGGGAGAAAGCAGGATTAGGCTATTGAGTTGGATGATCAGCCATGATCGTGATGAATGGCGGAGCAGGCTCGAAGGGCCAAAAGGCCTCCTCCTGCTCCTATCGTCTATGTATCTATGTATATACCACACATTGCTCATTCATGCAGGTGGTAGGCAGAACATCCTTTTGGGTTGATGGCAGCATATCATGCAAATTCATGAATGGACCAATGGCCCCCACTTTGGCAGTGGCCAGTTTATCTTGGATAACCCTGAAAGGGTAAGGTATCTCAAACATTTGGGCAATAGGTGAAACTAGCCATTTCACATTGCTACTATATAGTAGCAACATGTGTGATATTCTCCACTAACATAGAACATACAGTGCAGAAGGAGGCCATTCGGCCGATCAAGTCTGCACCGACCCACTTAAGCCCTCACTTCCATCCTATCCCTGTAACCCGTAACCCAATAGCCCCTCTTAACCTTTTTTGGTCACGAAGGGCAATTTAGCATGGCCAATCCACGTCTTTGGACTGTAGGAGGAAACCGGAGCACCCGGAGGAAACTCAGGCAGACACGGGGAGAACGTGCAGACTCCGCACAGACAGTGACCCAGCAGGGAATCGATCCTGGGATCCTGGCGTTGTGAAGCCACAGTCCTATCCACGTGTGCTGCCGTGCTGTCCCAACAGGATGCTGTCAATTTTATTTCTTTACCTTCTGGAGGTTTATGTTTTTTAGAATGGTAGAAATAACATAGAACATAGAAAATACAGCACAGAACAGGCCCTTCGGCCCACGATGTTGTGCCGAACCTTTGTCCTAGATTAATCATAGATTATCATTGAATTTACAGTGCAGCAGGAGGCCATTCGGCCCCCTGAGTCTGCACCGGCTCCCGGAAAGAGCACCCTACCCAAACTCAACACCTCTACCCAACACCAAGGGCAATTTTGGACACTAAGGGCAATTTATCATGGCCAATCCACCTACCCTGCACATCTTTGGACTGTGGGAGGAAACCGGAGCACACGGAGGAAACCCACGTAGACACGGGGAGGATGTGCAGACTCCGCACAGACAGTGACCCAAGCCGGAATCGAACCTGGGACCCTGGGACTGTGAAGCAATTGTGCTATCCACAATACTACCGTGCTGCCCTTAAGAACAAATAAATCTACACTATATCATTTTACCGTAATCCATGTACCTATCCAATAGCTGCTTGAAGGTCCCTAATGTTTCCGACTCAACTACTTCCACAGGCAGTGCATTCCATGCCCCCACTACTCTCTGGGTAAAGAACCTACCTCTGATATCCCTCCTATATCTTCCACCTTTCACCTTAAATTTATGTCCCATTGTAATGGTTTGTTCCACCCGGGGAAGAAGTCTCTGACTGTCTGCTCTATCTATTCCCCTGATCATCTTATAAACCTCTATCAAGTCGCCCCTCATCCTTCTCCGTTCTAATGAGAAAAGGCCTAGCACCCTTAACCTCTCCTCGTAAGACCTACTCTCCATTCCAGGTAACATCCTGGTAAATCTTCTTTGCACCTTTTCCAAAGCTTCCACATCCTTCCTAAAATGAGGTGACCAGAACTGTACACAGTACTCCAAATGTGGCCTTACCAAAGTTCTGTATAGCTGCATCATCATCTCACGGCTTTTAAATTCAATCCCTCTGTTAATGAATGCGAGCACACCATAGGCCTTCTTCACAGCTCTATCCACTTGAGTGGCAACTTTCAAAGATGTATGAACATAGACCCCAAGATCTCTCTGCTCCTCCACATTGCCAAGAACTCTACCTTTAACCCTGTATTCCGCATTCATATTTGTCCTTCCAAAATGGACAACCTCACACTTTTCAGGGTTAAACTCCATCTGCCACTTCTCAGCCCAGCTCTGCATCCTATCTATGTCTCTTTGCAGCCGACAACAGCCCTCCTTACTATCCACAACTCCACCAATCTTTGTATCGTCTGCAAATTTACTGACCCACCCTTCAACTCCCTCATCCAAGTCATTAATGAAAATCACAAACAGCAGAGGACCTAGAACTGATCCCTGCGGTACGCCACTGGTAACTGGGATCCAGGCTGAATATTTGCCATCCACCACCACTCTCTGACTTCTATCGGTTAGCCAGTTCGTTATCCAACTGGCCAAATTTCCCACTATCCCATGCCTCCTTACTTTCTGCAGAAGCCTACCATGGGGAACCTTATCAAATGCCTTACTAAAATCCATGTACACTACATCCACTGCTTTACCTTCATCCACATGCTTGGTCACCTCCTCAAATAATTCAATAAGACTTGTAAGGCAAGACCTACCCCTCACAAATCCGTGCTGACTGTCCCTAATCAAGCAGCGTCTTTCCAGATGCTCAGAAATCCTATCCTTCAGTACCCCTTCCATTACTTTGCCTACCACCGAAGTAAGACTAACTGGCCTGTAATTCCCAGGGTTATCCCTAGTCCCTTTTTTGAACAAGGGCATGACATTCGCCACTCTCCAATCCCCTGGTACCACCCCTGTTGACAGTGAGGACGAAAAGATCATTGCCAACGGCTCTGCAATTTCATCTCTTGCTTCCCATAGAATCCTTGGATATATCCCGTCAGGCCCGGGGGACTTGTCTATCCTCAAGTTTTTCAAAATGCCCAACACATCTTCCTTCCTAACAAGTATTTCCTCGAGCTTACCAGTCTGTTTCACAATGTCCTCTCCAACAATATCGCCCCTCATTTGTAAATACAGAAGAAAAGTACTCGTTCAAGACCTCTCCTATCTCTTCAGCCTCAATACACAATCTCCCGCTACTGTCCTTGATCGGACCTACCCTCGCTCTAGTCATTCTCATATTTCTCACATATGTGTAAAAGGCCTTGGGGTTTTCCTTGATCCTACCCGCCAAAGATTGTTCATGCCCTCTCTTAGCTCTCCTAATCCCTTTCTTCAGTTCCCTCCTGGCTATCTTGTATCCCTCCAGCACCCTGTCTGAACCTTGTTTCCTCAGCCTTACATAAGTCTCCTTTTTCCTCTTAACAAGACATTCAACCTCTCTTGTCAACCATGGTTCCCTCACTCGACCATCTCTTCCCTGCCTGACAGGGACATACATATCAAGGACACGTAGTACCTGTTCCTTGAACAAGTTCCACATTTCACTTGTGTCCTTCCCTGACAGCCTATGTTCCCAACTTATGCACTTCAATTCTTGTCTGACAACATCGTATTTACCCTTCCCCCAATTGTAAACTTTGCCCTGTTGCACGCACCTATCCCTCTCCATTACTAAAGTGAAAGTCACAGAATTGTGGTCACTATCTCCAAAATGCTCCCCCACTAACAAATCTATCACTTGCCCTGGTTCATTACCAAGTACTAAATCCAATATTGCCCTTCCTCTGGTCGGACAATCTACATACTGTGTTAGAAAAGCTTCCTGGACACACTGCACAAACACCACCCCATCCAAACTATTTGATCTAAAGAGTTTCCACTCAATATTTGGGAAGTTAAAGTCACCCATGACTACTACCCTGTGACTTCTGCACCTTTCCAAAATCTGTTTCCCAATCCGTTCCTCCACATCTCTGCTACTATTGGGGGGCCTATAGAAAACTCCTAACAAGGTGACTGCTCCTTTCCTATTTCTGACGTCAACCCATACTACCTCATTAGGGTGATACTCCTCGCACTGCCTTTCTGCAGCTGTTATACTATCTCTAATTAACAATGCCACGCCCCCCAACTTTTTTACCACCCTCCCTAATCTTATTGAAACATCTATAACCAGGGACCTCCAACAACCATTTCTGCCCCTCTTCTATCCACGTTTCCGTGATGGCCACCACCATCGTAGTCCCAAGTACCGGTCCATGCCTTACGTTCACCCACCTTATTCCTGATGCTTCTTGCGTTGAAGTATACACACTTCAACCCATCTCCGTGCCTGCAAGTACTCTCCTTTGTCAGTGTTCCCTTCCCCACTGCCTCATTTCACGCTTTGACGTCCTGAATATCGGCTACCTTAGTTGCTGGACTACAAATCCGGTTCCCATTCCCCTGCCAAATTAGTTTAAACCCTCCCGAAGAGTACTAGAAAACCTCCCTCCCAGGATATTGGTGCCCCTCTGGTTCAGATGCAACCCGTCCTGCTTGTACAGGTCCCACCTTCCCCAGAATGCGCTCCAATTATCCAAATACCTGAAGCCCTCCCTCCTACACCATTCCTGCAGCCACGTGTTCAACTGCACTCTCTCCCTATTTCTAGCCTCGCTATCACGTGGCACCGGCAACGAACCAGAGATGACAACTCTGTCTGTCCTGGCTTTTAACTTCCAGCCAAACTCCCTAAACTTGTTTATTACCTCTACACCCCTTTTCCTACCTATGTCGTTGGTACCAATGTGCACCATGACTTCTGCTGCTCCCCCTCCCCCTTAAGGATCCTGAAGACATGATCCGAGACATCTCTGACCCTGGCACCCGGGAGGCAACATACCTTCCGGGAGTCTCGCTTGCGACCACAGAATCTCCTATCTATTCCCCTAACCATTGAATCCCCTACAACTATTGCTTTTCTATTCTCCCCCCTTCCCTTCTGAGCCCCAGAGCCAGACTCAGTGCCAGAGACCTGGCCGCTAGGGCCTTCCCCCAGTAGGTCATCCCCCCCAACAGCATCCAAAACGGTATACTTGTTTTGAAGGGGAACGGCCACGAGGGATCCCTGCACTGTCTGCCTGTTTGTTTTTTTCCCCCCGACTGTAACCCAGCTATTCTTGTCCTGTACCTTGGGTGTGGTGACCTCCCTGTAACTCTTCTCAATCACCCCCTCTGCCTCCCGGATGAACCGAAGTTCATCCATCTTCAGCTCCAGTTCCCTAACACGGTCTTTGAGGAGCTGAAGTTGGGTGCACTTCCCTCAGGTATAGTCAGTGGGGACACCGGTGGTATCCCTCACCACCCACATCCTACAGGAGGAGCATGCAACTGGCCTAGCCTCCATCCCCTCTTACCTGACAGAATATAGCTGCCCTGTGGACTAACTAGATCTCCGCCCTCCGACTCTGCTCCCAGTCAGCTACACTTTCTGTAAACTCCTGGCTCTCTTCGCACTCTTTGCGGAAATGTCGGAAACAAAATGAAAGGAGCACCTTACTCCCTCCTCACCTAACTCCCTTGGTCACCAAACTCTTACTATAGCACTCAAATGCACCAAATTCAGCACCCCCTTGGTCACCAAACTCTTACTATAGCACTCAAATGCACCAAATTCAGCACTCCCTCAGTCACCAAACTCTTACTATAGCACTCAAATGCACCAAAGTCTGCACTGTAGGGGATCACTTTTAGACTGTGAATCTTGCCTCTGAAAACCTGGCCTAATCCAATTAACTAATTAACAAGCTCCAGCTGCAAGTGCCTACAGGTAGAAGCTTGTTTAAAGCTGATTGAAAATTCACCTTCTTCTAAACCAAACAGCAACTTTTAAATTAATCAACTAAATAAAAGAAAGACTAAACTTTAGATAAAAATGAAGCCTTATACTCCCTCGGTCACCAAACTCTTACTATAGCACTCAAAATGCACCAAATTCAGCACTCAGTGCAAACAAAAATAATAATACATTAAACTCAATATTATGTACAATTCTTGGAATATTGTGTACAATTCTGGTTGCCACACTACCAGAAGGATGTGGATGCTTTGGAGAGGGTACAGAAGCGGTTTACTGGATGTTGCCTGGTATGGAGGGCATTAGTTATGAGGAGAGGTGAGATAAAGTTGGTCTGTTCTCACTGGAACGACGGAGGTTGAGAGGCGACTAGATTATGAGTGGCATGGACAGATTGGATAGTCAGATGCTCTTTCCTGGGGTAGGAGCACAGTAAGAGGTCCTACAACAGCAGGTTAAAGTCCAACAGGTTTGTTGCAAACACTAGCTTTCGGAGCACTGCTCCTTCCTCAGGTGAATTCACCCGAGGAAGGAGCAGTGCTCCGAAAGCTAGTGTTTGCAACAAACCTGTTGGACTTTAACCTGCTGTTGTAGGGCCTCTTACTGTGCTCCTACCTCAGTCCAATGCTGGTATCTCCACATCTGGGGTAGGAGAGTCAAGTACTAGGGGACATAGGTTTAAAGTGCACGGGGAAAAGTTTAGAAAAGATGGGTGAGGCAAGTCTTTTACACAGAGGGTGGTAAATCTATGAAATATGCTGTTTGGGGAGGTGGTGGGAGCAGGTATAAACAGCGGCATTTAAGGCACATCTAGACAAATATACGAATAGGGTGGGAATGGAAGTATACGGACTCCATAAGTGCATATGGTTTTAGTTTAGGCAGGTACCATGGTTGGGGCAGGCTTGGAGCGCCGAAGGGCCTGATCCTATGCTGTATTGTTCTTTGTTCAATAGAAGCAAGTAAATGATAAAATATTTAGGTGCATGCTTCTGGTTTCTAGTTCCATCCTCAGAACAATTTAGACCAACCACCGTTTCCATCATAATTCAAGATTCCTGATCAGCTCTCAGATGATTTGACAAATGAATGTTTGAAACGGAACCAAACATGGCAAGAGTTTTCCAGATTTAACTCCTGCGCCTAGTCAGCCAATTTTAGAAGGGACAATGTTAGGTGCACATAGTGTTTCGGTTGAATAAACTCAGTTTGTTCTCACTGGAACGAAGGAGGTTGAGGGGAGACCTGATAGAGGTATACAAAATTATGAGGGGCATAGACAGAGTGGATAGTCAGAGGCTTTTCCCCAGGGTAGAGGGGTCAATTACTAGGGGGCATAGGTTTAAGGTGAGAGGGGCAAGGTTTAGAGTAGATGTACGGGTTTTTTTTAATAAATCTTTTATTGAAAATTTTTGGTCAACATCCTTTGGTCAAAGCATCCTTTACACAATATTATAACAACACAAATAACAATGACCTATTTTATAAACAAAAAATGAATAAATAATAAATAACAAAAATGAAAACTAACCCTAATTGGCAACTGCCTTATCACAAGTAACACTCTCCAAAAATATAATTTAACAGTCCAATATATAATTATCTGTCGCAACGACCTATACATATTATACAGTATATATTAACAACCCTGAGAGTCCTTCTGGTTCCTCCTCCCCCCCGCCCCCCCCCCCCCCCCCTCCCGCCCCCCCCTCCCCGATCCTGGGCTGCTGCTGCTGCCTTCTTTTTTCCATTCCATCTATCTTTCTGCGAGGTATTCGACGAACGGTTGCCACCGCCTGGTGAACCCTTGAGCCGACCCCCTTAGAACGAACTTAATCCGCTCTAACTTTATAAACCCTGCCATGTCATTTATCCAGGTCTCCACCCCCGGGGGCTTGGCTTCTTTCCACATTAACAATATCCTGCGCCGGGCTACTAGGGACGCAAAGGCCAAAACATCGGCCTCTCTCGCCTCCTGCACTCCCGGCTCTTGTGCAACCCCAAATATAGCCAACCCCCAGCTTGGTTCGACCCGGACCCCCACTACTTTTGAAAGCACCTTTGTCACCCCCATCCAAAACCCCTGTAGTGCCGGGCATGACCAAAACATATGGGTATGATTCGCTGGGCTCCTCAAGCACCTCGCACACCTATCCTCCACCCCAAAAAATTTACTGAGCCGTGCTCCAGTCATATGCGCCCTGTGTAATACCTTAAACTGAATCAGGCTTAGCCTGGCACACGAGGACGACGAGTTTACCCTGCTTAGGGCATCTGCCCACAACCCCTCCTCGATCTCCTCCCCCAGCTCTTCTTCCCATTTCCCTTGTGGTTCATCTACCATAGTCTCCCCTTCGTCCCTCATTTCCCTATATATATCTGACACCTTACCATCCCCCACCCATGTCTTTGAGATCACTCTGTCCTGCACCTCTTGTGTCGAGAGCTGCGGGAATTCCCTCACCTGTTGCCTCGCAAAAGCCCTCAGTTGCATATACCTGAATGCATTCCCTTGGGGCAACCCATATTTCTCGGTCAGCGCTCCCAGACTCGCGAACTTCCCATCCACAAACAGATCTTTCAGTTGCATTATTCCTGCTCTTTGCCACATTCCATATCCCCCATCCATTCCCCCCGGGGCAAACCTATGGTTGTTTCTTATCGGGGACCCCCCCAAGGCTCCAGTCTTTCCCCTATGCCGTCTCCACTGTCCCCAAATCTTCAGTGTAGCCACCACCACCGGGCTTGTGGTGTAGTTCCTCGGTGAGAACGGCAATGGGGCTGTCACCATAGCCTGTAGGCTTGTCCCCCTACAGGACGCCCTCTCTAATCTCTTCCACGCCGCTCCCTCCTCCTCTCCCATCCACTTACTCATCATTGAAATATTAGCGGCCCAATAATACTCACTTAGGCTCGGTAGTGCCAGCCCCCCCCCTATCCCTGCTACGCTGTAAGAATCCCTTCCTCACTCTCGGGGTCTTCCCGGCCCACAGAAAACCCATGATGCTCTTTTCAATCCTTTTAAAAAAAGCCTTCGTGATCACCACCGGGAGGCACTGAAACACAAAGAGGAATCTCGGGAGGACCACCATCTTAACCGCCTGCACCCTCCCTGCCATTGACAGGGATACCATATCCCATCTCTTGAAATCTTCCTCCATTTGTTCCACCAACCGCGTTAAATTTAACCTCTGCAATGTGCCCCAATTCTTGATCCCCAGGTAACGAAAGTCCCTTGTTACCTTCCTCAATGGTAGGTCCTCTATTTCTCTACTCTGCTCCCCTGGATGCACCACAAACAACTCACTTTTCCCCATGTTCAATTTATACCCTGAAAAATCCCCAAACTCCCCAAGTATCCGCATTATTTCTGGCATCCCCTCCGCCGGGTCTGCCACGTATAGTAGCAAATCGTCCGCAAACAAAGATACCCGGTGTTCTTCTCCTCCTCTAAGTACTCCCCTCCACTTCTTGGAACCCCTCAACGCTATCGCCAGGGGCTCAATCGCCAGTGCAAACAATAATGGGGACAGAGGGCATCCCTGCCTTGTCCCTCTATGAAGCCGAAAATATGCAGATCCCCGTCCACTCGTGACCACGCTCGCCATCGGGGCCCTATACAACAGCTGCACCCATCTAACATACCCCTCTCCAAAACCAAATCTCCTCAACACCTCCCACAAATAATCCCACTCCACTCTATCAAATGCTTTCTCGGCATCTGTCGCCACTACTATCTCCGTTTCCCCCTCTGGTGGGGCCATCATCATTACCCCTAACAGCCTCTGTATATTCGTGTTCAGCTGTCTCCCCTTCACAAACCCAGTTTGGTCCTCGTGGACCACCCCCGGGACACATTCCTCTATTCTCATTGCCATTACCTTGACCAGGATCTTGGCATCTACATTTAGGAGGGAAATAGGTCTATAGGACCCGCATTGTAGCGGGTCCTTTTCCTTCTTTAAGAGAAGCGATATCGTTGCTTCAGACATAGTCGGGGGCAGTTGTCCCCTTTCCTTTGCCTCATTAAAGGTCCTCATCAATACCGGGGCGAGCAAGTCCACATATTTGCTATAGAATTCGACTGGGAATCCATCCGGTCCCGGGGTCTTTCCCGCCTGCATGCTCCTAATTCCTTTCACCACTTCTTCTACATCGATCTGTGCTCCCAGTCCCACCCTTTCCTGCTCTTCCACCTTGGGAAATTCCAGCCGATCCAAGAAGCTCATCATTCTCTCCCTCCCATCCGGGGTTGAGCTTCATATAATTTTTTATAAAATGTCTTGAACACTCCATTCACTCTCTCCGCTTCCCGCTCCATCTCTCCTTCCTCATCCCTCACTCCCCCTATTTCCCTCGCTGCTCCCCTTTTCCTCAATTGGTGTGCCAGCAACCTGCTCGCCTTCTCCCCATATTCGTACTGTACACCCTGTGCCTTCCTCCATTGTGCCTCTGCAGTGCCCGTAGTCAGCAAGTCAAATTCTACATGTAGCCTTTGCCTTTCCCTGTACAGTCCCTCCTCCGGTGCTTCCGCATATTGTCTGTCCACCCTCAAAAGTTCTTGCAGCGACCGCTCCCGTTCCTTACTCTCCTGCTTCCCTTTATGTGCCCTTATTGATATCAGCTCCCCTCTAACCACCGCCTTCAACGCCTCCCAGACCACTCCCACCTGGACCTCCCCATTATCATTGAGTTCCAAGTACTTTTCAATGCACCCCCTCACCCTTAGACACCCCCCCTCATCTGCCATTAGTCCCATGTCCATTCTCCAGGGTGGGCGCCCTCCTGTTTCCTCCCCTATCTCCAAGTCTACCCAGTGTGGAGCGTGATCCGAAATGGCTATAGCTGTATACTCCGTTCCCCTCACCTTCGGGATCAACGCCCTTCCCAGCACAAAAAAGTCTATTCGCGAGTAGACTTTATGGACATAGGAGAAAAACGAGAACTCCTTACTCCTAGGTCTGCTAAATCTCCACGGGTCTACACCTCCCATCTGCTCCATAAAATCTTTAAGTACCTTGGCGGCTGCCGGCCTCCTTCCAGTCCTGGACTTCGACCTATCCAGCCCTGGTTCCAACACCGTATTAAAATCTCCCCCCATTATCAGCTTTCCCATCTCTAGGTCCGGAATGCGTCCTAGCATCCGCCTCATAAAATTGGCATCATCCCAGTTCGGGGCATATACGTTTACCAAAACTACCGTCTCCCCCTGTAGTTTGCCACTCACCATAACGTATCTGCCCCCGTTATCCGCCACTATAGTCTTTGCCTCGAACATTACCCGCTTCCCCACTAATATAGCCACCCCCCTGTTTTTCGCATCTAGCCCCGAATGGAACACCTGCCCCACCCATCCTTTGCGTAGCCTAACCTGATCTATCAGTTTCAGGTGCGTTTCCTGTAACATAACCACATCTGCCTTAAGTTTCTTAAGGTGTGCGAGTACCCATGCCCTCTTTATCGGCCCGTTCAGCCCTCTCACGTTCCACGTGATCAGCCGGGTTGGGGGGCTTCCTACCCCCCCCCTTGTCGATTAGCCATCCCCTTTTTCCAGCTCCTCACCCGGTTCCCACGCAGCTGTATCTCCCCCAGGCGGTGCCCCCCCGCCCATCCCCTTCCATACCAGCTCCCCCCTCTCCCCAGCAGCAGCAACCCAGTAATTCCCCCCTCCCACCCCCCCCCCCCCGCTAGATCCCACGCTAGCGTAATTACTCCCCCCATGTTGCTCCCAGAAGTCAGCAAACTCTGGCCGACCTCGGCTTCCCCCCGTGACCTCGGCTCGCACCGTGCGACGCCCCCTCCTTCCTGCTTCTTTATTCCCGCCATGATTATCATAGCGCGGGAACCAAGCCCGCGCTTCTCCCTTGGCCCCGACCCCAATGGCCAACGCCCCATCTCCTCCACCTCCCCTCCTCCCCCCATCACCACCTGTGGAAGAGAGAAAAGTTACCACATCGCAGGATTAGTACATAAAACTCCTCTTTCCCCCCTTTTTAACCCCCCTCTTCGCCCCCCACATTCGCCCCACCACTTTGTTCAAACGTTCTTTTTAATAACCCGCTCATTCCAGTTTTTCTTCCACAATAAAAGTCCACGCTTCATCCGCCGTCTCAAAGTAGTGGTGCCTCCCTCGATATGTGACCCACAGTCTTGCCGGTTGCAGCATTCCAAATTTTATCTTCTTTTTATGAAGCACCGCCTTGGCCCGATTAAAGCTCGCCCTCCTTCTCGCCACCTCCGCACTCCAGTCTTGATAAACGCGGATCACCGCGTTCTCCCATTTACTGCTCCGAGTTTTCTTTGCCCATCTAAGGACCATTTCTCTATCCTTAAAACGGAGGAATCTCACCACTATGGCTCTGGGAATTTCTCCTGCTCTCGGTCCTCGCGCCATCACTCGGTATGCTCCCTCCACCTCCAACGGACCCGCCGGGGCCTCCGCTTCCATTAACGAGTGCAGCATCGTGCTCACATATGCCCCGACGTCCGCTCCCTCCGCACCTTCAGGAAGACCAAGAATCCTCAGGTTGTTCCTCCTTGCGTTGTTCTCCAGTGCCTCCAACCTATCCACACATCGTTTCTGATGTGCCTCATGCGTCTCCGTCTTCACCACCAGGCCCTGTATGTCGTCCTCATTCTCGGCTGCCTTTGCCTTCACGACCCGAAGCTCCCGCTCCTGGGTCTTTTGTTCCTCCTTTAGCCCTTCGATCGCCTGTAGTATCGGGGCCAACAGCTCTTTCTTCATTTCCTTTTTGAGCTCTTCCACACAGCATTTCAAGAACTCTTGTTGTTCAGGGCCCCATGTTAAACTGCCACCTTCCGACGCCATCTTGGTTTTTGCTTGCCTTCCTTGCCGCTGTTCTAAAGGATCCACTGCAATCCGGCCACTTTCTCCTCCTTTTTTCATCCGTATCCAGGGGGGATTCCCTTCTGGTTTACCGCACAGTGTTTTTAGCCGTCAAAATTGCCGTTGGGGCTCCTATCAAGAGCCCAAAAGTCCGTTTCACCGGGAGCTGCCGAAACGTGCGGCTCAGCTGGTCATCGCCGCACCTGGAAGTCTCACGAGGCAAGTTTTTTACGCAGAGGGTGGTGCGTGCCTGGAACTCGCTACCGGAGGAGGTAGTGGAAGCAGGGACGATAAGGACATTTAAGGGGCATCTTGACAAACACATGAATAGGATGGGAATAGAGGGATACGGACCCAGGAAGTGTAGAAGATTGTAGTTTAGTCGGGCAGCATGGTCGGCACGGGCTTGGAGGGCTGAAGGGCCTGTTCCTGTGCTGTACATTTCTTTGTTCTTTGTGCACTACCTTTACCCTCATCCTACCATAACTCCAGAGGAGAAAAACAAACCAAGTTCCCCCACTTGGTTTCCAGCAGAGAAAGATTGTTCTTGGAAAGTGAGTGTCACCAGCATGCCCACCCCTAATTTACCATGAGTAGGGGGTGATGAGCCACCGTCAGGAACCCGCTGCAGTCCATGTGGTGTAGGTACACACATAGTGCTGTTAGGGAAGCGGTTCCAAGACTTTGATCCAGCGACAGTGCAGGAACATGAGGCATTTCCAAGTCAGGATGGTAACTTGCTGGTGGTGGTGTTCCTATGTATCTGCTTCCCTAATTCTTCTCATGGTCGGGGCAATGGATTTGGAAGGTTCTGTCAAAGGAGCCTTGGCCAGTTGCTGCAGTGTATCTTGTAGATGGTACACAGTGCTGCCACTATGCGCCAATTCAGGGAGTGAATGATTTAGATGAGGTGCCAATCAAACAGGCTGCTTTTTCCTGGGTGGTATCAAGTTTCTTGAATTTGATTGGAGCTGCAATTATCCAGGTATGTGGAGCATATTCCATCACACTTGTGCCTTGTAGATGATGCACAGGCTTTGGGGAGTTGATAGTTGAGTCACTAACTGTAAAATTCCCAGCCTCTGGCCTGTGCCTGCAGCCAAATATGTCTATGGATGGTTTAGATAAGTTTCTGGTCAATGGCAAATCCAGGTTGATAGTATGGGATTCAGTGATGGGATGGTTTAGATAAGTTTCTGGTCAATGGCAAATCCAGGTTGATAGTATGGGATTCAGTGATGGGAATGCCATTTAATCTCAAGGGCAGGTGGAGAGATCCTCTCTTGTTTGGGATGGTCATTGTCCGGAACTTGTGTGGCGTGAATGTTACTTGCCAGTTGTCAGTCCAAGCCTGGATATTGTCCAGATCATGCTGCACATGGATCCAGACTGCTTCTGTCTCCGAGGAGTCACGAATGACACTGAACATAATCATCAGTGATCATCCTCACTTCTGACCTTATGATGGAAGGGAGGTCATTGGTGAAGCAGGACACCATCCAGAGGAACCCCTGCAGTGATGGCCTGGAATTGAGATGACTGACCTCATGCAATCACAACCGTTCCCCTTTGTGCCAGGTGTGATCCCAACAGTAGGGCATTTCCCGAAAGACATGCTGTTAGGTAATTTGGACATTCTGAATTCTTCCTCAGTGTACCCAAACAGGCGCCGGAATGTGGCAACTCGGGGCTTTTCACAGTAACTTCATTGCAATGTTAATGTAAGCCTACTTGTGACAATAAAGATGATTATTTCCCCCAATTGTTGAATGATGGAGCAGACTCGAAGGGCTGAATTCAATTTTGCAGGGGATCTTTGATGGCAGGTCATCAAATGCTACCTTGATGTCAAGGGCAGTCATTCTCACCTCTTCTCTGGAATACAACCATTTTGTTCATGTTTGGCCCAAGGCTGTAATGAGGCTTGGAGCCAAATGTTCCCAAACTGACCGTCAATGAGCAGGTTATTATTGAGTAGGTAGCACTCGAAAGCTCTGTCGATGACATCTTCCATCACTTTTCTGATTGAAAGTAGATTGACATGACGGTAAATGACTGGATTGGATTTGCTTTTTTTAAAAAATATTTTTTTATTCTCCTCCTTTTTCACATTTTCTCCCAAATTTGCACCCACCAACAATAAACAAAAAGCATTAACGAATATAATGTCAATCCCCATATCAACAACAACAATCCCATCCTCCCATCAACCCCCAAACAACTGCCCGCATGTTAACATAAACAAATGACAGAAAGGAATCAGGAATCACCCATAGTCACTATTAACACATACAGCCCCCCCCCCGCACCCCTCCCCCCGCCCACTAATGTTTGATGTTATCCAGTTCTTGAAAGTGCACAATGAATAATGCCCATGAATTGTAGAACCCCTCCATCCTTCCCCTCAGTTCAAACTTAACTTTCTCAAGAGTCAAGAATTCCAACAGGTCCCCCCGCCACACCAGGGCACAGGGTGGAGAGGTTGTTCTCCATCCCAACAGGATCCGCCTTTGGGCGATCAACGAGGCGAAGGCTACAACATCTGCCTCCGCACCCGTTTCCAACCCTGGCTGGTCAGACACCCCGAATATGGCCTCCCGGGGTCCCGGGTCCAGTTTCACGGACACCACTTTAGAGATTACCCTAAAAACCTCCTTCCAGTAATCATTTAGCTTTGGACAGGACCAAAACATATGAATGTGATTTGCGGCTCCCACCCCCCCCCTCGCAATGTTCACACACATCTTCAACCCCCTCAAAGGGCCGGCTCATCCTCGCCCTCCTGAGGTGTGCTCTGTATACCACCTTAAGCTGTATCAGCCCCAACCTCACGCACGAGGTGGAGGCATTCACTCTCCGGAGCACCTCACACCAGAACCCCTCCTCCATACCCTCGCCCAACTCTTCCTCCCACTTTGCTTTGATCCCTTCCAGTGGTGTCTTCTCCTCTTCTAAAATAGCTTCGTACACCGCTGATACTGCCCCCTTCTTCAGTCCCCCTGTCGTCAGCACCTCCTCCAGCAACGTGGAGGCCGGCTCCACCGGGAAGCTCTGTATCTCCTTCCTGGCAAAATCTCGAACCTGCATGTATCTAATCATTTCCCCCTGCTCCAGTCTATACTTCGCTCCCAGCTCCTTCAATCCTGCAAACCGACCCCCCAAAAAAAAATCTTTTAGTGTCTTAATCCCCTTCTCCTCCCATTTCCGAAAATTTCCATCCCATCTCCCTGGCTCAAATCTGTGTATCCCCCGAATCGGCATTTCCCTTGACCTTGCTCCCAACCCAAGTGTTGGCGGAACTGCCTCCAAATTATCAAATAAGTCACTATTACCGGCATGCCTGAGTATTTCCCCGGGGCCATCGGAAGTGGCGCTGTTTGCTAGCGCTGTTGCTAGTGCCTTCATTCTGACCCGCTGGGAATCAACCCCTCTGACCCAGCTCCGCACCTTCTCCACATTCGCCGCCCAGTAGTATTACATCAGGTTCGGAAGACCCAAACCCCCTGTCTGCCTTCCCCTCTGTAGCAGCACCTTTCTAATTCTGGCCACCTTCCCTCCCATTGTTTTTCTTTTTGTGGGCAGAACATGCTGGCAATTGTTCACATGGTTGGCTAGATGCCAGTGCTGTAGTGATACTGGAACAGCTTGAAACAGGAGTCAGCTTAATTTTGGCAATGGGCTGACAGCACCACTCCGCAGTGAGCTGTTATTAGAGACCGAGTAAGAGCTTCTAAAATAATACTTTGGGGAGAGTGAGAATTAGGTACAGAAGGGGAAAGGGGTCAGCTGGTAGGCCAGCTAACACCTTTAAAGTAAAACAAACTAACTGAGCCTCAGAGTGGCATTACTGACAAAGTCAGTGTGAAATTTCTGCTTTTATTTTTTATTCGGGGGCAATTTAGCATGGCCAATCCTGCACATTTTGGGTTGTGGGGGTGAGACCCACACAGACACGGGGAGAGTGTGCGAACTCCACACGGACAGTGACATGGGGCTGGGATCGAACCCGGGGCCGGAATCGAACCCGGGTCCTCGGCGCTGTGAGACGGCAGTGCTATCCACTGCACCCACCGTGCCACCCGAGATATTTCTGTGTGATGTGGCTATTTAACGCACCAGGCACTGATCAGGCAAAAATGTTTGTGAAAATGTCACATTGCTTGAATGCAAAATCTGAAAACATTGAGGGGCAATCCGTCCCATCGGAGGGGGTGAACAGTTCTTGCAGCAAAAAAGGTTAGTGGAGCAGGCACCGAAAGAGGAGGGATGGTTGACTGGCTGAGGGATGGGGAAATCCATAGAATCCCTGCAGTGCAGAAGGAGGCCACTCCACAGCAAGGTAAAGTTAGAGGAGAAATGCACGGGGCAACTTATTCTCTCCAACAGATTTGAAACTCCAGCTTTCTGATGGAAGAATGGGGACTTGGGAAAGGGCCAGTAAATAAATATCAATACAGTTGGGACGCACGTCCAATGTTGGGGAGGGAGTTAGTAATAAAGTTCAAAATACAGCAAATATGGGGCTTAATAGTGATATAATAGTGACCTCGGAGCAAGAGCAGGCCATTCAGCCCTTCATGATTGCTCCACCATTCAACAAAATTAAAAGGTCACAATCTCATCCTGTCTCAATGCCACTTTTCTATCTCCACCCCCACACCCATAACCCCTGACTCCACGTTTAAATGTGGAAGACATAAAACACCAAATGAAAATTTGCTTAAAATAATCAAATCCATAAAGAAATATGCTCCAAATTCCATGGGAACTGCAGAGATGTTAAATAATTAGATCAATGTCATACCAAACTGAAGAAGTATCTTACTGTACTGAAGACCTGTTGGTTAAGAATTCAGAATAGGGTGGCACGGTGGTACAGTGGGTAGCATGGCTGCCTCACAGCGCCGAGGATCCTGTTCAACCTGGCCCAGCGTCATAAGAACATAAGAACTAGGAGCAGGAGTAGGTCATCTGGCCCCTCGAGCCTGCTCCACCATTCAATGAGATCATGGCTGATCTTTTGTGGACTCAGCTCCACTTTCCGGCCCGAACACCATAACTCTTAATCCCTTTATTCTTCAAAAAACTATCTATCTTTATCTTAAAAACATTTAATGAAGGAGCCTCTACTGCTTCACTGGGCAAGGAATTCCATAGATTCACAACCCTTTGGGTGAAGAAGTTCCTCCTAAACTCAGTCCTAAATCTACTTCCCCTTATTTTGAGGCTATGCCCCCTCGTTCTGCTTTCACCCGCCAGTGGAAACAACCTGCCCGCATCTATCCTATCTATTCCCTTCATAATCTTATATGTTTCTATAAGATCCCCCCTCATCCTTCTAAATTCCAACGAGTACAGTCCCAGTCTACTCAGCCTCTCCTCGTAATCCAACCCCTTCAGCTCTGGGATTAACCTAGTGAATCTCCTCTGCACACCCTCCAGTGCCAGTACGTCCTTTCTCAAGTAAGGAGACCAAAACTGAACACAATACTCCAGGTGTGGCCTCACTAACACCTTATACAATTGCAGCAGAACCTCCCTAGTCTTAAACTCCATCCCTCTAGCAATGAAGGACAAAATTCCATTTGCCTTCTTAATCACCTGTTGCACCTGAAAACCAACGTTTTGCGACTCATGCACTAGCACACCCAGGTCTCTCTGCACAGCAGCATGTTTTAATATTTTATCATTTAAATAATAATCCCTTTTGCTGTTATTCCTACCAAAATGGATAACCTCACATTTGTCAACATTGTATTCCATCTGCCAGACCCTAGCCCATTCACTTAGCCTATCCAAATCCCTCTGCAGACTTCCGGTATCCTATGCACTTTTTGCTTTACCACTTAACTTAGTGTCGTCTGCAAACTTGGACACATTGCCCTTGGTCCCCAACTCCAAATCATCTATGTAAATTGTGAACAGTTGTGGGCCCAACACTGATCCCGGAGGGACACCACTAGCTACTGATTGCCAACCAGAGAAACACCCATTTATCCCCACTCTTTGCTTTCTATTAATTAACCACTCCTCTATCCATGCTACTACTTTCCCCTTAATGCCATGCAACAACCTTTTGTGTGGCACCTTGTCAAAGGCTTTCTGGAAATCCAGATATACCACATCCATTGGCTCCCCGTTATCTATCGCACTGTTAATGTCCTCAAAAAATTCCACTAAATTAGTTAGGCACGACCTGCCCTTTATGAACCTATGCTGTGTCTGTCCAATGGGACAATTTCCATCCAGATGCCTCGCTATTTCTTCCTTGATGATAGATTCCAGCATCTTCCCTACTACCGAAGTAGAACGGACGAACCAGCTATTCTGATTGCAGTTAGTCAGAAAATGAAGACCTTTGAAACCATCCCTGATGTCTATCATTTTTACCTGAAGGTAAATGACTTCAACAAACTTGTCAGGAGTGTTCGGAAGGGCAAAATGTTGTCTGAGTTATTTTTGGAAATTAATTTTGTAATACTGGAGTTTATTTCTTGTTTAAACCCAGGGTGATTAGGAAATTGTACCGTGCTGTTTAATTTCGCAGAACTGCGGTGTGAAGGCTTAAGTTCTGAAAGATTTTATCATAAAATTATCAATCCGCGTGTAAGGGTGTTGACCAGTTACGATAGCCGTATTTGGGAGGAATTGCCATGAGTACCATATTGCCATAAGGGCAGCACGGTAGCATAGTGGTTAGCACAATTGCTTCACAGCTCCAGGGTACCAGGTTCGATTCCCGGCTTGGGTCACTGTCTGTGTGGAGTCTGCACGTTCTCCCCGTGTGTGCGTGGGTTTCCTCCGGGTGCTCCGGTTTCCTCCCACAGTCCAAAGATGTGCGGGTTAGGTGGATTGGCCACGCTAAACTGCCCTTAGTGTCCAAAAAGGTTAAGTGTGGGTTAAAAGGTTTCGGGGATAGGGTAGATATGTGGGCTTGAGTAGGGTGCTCTTTGTAAGGGCCGGTGCAGACTTGATGGGCCGAATGGCCTCCTTCTGCACTGTAAATTCTATGAAGTTAAGCTCACTGGCCTATAATTACCCGCTTTCTGCCTACCTCCTTTTTTAAACAGTGGTGTCACGTTTGCTAATTTCCAATCCGCCGGGACCACCCCAGAGTCTAGTGAATTTTGCTAAATTATCACTAGTGCATTTGCAATTTCCCTAGCCATCTCTTTTAGCACTCTGGGATGCATTCCATCAGGTCCAGGAGACATGTCTACCTTTAGCCCCATTAGCTTGCCCATCACTACCTCCTTGGTGATAACAATCCTCTCAAGGTCCTCACCTGTCATAGCCTCATTTACATCAGTCACTGGCATGTTATTTGTGTCTTCCACTGTGAAGACCGACCCAAAAAACCTGTTCAGTTCCTCAGCCATTTCCTCATCTCCCATTATTAAATCTAAGTCATTGTCCGTGCACATTCTCCCCGTGTCTGCGCGGGACTCACCCCCACAACCCAAAAGATGTACAGGGAGGTGGATTGGCCACGCTAAATTGCCCCTTAATTGGAAAAATAAAAACAATAAAAATAAAAAAAGAATTCAGAATAAAATTTGAGTGCAGTATAGGCATAAATCTGTAATTAAAGTGTCAAATTGCATTTTAAATGTTGCTAAGTTGCTGCATTGCTGTCAATCCTACTAATGATATCTGCATGGTTCTCTAATATAAAGAACTATATATTTTATTAACCAGCTGTGAACATTCCACGAGAGTTGCAAATAATTTTATAGTCACTATCGTAGACAAAAACAGTTCAGCATATGGACTGCTTAGAAAGTTTCAATACAGCAGCCAAATACCTTTTCAAGAAACAATAGCTATGCCTTGTGCCTTTTCTAGTGGAGAGGCTCTGAGGAGTCAAGAAGTGAGTTAGTCACAGCAGGATTTCATAACCCGGACCAGTTCGTGTAGCCAGAGTTGTTACAGAGTTGATGTAGCCAAGTTTAAGGTCAACAATGATTCAATCTCCATCGTTCCAGTGAGGACAGACCAAGTTTATCTAACCTTTCCTCATAGCTAATGCCCTCCATACCAGGTAGCATCCTAGTAAACCGCTTCTGTACCCTCTCCAATGCATTCACATCCTTCTGGTAGTGTGGTGACCAGAATTGTACACCAGGGGCGGGATTCTCCCCGACCCGGTGGGGCGGGGGGTCCCGGCACCGAGGAGCGTCATGAACCACTCAGTCGTCGGGCCGCCCAAAAGGTGCGGAATCCTCCGCACCTTCCGGGGCTAGGCTCGCCCTGGAGTGGTTTGCGCCCTGCCGGCCGGCGGTGCCGAAGGGCCTCCTCCGGCCGTCGCGAGTTGGCGCATGCGCGGGAGCGTCAGTGTTGCTGGCATCATCCTGGCGCATGCGCAGGAGGGTTCGTCTCCGCATCGGCCATCGTGGAGGACCACAGCGACTGATGCGGAGGAATCGAGTGCCCCCACGGCACAGGCCCGCCCGCGGATCGGTGGGCCCCGATCACGGGCCAGGCCACTGTGGGGGTACCACCCGGGGCCAGATCCCCCACGCCCCCCGAGAACCCCGGAGGCCGCCCACAGAGCTGGGTCCCGCCGGTAGGGACCAACCTTGATTTACGCCGGCGGGACCCTCATTAAACGGGCGGGACTTTGGCCCATCGCGGCCTGGAGTATTCAGGCGGCCCCGGGGCCCATTGAGTCGCGCCGGTCCCCGCCATTCTCCGAGGCGGGTGGCGCGATTCACGCCGGGGCGATTTTTGGAGGGCCGAAGAATTCGGAGGACAGCGGGGGTGGGATTCATGATGACCCCAGCAATTCTCCGACCCGGCAGGGGGTCGCAAAATCCCGCACCAGATTCCAAATGAATCCGAACTAAAGTCCTGTACAGCTACAACATGACTTGCCAATTTTCATATTCAACGCCCCAACCGATGAAGGCCAGCATGCCGTATGCCTTCTTGATCACCTTATCTACATGCGTTCCCACTTTCAGTGATCGGTGGACATGCACGCCCAGATCTCCCCGCCTGTCAATACTCATAGAACATAGAACAGCACAGCACAGTATGGGCCCTTAGGCCCACGATGTTGTGCCGACCACGTATCCTAATCTAAGATCAACCTATCCTACAACCCTTCTATTTACTGCTGTCCATGTACCTGTCCAAGAGTCGCTTAAATGGCCCGAATGACTCTGACTCCATCATCTCCACTGGCAGTGCATTCCATGCACCCACCACTCTCTGTATAAAGAACCTACCTCTGACATCTTCCCTGTACCTTCCTCCAATCATCTTAGAATTATGTCCCTTCGTGACAGCCATTTCCGCCCTGGGGAAAAGTCTCTGGCTATCCACTCTATCCATGCCTCTCATCACATTGTACACCTCTATCAAGTCACCTCTCTTCCTTCTTCACTCCAGTAAGAAAATCCCTAGCTCACTCAACCTTTCTTCAAAAGACATGCCCTCCAGTTCAGGCTTCCTGGTAAATGTCCTCTGCACCCACTCCAAAGCATCCACATCCTTCCTATAATGAGGCGACCAGAACTGGACACAATATTCCAAGTGTGGTCTAACCAGGGTTTTATAAAGCTGCAGCAAAACCTCGCGGCTCTTAAACTCAATCCCCCGTTAATGAAAGCCAACACACCTTCTTAACAACCCTATCAACCTGGGTGGCAACTTCGAGGGATGTATGTATGTGGACCCCAAGATCTCTCTGTTCCTCCACACTTCCAAGAATCCTGCCTTTAACCCTGAATTCAGCCTTCAAATTCGACCTTCCAAAATGAATCACTTCACATTTATCTAGGTTGAACTCCATCTGCCACTTCTCAGCCCAGCTCTGCATCCTGTCAACGTCCTGTTGTAATCTGCAACAGCCCTCAACACTATCTACAACTCCACCACCCTTCGTGTCATCGACAAACTTACGAACCCTTTCACTTCCTCATCAAAGTCATTTATAAAAACCACAAAGAGCAGAGGTCCCAGAACAGATTCCTGCAGGACACCACTGGTCTCCGACCTCCAGACGGAATACTTTCCATCCACTATCACTCACTGTCTTCTTTCGGCCAGCCAATTCTGTATCTAGACAGCCAAATTCCTCTGTATCCCTTGCCCCCTGACTATCTGAATGAGCCTACCATGGGGAACCTTATCAAATGCAAGAGTTCTACAATTTATTGTGTAATTCTTACGTGCATTGGACCTTCCAAAGTGCATTACCTCACACTTGTCCGGATTTAACTCCATCTGCCATTTCTCCGTCCATGACTCCAACCAGTTTATATCTTGCAGTTTCCTCTGACAATCCTCTTCACTATCTTCAACTCCACCAATCTTTGTGTCGTCTGCAAACTTACTAATCAGACCAGCTACATTTTCTTCCAAATCAATTATATACACCACAAACAACAAAGGCCCCAGAACTGATCCTTGTGGAACGCCGCTAGTCACAGCCTTCCATTCAGAAAAGCTAAAAGTGAAGGAAGAAATGTTTGTGGATAATATACTTGCAGAAAACAATCTGGCATGAGGGATCTGGTGTGGTGTAATAAAACCAAACAGACAAGTGTTAGACAGGGTAGAGACTGCAGTGAAGTCAGGGGGTAACAGACAAAAATTCTTGGGCAAAAGAGCAGTGCTAGAAAAAGTCTGCTTTTAAAGGGTTAAAATGCTGCATTACGTTCCATAGAAAAAGAATTAAATGGGGGGGAACTGTAAACAATTATTTTACAGGAAGGTCTGGATTTGGTAACAACAGAATCTTGGCTTCAAAGAGGACAAGAAAGTGCAACTTTCAACAGTGTGTTATTTCTGTACCAATGTCCATAAAACACATCCTTTACAAAGTCAGAAAGATCCGGAACTCCATTTTCATAAGTTACTAGAGCAGCATCGGAAAAATTACTAGTCATTGCTGGCTGTCCCTTGATTCTAGGATGATGTCTACTCGGTGTTGGGAGTTTTTAAACAATCGGATTGGACAGGCCCATTTTTGGCCCAAGGCGTTTTGGACTCATGGGTATGAGGTCCCACGAGATAATGGGGCCCAGAGTGAGGAGTTATTTCCTTTTCTTTCCTCTGCCGCTTTGCCTCATCATTAAGGCATTTGGACTCGAAGTGTGAAGCAGCTCACCATTTTGGACGATTGGGTAACAAGGCCCATCCCAGTCATTAATGTCAATGTTGCTGCACTTCACGGAGAGCTTCAGAGTGCAATTGTAGCATTTTCTTTGTTCTTCCCTGAAACATTGACCATTTGAGAAGTGAGAAAAGAGAACCTAGTGGGGCAGACAGTTTTTGGCCACCCGGAAACTGCTTGCTGTCCACCTAAGTTGATTTTGCAGGAATACTTGTGGAGCTGGCTTCAATGAGGACAGTAGACTTCATCAACGGTCCTCCCACTGGATCTGGTAAGGTGCAGCAGAGGCATGGCGGATGGAATTTCTCAAGCTCGCACGTGTGTCACTGGTACACATTCCAGGTTTCACTTGTAGAAGACTCAACAGGCACAGCTGATTCAATGTGGGTCTCCTCCTCAATGATGGGAGAGGTAACTGCGTGGGACGTGCTCAATGTATTCCAGAAGAATTGCGAGTACTTAAGTCTAGACCTCCATCTTTCTGCAAGGGACAGAAGAGTTGCATCAGCTGCATTAATTTAGTCTGTCCAGACAGAACAGCAGTGGTAAAGCTTCACTTCGACCTGTCAACGCATCTCACAGATGGTGCTGTACCTCTTATAGTTTATAATATTCCAATGGCTGATCCAGGATTACTTTAGCATAGATATGACTTTGAGGAAATTTGGGACCCAGTACAATTTCTCCAAAACACCATGCGAAAATTAATTTGCTAAAATTTGTTGCTTGACCATTTAATGGCCGGGGGGATCTCTAAACTTCAACCACAACGCGCTTCGAATTTGGTCATGTCTGTTCAGAAAACACAAGAACTTGTCACAATGCTTCTGTTCCTGCAGTGCTACTCTGCAGCACTGCTGCCTTTAACTAGATTTTTTTTCTTTATAAATTTAGCGTACCCAATTCATTTTTTCCAATTAAGGGGAAATTTAGCATGGCCAATCTACCTAGCCTGCACATCTTTGGGTTGTGGGGGCAAAACCCACGCTAACACGGAGAGAACATGCAAACTCCACATGGACAGTGACCCAGAGCCGGGATCGAACCTGGGACCTTGGCGCCGTGAGGAAACAGGGCTAACCCACTGCGCCACTGTGCTGCACTCTTTAACTAGATTTTAAATGATAGCTTTAACATCTTGCAGCCATTCAGGAGCCTTCAGCTCCCCTGCTAAAGCCTTCATTCAGTGGTAGTGAAACTGCCGACATCCACTATTAGCCAGAATTACAATTGTGTAACAATTTCCAGCTGTCTTTCTCAATGGAACAGTCGCTGTCATTATGGCAGTTAGAGAGGGCGAAGAAAACGAAGAGAAGGCGTGGTGGGAAGTAGGTGACTAGTATCAGTCATTTTCCTCCATGACTGATCACAATACATCTAAGGTTTCTGCAAAAGTAACTTGCAATTTAGGGTTCTGTCTAATAGCAGGTTCAACTCACGTTACTGCTCTGCAAAGATCACTGATGATTAAAAGGCAGTGTGTAAAGAAAGGGAAGACTGTGCATGTGCTTCCCAAATTAGGGAAGCCAGGTGTCCACTCTGAGCACCAGACTTTACTCACTATAAAGTTACTGAATGACATTGTGGTCTGCTGTGCCTGAGAAGTGAACGCAGTCCAGTGATCGCCAAAGGCCGTGTGAAATGAGTCGAGCTCCTGGCAGTAGATGCATCTTAACCCTTCAATTGAAAGTCTGTTATGCCATACAGAGTCAGGGAAGGTACACTGGGATTCCAAAAGAAGTTGCACCACTTAAAAAAAAATACATTTAGAGTACCCGATTATTTTTTTCCCCAATTAAGGGACAATTTAGTGTGGCCAATCGACCTAACCTGCACATCTCTGAGTTGTGGGGGTGAAACCCACGTAGACGCGGGGAGAATGTGCAAACTCCACACAGTCAGTGACTCAGGGCCGGGATCAAACCTGGGTCCTCAGCGCCGTAGGCAGCAGTCCGTACCACTGCGCCACCATGCCGCCTAAAGAAGATGCATCACTAATCCGGTGTAAGCATCTTTTGAGTTTGGTCAACAAAAGATTTTTAATATTGTCATTTAGGAAAGGAAATGGATGTGTGTTGAATTCCTGCTCACTTGTAATGTAATCAACAATTGAGAGAGCAGACTTTACAATTGGATGGGAACACAGAAGAGTGAAGAATGTTCATAATTGGTCAATGATAGAGAGCGTTTTTACAGTGGGGTACAATATCTTTCCATCTAGATTTAGGTGCAGTATAAAATAGTATAAAGTTGAGATCTGAAGTCTCCTGCACTTTTAAGAAGGTGAAGTAAAGGATTCTGTATATTCATTGTCCGCGAGCCTGCCAAATGAAATAGTGTAAAGTCACTAGTAAGGCAATAAAATAGTTTGGTAGGAATTGGAAAGAACAACATTCAAAATCGCTAAGATGGTTAAGAGAGAATACTTATCTTCATGGAATTCACTTTGCATTTCCAGTCATTGATGTGTTGGGTACTCTGGGTCTGTGGAGACTGCGTTTACCTTAGCAGTAACATAGACAGGCTACCAACACTTGTAATAGTACAACTCTATTTTATTTAACTAAGAGCTGTTAAACATACTTGCACTGTGGGTCGACCTATGTTAGATTGACTGAAGACCTATGCCTAACCTGACCAGCCTGTACTGCTGGCACATGGTGGATGTTTGTGCTACTGACTGCGAGCTCTGTCTGTCTCAGAGGCTGCATCCCGAATGAGCGGGAAAAACTAGTGCCCTCTGTCTTTATGGTGACCATGCCCTAACTGGTGATTGGTTGCTGTGTTGTGTGTGTTGGTTGGTCTTGCAGTGTGTCAGTCAGTGTGTGTCTCTGCACCATCATATACTGATGTGTATATTATGACAGTCATATGCGGCCTACTTTGGTGGTGAGCCTCAATTGCTTTCAGTGAAATATGACAAGTAACTTCTTCAGAGAGGAAATCAATTTAATATCCAAACAGTTTGGGTATTGTGAGTGGTTCCCAATGGGCACCACATCTTCGAAAGAATGTATTAGCCTCGGAGGAAGTACAACGTAGGTTTATCTTTAAAAAAAATATTTTTATTTGGTTTTTAACATTTTATACACAAAAGAAAACAATGTAAAGCAGAAACACAAAAGAACACCCCCCCCTTCCCACACAACCAATGACTCAGTTTCCAATTAAGGGGCAACATAGTGCGGCCAATCCACCTGACCTGCACATCTTTTGGGTTGTGGGGGTGAAACCCACGCAGACACGGGGAGAATGTGCAAACTCCACACGGACAGTGACCCAGGGCCGGGATTCGAACCCGGGTCCTCAGCGCCGCAGTCCCAGTGCTAACCACTGCACCACATGCCGTCCTCAGATTCAATTTCTTATAGAACCCCTCATTAGCCCCGCTGCAGGTGAGCTTAACCGTCTCAAGATACAGGAACTCCACCAGGTCCCCAGCCACACTGAGGCACAGGGCGGGGAAGATGGCATCCTCCCCAACAGAACACGGGTGGCACGGTGGTACAGTGGTTAGCACTGCTGCCTCACAGCACTGTGGACCGGTGTTCAATCCCGGGTCACTGTCTGTGTGGTGTTTGCACATTCTCACCCCCACCAAGATGTGCAGGGTAGGTGGATTGGCCACGCTAAATTGCCCCATTCCTGGGTATGGTTTGTCTCACCACAGGACAGACCCAGCAGAGGTGCCGCACAGTAGTATATAGTCGAGAGGGAGTTGCCCTGGGAGTGCTCAACATCAACTCTGGACCCCATGAAGTCTCATGGCTTCAGGTTAAACTAGGGCAAGGAAACCTCCTGCTGATTACCACATATTGGCCACCATCAGCTGGTGAATCAGTACTCCTCCATGTTGAACACCACTTGGGGGAAATTTTATGAGTGGCAAGGGCGAAGAATATGCTCTGGGTGGGGGATTTCAATGTCCATCACCAAGTGTGGCTCAGTCGTACCACTACAGACGAGCTGGCCGGGTCCTACAGGCCACAGCTGCTAGACTGGAACTGCAGCAGGTGGTGAGGGAACCAACAAGAGGGAAGAAAATACTTGACCTCATCCTCACCAACCTGCCTCCTGCAGATGCCTCTGTCTGTGACAGTATCGGTAAAAGTGACCCCACCGCACAGTCCTTATGGAGACAAAGTCCCGTCTTCACATTGAGGATACCCTCCATCATGTTGTGCGGCACTACCACCGTACTAAATGGAATAGACTTCGAACAGATCTAGCGATTCAATACTGGGCATCCACGAGGCTCTCTGGACAATCGGCAGCAGAATTGTACTCAACCACAATCTGCAGCCTCATGGCCCGGCATATCCCCCACTCTACCATTACCACCAAGCCAGGAGATCAACCTTAGTTCAATGAAGAGTGCAGGAGTGCATGTGAGGAACAACACCAGGCATATCGAAAAATGGGGTGTTGACCTGGTGAAGCTACAACACAGGGCAAATTGTCTGCCAAACAGCAAGTAATAGACAGAGCTGATTGTACAACACATGAATCAGATCGAAGCTCTGTAGTCCTGCCACATCAAGCCATGAAATGTGGTGGACAATTAAAGAACTCCCAGGAAGAGGGGGCGCCACAAATATCCCATCCTCAATGATGGAGGAGCCCAGCACGCAAAAGACAAGGCTGAGTCATTCGCAACTATCTTCAGTCAGAAATGCTAAGTATATGATCTATCTCGGTCTCCTCAGCATCACAGATGTCAGTCTTCAGCCAATACGATTCACTCCACATGATATCAAGAAACGGCTGAAGGCACTGGATACTGCAAAGGTTATGGGCCCTGACAATATCCCTGCAATAGTATTGAAGAGTTGTGCTCCAAAACTTGCCACACCCCTAGCCAAGCTGTTCCAGTACAGCTACAACATTGGCATCTACCCGGCAATGTGGAAAGTTGCCCAGGTTTGTCCAGTAAACAAGAAACAGGACAAATCCAACCCAGCCAATTACCGCCCGATCAGTCTACTCTCCATCATCAGCAAAATGATGGAAGGAGTCATCAACAGTGCTATCCAGTGGCACTTACTCAGCAATAACCTGCTCATGGACGCTCAGTTTGGATTCACTCAGATCCTAACCTCATTACAACCTTGGTTCAAACATGGACAAAAGAGCTGAATGCCAGAGGTGAGGTGAGAGTGACTGCCCTTGACATCAAAGCAGCATTTGAGTGAGTATGGCGTCAAGGAGCCCTAGCTAAACTGGAGTCAATGGGAATCAGGGGGAAAACATTCCTTTGGTTGGAGTCATGCCTAGCACAAAGGAAAATGGTTGTGGTGGTTCGAGGTCAATTATCTCAATTCAAGGACATCACTGCAGGAGTTCCTCAGGATAGTCTCCTAGGCCCAACTATCTTCAGCTGCTTCCTTCGTTCCCTCATAAGGTCAGAAGTGGGGCTCTATGCATATGACTACACAATGTTCAGCACCATTCGCAACTCCTCAGAGAATGAAGCAGTCCATGTCCAAATGCAGCAAGACCTGGACAATATCCAGACTTGGGCTGACAAATGGCCAGTTACATTCACGCCACACAAGTGCCAGGCAATGACCATCTCCTACGAGAGAGGATCTAATCATCGCCCCTTGACATTCAATGGCACTACCATCGCTGTATCCCCCACAATCAACATCCTGGGAGTTACCATTGACCAGAAACTGAACTGGACTAGCCACATTAATACTGTGGCTAGAAATCCTACGGAGAATAATTCACCTCCTGACCCTCCAAAGCCTGTCCACCATCTGCAAGGCACAAGTCAGGAATGTGATGGAATACTCTCCACTTGCCTGGATGAGTGCAGCTCCAACAACACTCAAGAAGCTCAACACCATCCAGGACAAAGCAGCCCGTTTGATTGCTCCCCCTTCCACAAACATTCAAACCCTTCACCACCAGCGAACAGTGGCAGCCGTGTGTACCATCTACAAGATGCACTGCAGTAACTCACCAAGGATCCTTAGACAACACTTTCCAAACCCACAATCACTACCATCTAGAAGGACAAGAGCAGGAGAGACCTGGGAACACCATTCCTCCATGTCACTCACCACCCTGATTTGAAAATATATCGCCGTTCCTTCACTGTCTCTGGGGCAACATTCCGGAACTTCCTCCCTAACAGCACTGTGGGTGTACCTACCCCTCAAGGACTGCAGCGGTTCAAGAAGGCAACTTACCACCACCTTCTGAGGGCAACTAGGGATGGGCATTAAGTGCTGCCCTAACCAGCAGCACCCACAACCCATAAATTAAGTTTTTAAAAATTGGGAAATGTAAAAAAAAAGAACCTACCTGAGTTATTAGTGGGGCTAAGGCTAAAACATCCGCCCCCGCATCCAACTTCGACACCCAAATTTGGTACTTAGGAACTGGGTTCCAAGTCCAAAATCACTGACATTGTGCTGAAAAATGAACCCCAAAATTTCTCCAACTTTGGACAGGACTAGAACATCTGTTCATGATTGGCCGGCCCCTCCCACACCATTCACAAGTGTCCTCCACGCCCTCAAACAACCGGCTCAACCTTGACCTCATCATGCGAGCACCCCCTTTAATTGTATTAACTCTAATAATACCCCTCCACAGCACCTCACACCACAACTCCTCCACCCACTTGGCCTTAACAATGCCATATCCTCCTCCAGAATCCTTCCATGTATCACCAAAATTACCCCCTCCAACCCCATCACCATCAACAGCGAGGATGGCGGTGTGATTGGAAACGTCGGGAAGGCCTGCCTTGCAAAATCCCACAGCTGCATATAGCTAAAGGCTTCCTTCTGTAGAATCCCAAATTTCTCCACCTACTTCTCCAGGCTCATGAATCTCCCTTACAGAAGTTCCACCACCCCACGCTCCCCTCAGCCCCAAAACCTAGCATCTAATCTTGCCGGCTCAACAAATGATTCTCTTGAATTGGCATCAACCTTGATCCTGCCCCAGGCCAGCACGGTGGTGAAGTGGTTAGCACTGCTGCCTCATGGCGCCGAGGACCCGGGTTCAATCCCGGCCCCGGATCACTGTCCGTGTGGAGATTGCACATTCTCCCCGTGTCTCACGTGGGTCTCACCTCCACAAACCAAAGATGTGCAGGGTAGATGGATATACCATTCTAAATTGCCTCTTAATTGGGGGGAAAAAAAAGAATTGGGTCCTCTAAATTTATTTCAAAAAACTTTGACTCTGCCCCTAACTTAAAATGCTGCCGAAATTGTCTCGATATCATCAGCATGGCCTCTACCAGCAGGCTACCCAAATATTTCTCTGGGGCAAACGGGAGTGGGGCCGTTGACAGCCCCCGACAAAAACCTGCCTCCATCTTCCCCCACATTGCCTCTGGCTCCCGGGTTGGAAATATGCAACAAAAGCTTCTTCACATACAGGGACACCCTATGCTTGACATTATCCCCCTCCCCCACCGCCCCTCCATTTATCCAAGCTCCTCAGCACAATGGTCAAGGGCTCTATCACCAGCGCAAACAAAAGGGGGAGGGGGCATGAGGCACCACAGTCTTGTTCCCCATGCAGCTGAAAATATCCCAAGTTCACCTCATTCGTAAGAACACTTGCCTTCGGATCCTTATAACATTTTGACGCATGCCACAAACTTAGGCCGAATCCCAAACCGTTTCAATACTGCAAACAAAAATTCTACTCTTCTTGATCAAATGCCTACTTCACATCCAGCGATACCACCACCTCCTGCTCCCCCCTTTCTGACGGGGAGAGTACCACGTTTAGCAAGCGCCGCACGTTCGAGGACAACTGCCCACCCTTACCAAACCCAGTCATCCTCCCCAACCACCTGCGGGTGACACTCCTCTCGTCTAAGCAGCCAACAATTCGGCAAGAATCTTGGCATTCATGTTTAACAGGGATATTGGCCGATAAGACCCAAACTCCACTGGATCCTTATCTCTTTTCTAACAAAAGCGAAATAGATACCTGTCCCATCGCCTGCAGACGCACTCCCACAGCTACTGGGTCCTCAAACATCTCCACCAACAAGTGCTAACCTGTCCAAAAACTTCTTATAAAACTCCATCCGTAACCCAGCCAACACCTGCGCTTTACCAGTTTGTATTTTCCCTATCGTTGACCCAATCTCCTCAATCCCCACTCACTTCTCCCACCCTGCCCTATCCTCCCCTTCCACTGTGAGACACTCAAGCCCCTCCAAATGCTCCCTCATAGCCAACTCATCCCTCGGGTGCTCCGACCTCTACAACCTCCTGTACAATTTCTCAAATGCCCTATTCACCTGCTCTGGTGCAGTCACCAGCCCACTCACCCCATCTCGGGCCTGAACAATCTCCCAGGAGGCCACCTGCTGGCGCAGCTGTTCATCAGAAACCTAACTCTCTTACCCACCAGTATCACTACGTCCCGGGCCCTGCTATCAAAGCCCAAGTGAAACACCTGGCTCACCCAACACTTCCAAAGCCTTACCTGATCCTTCACCCTCAGATAGGTCTCCTGCAGTAACACCACATCGACTCTCAAGCTCCAAGGGCGGCACGGTGGCGCAGTGGTTAGCACTGCTGCCTCACGGCACCGAGGACCCGCATTCGATCCCGGCTGCGAGTCACTTTCCATGAGGCGTTTGCACATTCTCCCTGTGTCTGCTTGTGTCTCGCTCCCATAACCCAAAGATGTGCAGGGTAGATGGATTGGCCAAGCTTAATTGCCCCTTAATTGGAAAAAATTAATTGGGTACTCTAAATTTAAAAAAAACCTCTCAAGCGCTTCAAATGCAAAAAGACTCTCGCCGGTTTTATCGATCCACCCACCCCCGCACATTCCACGTTACCATTTGGACTGGGGGTCTCTTATCCCCATCCCCCTCCCATCAGCCACGACCACCCCTCAGAGCAGGCCTGCCCCCCTGTCGCATCTTCGGCCCACAGTCCACCCAAAATTTCCCCCAATGCCACCCATGAATGAGGTCAAGCCCTTCCCTCGTCACCGTCAACCAACTACCTATCTCCCCTCCCCCACTCTCGGTTGGCCGCAGCCCGGCCCCCCCCCCGTTCGCCAATGCAAGTTTGTCAGTGAGGTGGCCCCCTCCTCCATATACCTAACACAAAAGCCAATAGAATCGCTCCCTTCTCCATCCCGCCACCACCACACTCACACATCTCTTAAAAAAAAAATATATAGTGTACCCAGTTATTTCTTTCCAATTAAGGGGCAATTTAGCGTGGCCAATCCAACTAACCTGCACATCTTTTTGGGTTGTGGGGTGAGACCCAAGCAGACATGGGGAAAATGTGCAAACTCCACATGGACAGTGACCCGGGTCCAGGATTGAACCCGGGTCCTCGGCGCAGTGAGGCAGCGGTGCTAACCACTGTGCCACCATGCCACCCTACAACCGACCCCTCTAAACAACCAAACAGGCTAAACACAAAACAAAGGGGGAAAAGCCCAACACATTACCCCACTGTCCCCAAAACAACCCCTCCCAACCATAAAATGGGAGATCAGATCCCAAACTCAGTTCAGTTCCAGTCCTATCGAACGCCTCCGCCTCTTCAAAGAAATGGTCCTTGGAATTATAAAAATCTTTATTGTCACAGGTAGGCTTACAGTAACACTGCAATGAAGTTACTGTGAAAAGCCCCTAGTCGCCACACTCCGGCGCCTGTTCAGGTACACAGAGGGAGAATTCAGAATGTCCAATTCACCTAGCCTGCACGTATTTCAGGACTTGTGGGAGGAAACCGGAGCACCCGAAGGAAACCCGCGCAGACACGGGGAGGACGTGCAGACTCCGCACAGACAGTGACCCAAGCCGGGAATCGAACCTGGGGCCCTGGCGCTGTGAAGCAACAGTGCCAACCACTGTGCGGCCGTGCTGCCCAATTATATGTAACCCTCAGCTTCAGACCACGCTGAACTGCACACCACTCTGAAATGGGGAGAGGGGGGGATAAGAGAACGAGATGAACTTTTGATGAAAAGATTATTTGCAACCCTATTTGGAAAGCTCTGCCGTCGCTCTGATAAAGGCCGCCTGACTTCTTGCCAGCTCCATCGTCACGTCCTGGTATATACAAATACCACTGCCTTCCCACCTCACCTCCTGATTCCGCTTGGCCCATTTCAAAACCTTCTCCTTCATCTGACCTGGGTTCTGCGCCTTTGCCTTTCATCAATAAACATCTTTTATTTACGACTGGAAGCCTCCAGTGTATGTCTCGAGCCACCACAGGTAGGTGCTGGTTAAGAGCTTTTGGCAGTCATCACTATCCTTATTTTGGTGAACTTTCACAACCACCACCCGCCCCCCCCCCCGCCCACACACACACACGTACATTGTACTGGTACGAGCGCAAAGAGAGCACACCGACCTCGCCCTGGGAGTGCAGTCGCCTCGGGAAACCTCACAATCTTTAAAAAGTCCCTGGGTGAGCACCTGAAATGTCACACTATGCAAGGCTATGGGCCAAGTGCTGGAACGTGCAATTAGCGTAGTTTTGTTGGCGCAGACTCGATGGGCCGAAGGGCCTCTATTAAGCAGTATAACTCTTTGATTGTATGACTCACACCTCACCTGCCCAACCCGTCTGCCCTGCACGTGCCTGCGCCTGCAGATAAAACATTGGACTGATCGCAGAACCCGTTGAACCGGAGTGGAAGCAAATAATTGTCAATCCTGAGGGACTGCCCAAGAGAATAAGACTTTGAGAGAGAATATATATATAAGGCCGGAGTTCAAAGTGGAAAAATTCACAGTTGTGCAACTAGAGGGTGCTCTTCTGACAAGAGCGAAAGCATATTAATACAAAACTATGAGATTTACTTGGCATTTGGTCTGTGCTGTACCAGATTCAGTTAGTTGATGCTGAAACCAAGTAACAGAAAGGTGGGTGTATTGTTAAGGATAAAAATATGGAATACAAAATACAAGTGACTTCTGTAATTAATCTACCTTGCTGGGGACATATAGCTTAACAAGTTCCATTTCATCAGTTTTTTTACTGATTACTATTATCAAAATGTACTTTAAAAAAAAACTTCACTTTCTGCGACTCAATACTTTCTTTTTGTTGTTTCTTTGTTGCTGGTTAAAATATCCTGTCTTAATATAGATTTGGCAGGGAAATTCTGATTCATATTTCCCAAGTGCGCACACTCAATACACTTGCGCTTAACTGAATGTGTTCAGAGTTCTTGTGCATAAATATTTGATTTCATTGTTTCATGATATGAAAGTTCCGAACAGCACCTACCTTAAATATGCTTCGCTTTTCTTTTCCCTTTCTCTATCTCTCTTAAATCCACCAGCCCTACAATTTTCAGACAATGCATGAGCGACCTACTGAGGTTGTAGGAAATTTGAAATAAGAGCAGGAAATGTTGGAATTTCACAGCAGAACTGACAACTGTGGAGACAGAGACAGTGGGTGGAATTCTCCCTGTGGCGGGGTGGTAATGGGGAGTGCTTCCCTGCTGTGGACATCGGGGGTGGGGTGCGGGGGCGGGGGGGGGGGGGGGGGGGGGGAACCACACCGTATCTTCAGGCCCTGATCAAATGAATCATGCACCCTAATCTTACACCAAGGAGTTTTGCACTACCTTCCAGGGTGGGCTTGACTGCAAACGCCCCGTCAGATCTGGGTGCCATATTGAAAAAGCAGCCAACATCAATGACCCCTCTTTGAAGAAACATGATGAACCTTTGGAACAAAATGGATCTCCAGGAACACTCTTAAGGCTGGAAGATGGAGCGTGATGACACTGAAACTGGAAGACCCGCCTGATAGATGCTCCCCTACCCACTCTCATGTTCCAGGGTGTAAGGTTGCTGGCGGCTACCAGAGGAGCACCAGGCCTTCTCCTTAGTCCCGACTTCTGCACACCACATTGTTTCAGGCATATTCTGGGCCGGCGTTTTGCTGCTGTTGTCGTGTAGAATTGGGCGTGGGGGGAGGATTCTGCCCAGGCCTTCACCTGCAACCTATTAGTGGGATGCAAATCGGTTCCACACCAGCCACCAGCGGGGTTCCTGATCTGCCGTTGCAGGCACTAGCAAAAGATCACATGGGAAATTCATGCCAATGCAACATTATTTTTGGACCTCCCATGGAACTCTTCCTCTCCTCCCTCCCCCGCCCACCACTGAACCCGCCAGTAGGGGTATGGAAGAGACCCGCCCAAAAAAGCCTCGACTTGTTTTTAATCGTCTGACAACTCCACGACCCTACATAAGAACATAAGAACTAGGAGCAGGAGTAGGCCATCTGGCCCCTCGAGCCTGCTCCACCATTCAATGAGATCATGGCTGATCTTTTGTGGACTCAGCTCCACTTTCCGGCCCGAACACCATAACCCTTAATCCCTTTATTCTTCAAAAAACTATCTATCTTTATCTTAAAAACATTTAATGAAGGAGCCTCTACTGCTTCACTGGGCAAGGAATTCCATAGATTCACAACCCTTTGGGTGAAGAAGTTCCTCCTAAACTCAGTCCTAAATCTACTTCCCCTTATTTTGAGGCTATACCCCCTAGTCCTGCTTTCACCCGCCAGTGGAAACAACCTGCCCGCATCTATCCTATCTATTCCCTTCATAATCTTATATGTTTCTATAAGATCCCCCCTCATCCTTCTAAATTCCAATGAGTACAGTCCCAGTCTACTCAACCTCTCCTCGTAATCCAACCCCTTCAGCTCTGGGATTAACCTAGTGAATCTCCTCTGCACACCCTCCAGTGCCAGTACGTCCTTTCTCAAGTAAGGAGACCAAAACTGAACACAATACTCCAGGTGTGGCCTCCCTAACACCTTATACAATTGCAGCATAACCTCCCTAGTCTTAAACTCCATCCCTCTAGCAATGAAGGACAAAATTCCATTTGCCTTCTTAATCACCTGTTGCACCTGAAAACTAACTTTCTGCGACTCATGCACTAGCACACCCAGGTCTCTCTGCACAGCAGCATGTTTTAATATTTTATCATTTAAATAATAATCCCTTTTGCTGTTATTCCTACCAAAATGGATAACCTCACATTTGTCAACATTGTATTCCATCTGCCAGACCCTAGCCCATTCACTTAGCCTATCCAAATCCCTCTGCAGACTTCCAGTATCCTCTGCACTTTTTGCTTTACCACTTATCTTAGTGTCGTCTGCAAACTTGGACACATTGCCCTTGGTCCCCAACTCCAAATCATCTATGTAAATTGTGAACAGTTGTGGGCCCAACACTGATCCCTGAGGGACACCACTAGCTACAATCTCTGTGCAATGTGGATTTGTATCTTCCCTTCATTAGTAGCCATGCTTTCTGATGTCCATGCCCCAAGATTTGCAATTTCCTCCTTAAGCATCTTCCCCCATCCAAGGTGTTGCTTAAAACCTAATTCTTTGACCAAGTTTTTTGGTCGCCAATCCTAATATCTCCTTAAGCAGAATGGGGTCAAACTTGGTCTGATAGTACTCCCATTAAGTGCCTTGGAATTACTTACTACATTAATGACACTTTATAATTACAATATTCCAGAAATAAAATTGAAAATTTGGAGCTCCAATAATTTGAAATTACAGGTTCAGATAGTTTGGTCAGAGAGAATTGAAATATTGGGGATGGATTATATGACCTAGTTGGCCTTGCCAAGTATCTCTTTTTAAACTTACTCAGGGCCAATCAACTGAAAAAAAAAAGTTTTGAGAACAAAGAACAAAAATTGAGAATGTGTAATGGAAGGATTTAAAATAGGGTTTCAGGTTTGAATGTAGTCCAGATAAAATTGTACTTTGTATACCAGAGGTGAACTCACAAAACTGGTGTCCAGAGTTAATAGTAACTAGAATCTCTGTGGGTAGAGTTGAGGAATCGCACAAAGGTAAAAAGACCCTGATGTACAGGCCCCCTAGCAGTAGTCAGGATGTGGGGCAGAAAATAAATCAGGAAGGAGAAAAGGCATGTAAAAAAGGCAATATTACAATAATCATGGAGGACTTCAATATGCAGGTGGACTGGGAAAATCAGGTTGGCAGTGGATCCCAAGAAAAGGAATTTGTGGAATGTCGAAGAGATGGTTTTTTGGAGCAGCTTGTGACAGAGCCAACTAGTGAACAGGCAATTTTGGATTTAGTGATGTGTATGAGGCAGACTTGATTAGGGAATTTAAGGCTAAGGAACCCTTCGGGAGCAGTGACCACAATATGATAGAATTTACCCTGCAGTTTGAGAGGGAGAAGCTGCAATCAGATGTAACGGTATCACAATTAAATAAGGGTAACTACAAAGACACGAGGGAAGAGCTGGTCAGAGTTGATTGGAAAAGGAGCGTAGCATGGAAGACAGTGGAAAACAGCAATGGCAAGAGTTTTTTGGGGTTTCATAGAATTTACAGTGCAGAAGGAGGCCATTCGGCCCATCGAGTCTGCACCGGCTCTTGGAAAGAGCACCCTACCCAAGGTCAACACCTCCACCCTATTCCCATAACCCAGTAACCCCACCCAACACTAAGGGCAATTTATCATGGCCAATCCACCTAACCTGCACATCTTTGGACTGTGGGAGGAAACCGGAGCACCCGGAGAAAACCCACGCACACACGGGGAGGATGTGCAGACTCCACACAGACAGTGACCCAAGCCGGAGTCAAACCTGGGACCCTGGAGCTGTGAAGCAATTGTGCTATCCACAATGCTACTGTGCTGCCCACACGGGTTATCCGGGAGGCGCAACAGAAATTCATCCCGAGGAGAAAACATGCTAAGGGGAGGACAAGGCATCCATGGCTGACGAAGGAAATCAAGGACAGCATAAAAGCTAAAGAAAAAGCATACAAAGTGGCGAGGATTAGTGGAAAGCGAGAGGATTGGGAAGCCTTTAAAAGCAAGCAGAGGACAAGTAATAAAGCAAAAGGGGGGGAGGGGGGGAGAAGATGAAGTATTAGTGCAAGCTAGCTAGTAATATAAAGGAAGATACCAAGAGTTTTTTCAAATATAAAAGGTAAGAGAGAGGCAAAAATAGACATTGGACCACTGAAAAATGTCGCTGGAGAAGTAATAATAGGAAACAAAAAAATGGCAGACGAACTGAATAGTTACTTTGCATCAGTCTTCACGGTGGAAGACACCAGTGGGATGCCAGAGCACCAGGAGAACCAGGGGGCAGAGGTGAGTGCAGTGGCCATCACTAAGGAAATGGTTCTGGGGAAACTGAAAGGTCTGAAGGTGGATAAGCTACCTGGACAGGATGGGCTACACCCCTGGGTTCTAAAAGAGATAGCTGAGGAAATTGTGGAGGCATTAGTGATGATCTTTCAGGAATCACTGGAGGCAGGAAGGGTCCCAGAGGACTGGAAAGTGGTTAATGTAACACCTCTGTTTCAGAAGGGAGGGAGGCAGAAGACGGGAAATTATAGGCCGGTTAGCCTGACTTCGGTCATTGGTAAGATTTAGAGTCCATTATTAAAGATGAGATTGCGGAGTACTTGGAAGTGCATGGTAAAATAGGACTGAGTCAGCATGGCTTCGTCAAGGGGAGGTCATGTCTGACAAATCTGTTAGAGTTCTTTGAGGAAGTAACAAGGAAGTTAGACAAAGGAGAACCGTGGACGTGATTTATTTAGATTTCCAGAAGGCCTTTGACAAGGTGCCGCATAGGAGACTGTTAAATAAGTTAAGAGCCCATGGTGTTAAGGGTAAGATCCTGTCATGGAAAAAGGATTGGCTGACTGGCAGAAGGCAGAGAGTGGGGATAAAGGGGTCTTTTTCAGGATGGCAGCCGGTGACTAGTGGTGTACCTCAGGGGTCTGTGCTGGGACCACAACTTTTCAAAATATACATAAATGATCTGGAGAAAGGAACTAAAGGTACTGTTGCTAAGTTTACAGATGATACAAAGATCTGTAAAGGGACAGGTAATATTGAGGAAGCAAGGAGGCTGCAGAAGGACTTGGACAAGCTGGGAGAGTGGGTAAAGTGGCAGATGGAATACAATGTGAAAAGTTTGAGGTTATGCATGTTGGAAGGAGAAATGGAGGCATAGACTATTTTCGAAATGGGAAGTTGCTTAGGAAATCAGAAGCACAAAGGGACTTGGGAGTTCTTGTGCACGATTCTCTTAAGGTTAACGTGCAGATTCAGTCGGCAGTTAGGAAGGCAAATGCAATACATTTATGTCGAGAAGGCTAGAATACATAGAATTTACAGTGCAGAAGGAGGCCATTCCACCCATCAAGTCTGCACCGGCTCTTGGAAAGAGCACCCTTAACAAGGTCAACACCTCCACCCTATCCCCAGTAACCCCACCCAACACTAAGGGCAATTTTGGACACTAAGGGCAATTTTTCATGGCCAATCCACCTAACCTGCGCATCTTTGGACTGTGGGAGGAAACCGGAGCACCCGGAGGAAACCCACGCATACACAGGGAGGATGTGTAGACTCCGCACAGACAGTGACCCAAGCCGGAATCGAACCTGGGACCCTGGAGCTGTGAAGCAATTGTGCTATCCACAATGCTACCGTGCTGCCCCTAATACAAGACCAGGGATGTACTTCTGAGGCTATATAAGGCTCTGGTCAGACTCCATTTGGAGTATTGTGAGCAGTTTTGGGTTCCATATCTAAGGAGGGATGTGCTGGCCTTGGAAAGGGTCCAGAGGAGGTTCACAAGAATGATCCCAGGAATGAAGAGCTTGTCATATGAGGAACGGTTAAGGACTCTGGGTCTGTACTAGTTGGTGTTGAGAAGGATGAGGGGGGATCTTATTGAAACCTACAGGAAACTGCGAGGCATGGATGGAGGGGACGTGGAGAAGATGTTTCCACTTGTAGGAAAAACTAGAAGCAAAGGACACAATCTGAGACTAAAGGGACCATCCTTTAAAACAGAGATGAGGAGAATTTCTTCAGCCAGAGGGTGGTGAATCTGTGGAATTCTTTGTCGCAGAAGGCTGTGGAGGCCAAATCACTGAGTGTCTTTAAGACAGAGATGGATAGGTTTTTGATCAATAAGGGGATCAGGGGTTATGGGGAGAAGGCAGGAGAATGGGGATGAGAAAAATATCAGCCATGATTGAATGGCAGAGCAGACTTAATGGGCCGAGTGGCCTAATTCTGCTCCTTATGGTCTTATTCCGTTGCCTTGTTTGTCCTGCCCAAGTGCATCACCTCACACCTATCTGGATTGAATTCCATTTTCCACTGATCAGCCCATCTGACCAACCTGTCTAATCATCCTGTAATCTAAGGCTATCATCCGTACTATTTACCATCCACCAATTCTCATATCATCCACAAACTTACTGATCAACCCTCCTACTTTCATATCTGAATCATTTATATAAACCACAAACAGCAAAGGCCTCAACACTGATCCCTGCAGGTCCCCAGTGGACACAGGCTTCCAGTCAGAACACCCCTTCGAGATATCTACTCCCTTTTGCATCCCTGACTTAAATTGCTTCACCATTCATGGCCATGCCATCAGTGACCTTGCTTTCCCCTGTTAAGGTGCTCCTTAAAACCTACCTTTTTCAACAAGCTATGCACTTTTCCTGTTACCACCTTATGTAGCTTAGTGTCAGGTGTTTTAGAATGCACCTTGGGACATCTTGGGCGGGATTCTCCGACCTCCTGCCGGTTCGGAGAATCGCCGGGGGGGGGGGGGGGGGGGGGGGGTGGCGGCGGCGTGAGTCCTGCCCCACCTAATTCTCCGGCACCGGAGATTCAGCGGGGGCGGGAATCGCGCCGCGCCGGCCGGCCCCCCCAGTGATTCTCCGGCCCGAAGTCCCGCCAGCGTAAATTGAACCAGGTCCCTTACCGGCAGGACCTAGCGGCGTGGGCGGGCTCCGGGGGGGGGGGGGGGGGGGGGGGTGATCTGGCCCGCGATCAGGGGCCCACCGATCCGCGGGCGGGCCTGTGCCGTGGGGGGAACTCTTTTCCTACGCGCCGACTATTAGCCTCCGCCATGGCCGTGTAGGTGAAACCCCCCCCCTGCGCATGCGCGGGGATGACGCTGACGCCACCACGCATGCGCGGACTCGTGTCGGCCGGCGGAGTCTCTTCGGCCCCGGCTGATGTGGCGCCAACCACTCCGGGGTGGGCCTACCCCTAAAGGTGCTGAGGATTCCGCACCTGTGGGGCGGCCCGACGCCAGAGTGGTTCACGCCACTCCGTCCCGCCGGGACCCCCGCCCCGCCGGGTCGGGGAGAATCCTACCCCTCATTGCATTGAAAATGCTATATAAATATTTATTACAATTACAAGGTTGAAGAGAAGGTGCTTGAGGTTTTCTGTGATTGGTCAGATCACTAAACACCCAGAAGTCAACGGTGTGTTCCAGGATTCAGACCTAGCAGCAGCAAACGAATGGCGATATGGTTCACTCACATTTGGAGCGGAATTGGCACATGTCGTTCCATGGCCCATGCCGCCTTTGTTCTTCTTGGTGGTTGAAATCGTAAGTCTCGAAGGTGCCATCGAAAGAGCCTTGGTGAGCTGCTGCAGTACATCTGACAGATGCTACAATCCAACTCCTGGTGGAGGAGGCGGGGCACAGCCCAGAGGCAGATTTGCAGTTCAAGGTAACTTGCGCTCACCTTTGTTTCTGTCACAAAAATACAGAAATTGATCACTGCTTTTAAACCCTGCATAAGGCAACCCAGTCCCTCTCACTCTGCAAATCTGTAATCCAATCCTCTCACACACACTCTTCCCCCGCCTACCCTTCCCTTCCCCCCCTCCCCTTTGTTCATCCCCACCCCACTTACCCCCTCCACACCCCGACTTCCCTCCACCCCCACAGTCCATCTCCCTCCCCCTCCACACTCCTCTCCCCCGCACTCTTCCCCCCTCCCCCATTCTCCCCCTCCCCCCCCACTCACCCCCCTCCCCACTCACTCTCCCCCTCCGCACTCTTCCCCCCTCCACACTCTCCCCCCTCCCCCACTCACTCTCCCCCCTCCCCCCACTCACTCTCTCCCCCCTCCCCCACTCACTCTCTCCCCCCACCCCTCCCCACTCACTCTCCCCCCTCCTCCCCACTCACTCTCCCCCTCCTCCACCACTCACCCCCCTCCCACCACTCCTCCCCCCTCCCCACTCCTCTCCCACCTCTCCCCACTCCACTCTCCCACCCTCCCCACCACTCTCTCCCCCTCCCCACTCACTCTTCTCCACCCCTCCCCCCTCCTCACCCCCTCCCACTCTCTCTCCCCCCTCCCACTCTCCCCCCCTCCCCCACTCTCTCCCCATCCACTCTCACTCCCCATCCCACTCACTCCCCTCCCCACTCTCTCCCCCTCCCACTCTCTCCCCCCTCCCACTCTCCCCCTCCACTCTCCCCCCCTCACACTCTCCCTCCACCCCTCCACCCCACTCTCTCTCCCCTCCCACTCTCTCTCTTCCTCCCACTCTCTCCCCCCCTCCCACTCTCCCCCCCTCCCCACTCTCTCTTCTCCCCCACTCTCTCTTCCCCCCTCCCACTCTCTCTCCACCCCCTCCCACTCACTCTCCCCCCTCTCACTCACTCCCCCCTCCCACTCACTCTCCCCCCTCCCACTCACTCTCCCCCCTCCCACTCTCTCTCTCCCCCTCCACTCTCTCTCTCCCC